>NW_022900940.1:33934917-33984154 GCF_012274545.1 Fukomys damarensis
ATATATACACAATTTATGAATTATTGTGCTCAAATGGAACTGGTCTACTCCAGAAGGAAAATTGAGCATTTTTACGATGACCTCAATGAAAATAGAGAAGAAATGAAAATACACTCTTCTCAGTGGCTTGGGATTATGGCATCACACTGAACCACTCCTCCAAAAATATGTCCTACAAAGACACTTAAGTCCCACGGCGTGTATCTCTTACAAAAGGCAAATTGGGCATGAAATGCCAATTATTTTACACCTGAGACACAAAAGCAAGACATATTACAAACAAGTGTATTTTGGGAGATTCTTTCAAAACAGTTAATCACTAACTTTGGCTCATAGTCTGTTGTATGAACTTCAGTACCAAACAAGAGGCAGTTGGAGTTACTGTCAACAACAGAAGCACTACAGAAGAGACTCAAAAATTTTTAAAGAAAACCTCCTGTACATTTATATTGCAGGAATACTTCCTATAAACAAGGGAGAAAATGTCACAGAAAACTCAAGGTATTATTCTTGAAAATATTCACAATCACATTGTTTTGTTTCACTTTTTTGACTCCAAAATATCTCGTGCCCTTTACTGAAAATAGCATAGAGAAATTATACTCCTCTGAAATCCCTTGCATTTGGCCCATAATAAGGTTATAACACCAGTGTCAATCCAAGTACATTTGAAAGTGAGAATTTTTAAAATTAATCCTGATAGACTTAATACTTTTGAATATCTGTCTTGATTTGGTTCCCAGAAGCAGACCCTGACATAAGGATT
Source organism: Fukomys damarensis (assembly GCF_012274545.1). NCBI lineage: Eukaryota > Metazoa > Chordata > Mammalia > Rodentia > Bathyergidae > Fukomys > Fukomys damarensis. Next base: position 33,935,684 of record NW_022900940.1, read on the forward strand.
TGAGTGAAAGAAGTATATTTGGAACATGATCCTAAGAAGCTCTGGTTAGGAAAATGGGGAGGGAGACAAGGAGAAGAAGCCTGTAATGAGCATGCGTTGCCTAGACAACACTTGCATGGACAACAGAGGCAATCCCCCCAGGGGGCTGACAGGACCCTCCTCAATGTTATCCCAGCCAGGGGCTGTGGGTGGCGGGTATTGTATTCTCCACCTTGCATGGGTCTGCTGAGCCCTGCCTTGGGAGCATTAACTCTTCTGTTTGCCCTGTGGTTGGGTCTCCCTCCTTCAGGGGCCAGAGAAACGGGCCCAGCGAAGAGAACTGAGCATGCTTCTCCAGGCATCTCTGAGAACTTGCAGAGGAGAACATGGAGAACGTGAGTGCAAGGCCCTCCGCTCTCACCATGGTGGCATTTACACCTCCGCAGACAGAGAACAGAACTGCGGATTGAAAGGGTGTGCAATTAGCAAAAAGTCAAATCTTCTCTGGAGGTGATTCTCCTGTGCTTTTGTGGTAAATGCCTTAATTCTTGTAGTAAGGGAGAATAGGAGGAATTAGGAACTGTTATCAGGCTGGGAGTGTAGCTCAGTGTTAAAGTACAAGCCCAAGCATGTGTGAGGCCGTGGGTCCAAAGCTTCGATACTGAAAAAGTGTGTTATCTGGTTCCTGTCTGATCTCATTTAAAGTTCCTACAATTGTATCTTAGGAAATGACAAAAAGAGAGGGTGGAAAATGACTTCTAATACAAAGGAAAGCAGAAAAAGAAGTGGGAGGAGCAGAGGCACTCTTGTGGCACCCAGTTCTGTGGCTCATACCAGGCCTCTATGTTTCACGAAAGGAAACCAATGGACTCTGGGACAACAGAAGTGAGAAGCTCTTCTGGCTATTATCTGAGAATCTGTGACACTATAGGAAAGGAAGCCTTCTTTGCCATTCTGTGCAGAGCTCCTTCAACCCCACATCTAAGAGCAGCTATGAGAATCCAGCCCCATTCTGACAGCCTGAGGGAGCAGGACTTGGAGGTCTGATGGTCCCAGAGGCAACACCGTGAAAGTAGCAGCAGTCTTCTCATGTGGATACCAGCTTCTGCAGCCAGAGAGAAGCACCTGGACTCACAAGCACCACTGAGGAGGGAAGAGTTCAAAATGTGGGAGAAATATTAACAGGCACCTAAGGCGCTGTCCAAGGCTCTTGTAGTGAGAAATGAACCGGAGGGAGGGGAGGTTATAGATGCGATTTGGGTAGAGAAGAAAGAGGGTGTCCCTAATAGAGATGCGAATGGGCTCCTACTTGATACAGAGTAAATGCTATGCAAATAGTTGTGATACTGGATTTTTGAGATAAAATTAAATCTATATTTGGAACAGATATAAATTTTAAAAAATATTTTTCCACAATTGGTCAAATACATGCATACAGAATTCACAGATACAGAGGATCAACTTCATTTGTTTGTTTGTTTTCCCATTAATTTTATTGGTACATTTAAGGCAAATGATACAGTTACATTTATCGTTGGGATCTTGTACCTTTACATGATCTGTCTTGGTTCTTTATTTCTCCCCCCATACACCTGCTCTTCCTTCACCCCCTTCACGTTCCCTATTTACAAAGACTTTGTTTCCATTTTTCCCTTTTTTCACATTGTTTTCTTTTCCCTTATTTCCTTTCCACTCCCCTTTCTATTTCCCCTTTAGCCATTTTCTTCCTATTTCACATTCCCAATTACACCATTTGAACCTTATGTGCACTTTTAGTTTTTCACACCAGAGAAACGATTCGGTATTTATTTCACTTACTTAGCCTCAGTGTGCATCCATTTAGCTATAAATGTGTCTAGTTTCTCATTCTTTGTGGCTGGTAGTACTCCATTTGATAGAAAACCCACATCTTCTTTATCCAGTCTCCAGGAGATGGGCATTTGGGTTGTTTCCAAGTTTTAGCTATTACAAACTGTGCCACTATCAACATGGGGGCACATATATCACTGTGGTATGTATGATTCTTTTAATTCAGGTGGAAAGATACCCAGCAGAGGGATAGCTGGGTCAAATGGGACCTCTAATCCTAGTCCTTTGAGGTGCCTCTGTCTTGATTTCCACAGTGGTTGTACCAGTCTTTGCTCCCACCAATAAAGGAGAAGGCTTCCTCTCTCCCCACAGCCCCTCTCACACAATAATGTTTGTTATTGTGTGATTTCTTGATAGCAGCCATTCTTTTTGGGGTAAGGTGAAATCTCAGTGTTGTTTTCATCTGCATCGCTCAGATGACCAGTGATGTTGAATACTTTTACATATATTTATTTGCTGCTTTTACTTGTTTGTCTCAGAAACGTCTGCCCATTTTTGAATTGGGTCTTTGTATTTGGGAGTGTCTGATTTTTTTGAGTTCTTTATTTGTTCTCGACAGTAGTCCTTTGAGGAGTAGATGGTAAAATTTTTTCCCACATGGTAAGTTGTCTCCGAGCTCTGTTGGTGATTTCTCTCGCACTGCACAAACTTTTTAATACAATGGGATCCCAGTTGTTGATTCTTTGTGCAAGTTCTCATGCTGCTGAGCACTTGTTCATAAAGTGTTATCCTGTAGCGATGTCTTCAAGAGTTCTACCTAATTTACTTTCCGGTAAATTTAGTGTTTCTGTTCTGATATTTAGATTTTTAATCCACTTTGATTTTAGTTGTATAGTGCATGGTAAAAGATAAGGGTTTAGTTTTAATCTTTGGTAGGTTGAAATCCGGTTTCTCCAACATCATGAATTAAAGAGGCTATCTTTCCTCCGGGTGAGGATTGTTGGCTTCTTTGTCAAAAATGAGGTGGTTGAGTATGTCTGGTGTTGTTTCTGCATCTTCTAATCTATTCCACTGACCTCAGGTCTGTTTCTTTGCCAGTGCCATGCTTTTTTTAAATCACAGTGGCTTTGCAGTATAGTTTCAAGTTGGAAATTCTGTCTCTGTTGCCTAGAATGGCTTCTGCTATTCTCCGTCTCTTCTGGTTCCAAATGAATTTTTGGATTGTTTTCTCAAGTTCTATGAAATATGCTGTTGGGATTTCCATCGAGATTGCATTGAATCTGTATGGCAGTTTTGGAGGAATGGCTATTTTCACTATGTTGATTCTTCCTACCCAGGAGCAAGGGATGTCTTTCCATCTTCTTATATCCTTTTCTATCTCTTTTTTCAGAGTGCTGTACTTTTCAGTGTAGAGGTCTTTCGTCTCCTTCGTTAGATTGATTCCTGGATATTTCTTTCTTTCTTTTTTTTTTTTTTTTGTGAAAGGAATTGTTACCCTAATTTCTCTCTCAGTGAGTCTGTTATTAGTGTACAAGAAGGCTACTGATTTTTGAGTGCTGACCTTGTATCCCACTACTCTACTGAATCTATCAAGTAATTCTGGAAGTCTTTTGGCAGAGTTTGTTGGGTCTTCTATGTAGAGTATCATATCATCAGCAAATAGTGACATTTTAACTTCTTCCTTTCCTATCTTTATTCCTTTTGTTTCTTTCTCTTGTCCAATTATCATGACTGATGTTTCTAGAACAATAATGAGCAGGAGTGGTGATAGTGGGCATCCTCGTCTTGTTCCTGATTTCCGCATGCAGGTTTTCAGGTTTTGACTATTTAGTATGATATTGGCTGTTGGTTTGTCATAGATGGCCTCTATCAGGTTGAGATAAAGACCATCTATTCTAATTTTCTGTAGGTTTTTTTATCATGAATGGGTGTTGAATTTTTTCAAAATCTTTTTCTGTCTTTATTGAGAGGATCATATGATTGTTGTCCTGACTCTGCTAGTATAGTGTATTCCACTTATTGATTTATGTATATTCAACCATCCTTGCATCCCTGGGATAAATCTGACTTGTTCACGGTGTATGATCTTCTTGATGATTTTCTGTATTCTGTTTTCCAGTATCTTAGGGATGATTTTTTCATCTATGTTCATAGAGAGATTGGCCTGTAGTTCCCTTTTCTGGTTGGGTCTTTCCCTGGTCTTGGAATCAAAGTAATACTTGTTTCCAGGGACATATTTGGAAATATTGCTTCCCTTTCAATTTCATCAAAGAGTTTAAAGAGTAGTGGCGATAGTTTTTCTCTAAATGTCTTGTAGAATTCAGCAGTGAAGGCATCAGGACCTGGGATTTTCTTTGTTGGTAATGTATTAATTACATTTTGAATTTCACTGAATGTAATGGGGGTTTTTAGACCTTCTATACCTTCTTCATTCAACTTTGGAAGTTCATATGTATTCAGGAATCTTCCCATTTCTTCTGTATTTTCCATTTTATTAGAGTGCAGGTTTTCGAAGTAGGTATTGATGATCTTCTGGATATCTGGTGGATCTGTTGTGACTTAACCTTTTTCATTCCTATTTGCATGAATTGGAGCCTTTTCTTTCCTTTTTTTGTTAAGGTTGGCTAAGGGTTTATTGATTTTATTTATTCTTTTGAAAAAATAACCCTTCAATTCACTGATGTTTATTGTGTCATTCTCTTAGTCTCCATTGCATTAATTTCTGCTCTGATCTTCATAATTTCCTCCCTTGTATGAGCTTTTGATTTATCTTGCTCTTCTTTTTCTAGGAGCATATGGCTAAGCATTAGGTAGTTTATTTAAGCTTGCTTTAATTTCCTAGTATGGGCATTTACTGCTATGAATTTCCCTGGTAGAACTGCTTTCATTGTGTCCCATAGATTCCTCTATGTTGTACTGGCATTATCACTTAATTGTAGAAACTGTCTAATTTCTTCTTTCATTTCCTCTGTGACCCAATAGTTGTTCAGCAGGGTGTTATTTAATTTCCATGTGATTTTGAAGTTCTTGCAGTTTCTTAGACTATTGATCTCCAGTTTAATTGCACCTTGATCAGATATGCAGGAGATAATTTCAGTTCCTTTGCATCTACTTTAACATGTTCTATGAGATAGCATGTGGTCTGTTTTGGAGAATGACCCATGTGCAGCTGAAAAGAATGTATATTCTGATTTTCTGGGGTGGAACACTCTGTAGACATCTACTAAGTCCATTTTTTCTAAGATTTGGTTCATTTCTGTTATTTTGTTGTTGATATTTTGTCTACATGATCTGTCTATTTGTGTCAGTGGAGTATTGAGGTCCCCCACTACAATTGTATTAGTGCTTATTTCATTTTTCATATCATTAGTATTTTTGTACAGTTGGGGGCATTAGTTTTGATGCATATATATATTTGGTTGTCACTTCTTCCTCTTGTATTTTTCCCTTTACAAGGATGTAGTGGCCTTCTTTGTCTCTCTTAATTAGTTTTGGTTTGAAATCTGCTCTGTCTGAAAATGCCATTGCTACCCCTACTTTTTTCCAGGCTCTTGTCACATGGAGAACTGTTTTCCATACTTTTACTCTCAGTCTATGAATTTCTTTGTGGATTAAGTGGGTTTCTTATATACAGAATATTGTTGAGTTTTGCTTCTTAATTCATTCTCCCAGCCTGTTTATTTTGATTGGTGAATTCAGGCCATTAACATGGATGGCTATAACTGCTATGTATTGACTTTTCATTGTCATGATATTTTCCTGTTGTTGGTTCTTTGATTTTTCCCTCTCTTCCTTTAATTACTTGCCTTACCTGCTAGATTTACTCTGTTGGCTCTTATGGAGTTGTGGCCTTCATTTTATTTTTCAAGGATATTGGTTTAGAAGTGTTTGGAGTGCCGGTTTGGTGTTCTTTGTCCTGGAAGTATTTATTTCCCCATCAATTTTGAAAGATAGTTTTGCAGGATACATCAGTCTAGTTTGGAGGGTGTTTTCTTTTAGCACTTGAAATACCTCACTCCACGCTCTCTTTGAGGTGAGGGTTTGTGTTGAAAAGTCTGCTGTGATTCTGATGGGCTTTCCTTTGCATGTGATTTGTTTCTCTTCTCTAACTGCTTATAGTATCTTATTCTTCTGTTGAGTTTCCAGGACCTTCATTATTATGTCTAAGTATAGATTTTTTTTATCATGGCTAGTTAAATCCTTTATGCTTCACTTACCTGTATGTCAAATTCTTCCCCTCTGTTTGGGAAGTTTTCTGAAATTAATTTTGTGAACAGTTTCTTTTTTACTTTCTCATTTGTACTTTTGCCTGCTACTTCGTGGATTCCTATCAGTCTTACATTATTCTTCTTTGCAGCATCTAAGAGTTGTTGGATCGATTTCTCATGATCCCTTACTGTTTTTAAGAGATCTATCTTCATAGGATCAACTTTATAAAAATAGACCTATGATGAGAACAATTATATCCAAATTAGTGTCCACAGTTCCTCAAATTAAGCAAACTATTCCTAGTAATTCCATGCCACTTGCAAGTGATTCTGTATCGCCAATAAGATTTACAAGAAAGTAAATTAAGGAATTTAAGTGGGGGAATGTTTCACTCCTTGGTAAAAAGAGATATCATATCAATGAAGTTTCCTCTTTTCTGCCTCACCTCACAATTGTGTAAAGACATGGCCCCCTGAGGTATGGGAGTCTTCTAATAGCCATGAAGAAAAACTGGGTGAGTGTAGGTGAAAAGACAGAAGGAAAGAGCCTGGGTCAATATGATCTGTGGCCACAGAATAATATTGGCATAATAATAAGTTTTGTGAGTATATAAATCCCTCCCATTATTTAATCAATTTTTAATAGCATATTCTGTTACTTGCAGCCAAAAGTATGCTCTCTGGCAGACTTGGTGAGTTTATAAAAGGATCAGTCAAGCACCTTGACTTTAAACCTTGGTACCAAAGGTATGAAATTGCCTGTTGTATCACTAAAAACAAAAGTATAAATCTGTTTATTTAAAACAGCCCAAAAACTGATATACCTTGATTTATTCTCATTTCTCTTGAAATAGAAGCTTTACATTTTTCACCATACAGCTATAGTAAAGTAATTGTAATTTTTCATCTTTTAGCTATTGGATGTATCGAAGTAGACATATTTTAATTGCACAAAAGAATAAAAAAATAATTCAAGTTCTAATATTACAGAAAACCACTGTCAGAATTCCTTGTGGGAAATATTCCCTTTGTGGCCATCTGTTGGGTTCCTGAGGCACATTGTCTTTTATCTTACAGTTTTAACGTGCAGAGAATGCCCATGCCCACGGCTCTGCCATGCCTCTCCTGCAGCTGAGCCTCTATCCTGCTGGCCTCTCACTCCAATGGAAGAATTATCTGATGCTGGAAGCATTGTGAAACAGTAAGAAAATTCCGTTATACTCTCTCCTTACTTCTCTTATAACATCTTTCTATTCCCATAAATCAAACTAGGTAAATCTTTAACACTCTCTTTGAAAATTTATATCCAAAAAAGCAGTAAAGAAATAATTGTTTTCCCTCACTGTCAGGTTGCACTGTTACACTGTGAAGACCTTTCAAGACTTTTCCCATATAAACTATGTCAGGAGGAATCTCAAAATGCATCATATGATCCGAATTGTGGATGACAAATGGCCTGGGCTTCCCATCATCCCAATGTTGTCAATTTGGCCTTCCTCTTCACTGACTCAGGACAGACAGTGGGACTCCAGACTCGGGCCTGCATTAAGAATCATATCCAGTAAATGAATTTATTTCTTTTACTATTATCATTGAGTCAGGGAGACTTGAGGGAAACATTGGCTTGGAAAAACATTCCTGGTAGTTGCAGATAGAGCTATTTCCTTCCTGTAGTCCCAATAAAAATTTTAAATAAAGAAGAAAGAAAGAAAGAAAGAAAGAAAGAGAGGGAGAGAGAGAAAAGGAAGACCACGAAGAAGGAGGCAGAAGGATTATGCTTCGTCTCAGTTTTATAATTCCCCTTCGTGTTTTCTAACCAATCTGACGCATTCTAAATCCCAGCACTTGCTCATGAGAGGGGGACGGGGGTAGCAGTGAGTTCTCCACCTCCACCCACTCACCCTTCTCAGAACCAAGTTCACAGATGACACAAGGAGCAGTATCTCTGATGTTAGGTGCCAAAATCCCTTATCCAATTTATTCCCTTCCTGAATGCTGCCTTTCTCATGTGTGGCAATTATACCTCCTCACCTTCCTTCTCCAAGAGCTTTGTTAACTTTCCTGATTTGCTTTCGCCTGCTTAAATAATCCAAAATCTGCTCGTACCTCGCAGAGAACAGATGCAGTTGGGTGCACCTGGGGACAGCTGCAGTCTGGACTCCCGGCCCCCACCAATTATCACCCCTCTTACACTCACCCTCCCCTCCGTCACATTACCACCTGTGCTTTGTGTGTTCCTGAGATTCCTTGGGAGGAAATGCAGTGAGTGGCATGCCGGAGTCTCCCTGATTCCCACATTGTGTACAGTCTCCCCTGCCAGCCCTCCCTTTCAGAGAGCTAATTGTAAATGCAGATACAAAGAAACGCCTCCAGAAAGTGCGGGCTTTAAGCCCAGCCCAGACAAAGGTGTAGCTACTGCCAGAACTTAAACACTATCCGATTTCTGTTTCAAGCATGGCTTTGAAATTACTGCAGGCTCACAATTCCCCTTGTCTTCAAGGGCAGAACAGGGCCCAAGAAGGAGGCAACCAGTGTGAGACGTAGGGCTACCCAGTAGTGCATTTTTTTCTTCTGTATATTACAATTAGTAAAGCAGTTGTGCGAAATAACCTGATCTACTATGTAGTCAGTACTCTTGAGACTCTGAAATTACTCATTTCTTAACTAGGTTGGCTGTATTGATTATATTTCGGTGGACACTAAAAAACAAGGTAAAGCCAGACTCCAAACCCCTTAAAGTACTCATTCGCCTGCATTATAAGGCACGGTGCAGCAGTTGTGGAACTTCTTGCTCTGTTATTCTCCTACAGTTCTTGTGAAAAACCAACCTACATTTAAACAGCAGAGAAAGGCAATTAAAAGCAGCCTCAAGAAGCCAAGTGAAGGATGAAAAGGTGCCATTTGTTTGGATTAAGAGTGGAGTAGAAGAAAACTTTCCTGTTAATGTTAAATACTTGGATGAAACGCAGGACCGAGGATTCATGCAGGAATGAGGGAAATACAGTTTTAAATGAATAAAATCCATCCTGATTCTCAAGATGTACTGAGTGCCCATGTCATATGCTTAGTCTATTTTAAAGCAGCTGGTCACTTAAATCAAAACTCTCACAGATGGAGGCAAAGTTCTCACAGGATTAGGAAATGTCTTTAAAATATCCATGGCCACATGGGCTCTGCGGCCATTGGCAAGGCTACGACTTAAGCCTCTTTGCCCACAAGCTCACAGATTCCTACCATTCTAGTAGGCTTCTGGCTCTTGCAGTGTTTTTGCTTTCTTCAAATGCAATTTCTCTTTGGCCAAGAGTTTCTTTTTGAAAAAGCAGGACTCCAGTCAGATATAGGCCAGTAACATAGGGATCAAAGTATAGAAATCATGCATAGATTTTAAGGAAGTTCAGGTTTTTTTAAATCTCTGAAATACAATATGGAAAGACTTGTGCCCCACTTGGATGAGTTTTCTATTGGGACTGTGGTATGGTTTTAAGACCAACTGTAATTGCTCCTGCACTAGAACATCTTGAGTATCTCTAGACATGACCAAACCAAAGATATATCAAGTCTATAAATGCCAACTTTGATTCATTGCCACAGCAAAGTAACCAGAGGAGAGAAAAATGAATGCTATCAATGCTTTGAAAATCTTCTCTGTAGTAACCTTTAACATACCATGAGAGCTTCCTATGTTCCAAAATCTGTGTTAGACTATTTTATATAAAATATCTCATTCCTCGCAGAAAGCTGGTGCTTCCTTCCTCTGTAAGGGAAGAAGCTAAATGCGGAAAGTCAGTATCTGAACTCAAAGCCACAGTGCTAATAAATATTAGAACCAAAACTGGATTCACACATCCAAAAGCCTATAGTCCTAACTATTACACACTACTAATTCACCAGAAAGAAAAACAAAAAGGTGACTGTGCAAATAAAAACTGTTTAATTTCATGAATGCTATTAGAAGTGTGCATGATGACAGCAATAACCTATTCCTCAAAATAGAAAATATTTACAATGATAGTATCTGGCTAGTGGAATTGTGCGCAAGTACTTTTAATTTTTTAATACTTTCTGTATTAATTCGATATTATTTGTAAAAATCACCATAGATTTTTGTTAAAAGTTATTCATAATTATAAAAATAGGATTATGTTGATTTTACAGATCAGCAAATCTCAAATACAATACATGAGGTTCAAGGGAGGGTAGGGGAATGAGGATAAAAGTAAGAAGAACCAAGGACCAGGGACTTAGCTCAGTGGTTCTGCTGCCAGCCTCACAAGCACAAGGCCCTGAATTCAATCCCCAGTACCACAAAAAAGAAAAGAAAGAAAGAAAGAAAGAAAAGTTCTTACTCCAAGATAGGCTGCATAAAGGAACAAATTTCCAATGGTGAATGTCATTATACTGTATAACTAAATGTACCAATAAAATTAATTTTTAATGTATTACATAAGTAAAAGTTTCTACAACATACTATAGGATTAAGCATTTATCAGACAAAAAATGCTATAATTCAATTGGGAATATAGGTTGTAATAAATATAAAACATTTAGAATACATGTCCGTATCTGACAAACACTGCAATTTGCTTCTATGATGCTATGTATAAAATTTATCTTGGAGAAATCGTAAGTTTCTGTTTTTAAATACTGAGTGTGGATGCAAATCTGTTTGAGTATAAGTAGCTATTCGTGTACATGTGTATAATCGTGTGTTTCAGAGTGTACAGAAGGGTATATATCATAATGTACTATAAGTTACACTAAAGTTAAGCTTGGAGTGATTTTTGCATACCAAACTATATTTTATCACTTTAATAAACATATTTAGTGGACATCTTTGTACGTGCAAGGTCTTGTGCTAAGTGCTAGCAAAGGATATAAAGATAAACAATAAGTTCAATATATACATTCTCAAGTCACTTACAATTTATCAGGTGGTTAGAAATAGGAGGAAACATATTAGATAAACTTAGTTAAGAGACAATAATGATGTGAAAGAGTGCTATGGGTATTTCAAAAGTTATGTATAGATGTAGATGTGACGATGGATATAAATAAAGGGTTATCAAACTTTATTTCATACTGAGCCAGAGTGGAAGTATACCAATCTCTGTGGACCATGCTAGACTCTGATTTTGTAGCCTAAAACTTTCATAGATAACACATAAGTCAGTTAATGCCACCATTTCCTAATGAACTTTATAGACATTGGAATTTGAATGTCATATAATTTTTTCATGTCACAAAGTACTCTTCTTTTGACTTTTCTCCCCGTTTAAAAATACAACTACCATCCTTAGCTCACAAACAGTACAGGGGATAGGCTAGACTTGGCCTGAAGATCTTCGTTTTCTAACTCCTGATAGAAACACAGACAAAGAAAGAGAGACAGAGATAGAAATTACAACCAGCTGGGGTATGAGCAGTAAGAACTCAAGACAGAGCTTCTTGGAGAAACGGCTCTGGATATATGTCATGAAGGGAAGTGCTTTGGGAGAGACAGAAAGGATAATGGGAAAGGAAGAAGTCATCTGACATCACTAAACTGTTGGGCAAAGGAGTCTGAGTAAGCTTCGAAGAATCAGGGAAAGATGTACAAATAAGGTGAAGATGATGACGGTTGTTACCCCAATAGTGGAAGATGGAAAGATTTGGTGAGGAAAGGGCCAAAGCTATTTACAATAATCCGACTGAGTTAGGATTAAGGTTGCCCTTTGAAAGTAGTCAGGGGACTGAGAGCTGGAGAAGTAAATCCAGGGATAGGGATTTTTTAAAAAAAAAAATTATAGACCGGGTGGGAGAATGAATGAAGCCCGCCGGGAAAGAGAAGGAAGCCAAGATGACTCCATGGTTCTGTTCTGGGGAACATGGAAAAGGTGATCCCATGAACAAAGAGAGACAAAGCGACCTGAAGAAATAGCTCCAGGAGGGTTTGGGGAAGGGTGATGAAAACAGGGAGCATGTCAAGGCAAGAAGTGCAAGAACACACAGGAGGTGATATTCCGCTGGTTTTAAAGTTAGTCCATGGGAAGCCTATTTTCTCTAAGCTGCGGGTCGCTGCTGTCATGTGAATACAGTACCGTATTTCAAGGGCTTGTAACGTATTCCCTACCAGGAAAAAAAAAATTGGATGAATCAAAATTTCATACATTTTCATTAATCTTATATGTCTTGGTGGACAATATATAGAAAGCCACTGTGACCAGCTAGAGTACTTCAAAATTCCAGAGTTTAATGTCTCAGGTTAGCAGAAACACTCGAATAACTCAATGCCCAGCCTTGTTCCCACCTTATTTCTCCCTCTGCTTGTTATCTATAAGTAGGGGGCCTCAGAAGGGAGTTTGTATTTCAGCTACAATTTGGAAATTAGAAACATGTACAGTAATACTGTCTAAAAGTGCACTCTGCAATAAAGAAATTGTTGTGTACTGGTGCTGTTCAATATGGTGCCCATTGGCCTACACGGCTAATGAATGTAACTACTATGACTAAAGAACAGAATGTTACATTTACTCTACTTTAAGTAATTTAAATTCAAAGAGCTATATGCGGCTAGTGTGGTAGAGTTTAGGAGTGGAAGGAGGTTGAAGAGCCATAAAGGAAATTATAAAAGAAACTGGGTAGAAAAACTACCAAAAATAACTTAGGAAAATCTAGAAAAGCTAGGGGGAAGCGTGGCTTGTCTTATCAGCAGAGATATAACAGGTGAGGAAAAGCAAAGATGTTGGGAATATGTCTACTGACAGTGCTTGAGTGATCACAATGATCTTTGATACCTACTGGAGTGTGGGGGGGGATCAAATCACAGTGGGCTTAAGAGTGAACTAGCAACTAAAATCAAATAAGAATAAAACTAGAATTATAGCATCATGCATAAAAATTATCTTAGAAACAAAATTATGACTCACTTTTCAAAACCTATGTGGGGGTCTAACTCACAATCACTGCAAAGAGCAGACCAAAACAAACATTGAAATGAATGTCTACCTTGAATTCTAGATATTTTCAGCTTTAAGTTGCATCATTAATTTGATAACAGTTATCATTTGTGAGAGGAGGAGAGAAACTATCACTCGACACGCACACACCAACTCTAATAGCCAGACTTTCTGCACTCTAAAGAATTCAGTATGTATGCAGGAAAAGTGTTGTCCTTTAAAAGAAGAAAAAAAAAAGTATGGCTGTTTCCTATTAGAGGAGGAAACTTTTGCTATATGGGATGGATTCCAATCAGTATTATCACAAATTCTCAGGGAATTCTGGCTAGACAGTCTTGTGCAAATAGGAGCTAGAGTAAAAGACATATGAAGCCTGCCAGGAGGAATAAGAATTTTAGAAAAACAAAGAGCAATGGATGAGAAGTGGGGTGGGTTGAGCTGAGTTCCAAAAAAAGGGGAGATGTAAAGCAATATCGTCATCAGCGGGCTCAGTTAAAGAGACAGGACCCACAGAGAAACAAAAAACACTACGAAGCACATGTGCTTCTGAAAGACTCAATAGTCTGCTGGGGATGGATGTGCCTCGAAAAAGCGCGTTTGGAAGCGTAAACCCCACCAGCAACGTTGAAGAAGTGATCGGGTCACGAGGGCTCTGCCCCAGAAATGAATTATCTCACGGAGTGAGCTTGGTTGTTGCCAAAGTGGGTTTGTCATAAAAGCAAAGTTGGCCCCCTTTTGTGTCTCTTGCTCTGCTTTCTTTCCTTCCGTGGGAGGCCACAGCAAGGCGCAGCTCTGCGTGCTCGGACCTCTGGCCTCCTCCACGTAGAGAAAGTCCGTCCTTTGTCAAGAGCAGCCTCAAGTACTCCAACCGTGCACGTCGCACTGAGGCATGTGCTTAGGGCCGCTCTAGTTTCAGGGAAGCCACTTGAGCTCAGGGGCCGACAGATCTTCCCCTGAGGTGCTGCCCGTGTCATCAGAGCCGGCACAGACGGTCTGAAGAGACGCGAGCCATTTTCATCTCATCTCCCACCCAGTCATCGCTCCTGCCCTCTCCCCACTTCCAGCCCACCGGCTGCACTGTAAACTTTTCCATCAGCAATGAACATGGGAGCTATGTCCAACTCTCAGCTCAGGCTTTCTATGCAAATTGAGAAATAGTCACTTTTATTTAAAAAAAAAAAAATCTTAGGATCATAGACTAGGCCAGACATTTTTTAAACAAATCCCCCATCAGCCGTCTGTCTTCAGACTCATAATTGTCAAGCCCCCTCCCAAAGATGATTCCTTATTTCATTTTTGCTAATCCCTAAGGACAGAAGCATGACATTCTGCCTTGTTTGCTGCAGGATTTTATCCACATGTTGCTTATCCTGAACAGAGAACTGTATTTTCATGGCAAAATGCACCAGCCTTGACAGTGAAGCCTTTGTTCAAATGCATACTAGATTTGCATCAACACGTCTGGGTCACCGTTTCTCTCAGCGAATGTTTTAACATCTTCCTGTTTCTTTCGTCCACTTGTTCTACTCATTTCAAAAATAATAATCATTGTTCTTTGCCCTTTTGTCCAGTTTATTATTCTTGTCTTGTGTGTGTGTGTGTGTGTGTGTGTGTGTGTGTGTGTTTTAATTAGGGAAATTCAGTGCAACATGTTATGTCTCTGATTTTAAATGTCGACAGTAAAGCTCTCCAAACTCATGATTTCCATGGCAAATGTAACTCAGTCTCATTGCCGAGTCACAGAGGCACAAGCATTAACATTTTATGCTATATGACAAAATACTGCACTTTTGGAAAGGGCCAGAATTAATGTTACTATGACAACTCCAAATTTCTGACTTTTATGCACGTAAAATTTCAAGGATATGGTTACATTATAGCATGAGATTGTTTATGAAGTCTCACTTGAGCATTAAGATATTTATTATAAGTTCTCACTGAGACCAATAGAAATGGTCACTCCCCTCCCCATACCAATGTACATCAGTGAAATCAATGTAGTATACATGTGGCTGCAAAATGTTATGAAACCGATTAAAATCTTATTTCCTTCTGTAGCTGCTATACTTACAAACACATATATACAATATTCAGCACTGGATATAAATACAAATAAAACATAAAGTGAAAACATATAAAACCTCATAAATATACAGTATCCTGCCTTATCAATATTCATTTATGCATATCTCTGCACTCACGCATTAATAAAAGCACATATATTGGATTTGAATGTGTGAGGGATGGGTAGGGAAGCTGTAATCAAGATATTCAAGCTCTCTTCTTCATGGAGAAGTATTACATTATCTCTCTCAGCCTATTATGTTTTCTGAAATTTCCAAATGTATGTTTTGGCCTCTTCAACTTTAGTCTTTTGCATTTAAGTAATGAGAAAGTTAAGTGCAATAAATGGATCACTCAAGGGCATTACAAAGAATATTTTGATCTATTTAGAGCCTTTAACTTTAGAGCAAAGGCCTGGTTTAGTGTGACCTTAGCGAATTCAAATTGTTTTGTTTTACTAACAAGTGAAGCATATATTTCAATAGAATTAATGTACAACTGCCTTCTCAAGAAGACTCCGTGGGTGGAGGGGGTGATTTCTAAATTCTTTCAGACATGTTTTTAAGGAAACATTTCAGCATAACATCAACTGAAGAAAATTTGAGACATTATCTAGTCGTGTGTGTGTGTGTGTGTGTGTGCACGCGTCTCTGTCTGTCTGTCTGTCTGTCTATCTGTAATTAGTGGTGCAGTGTAGATTTTTTCCCAAAAACTCAAAGTGCTGAAACAAGAGAGTTGGACTGCTTCTGGACACTGTTACAGTGTCCTCCCGAGAGTCAGGGGCTCAGGGTCCTGCACTCTTCTTATCTGGTAACAATTAATACTGGGCCAACCTCAACAATGAGATAAAACTGTTCACTGTTTTCTGGGGTATCGTGTCCCACAGATGTCTTTCTTTTCTATGGCTCTGGTCGTTCCTTTGGCAACCATAAGTAAGGCATCAACATCCTTGCCAAAGACCAATTGTTCTATGGAGCCGGGATGGATAATTAACAAATTAATTCATTCTAGTTACCCCCTGTTATTGAGCCAATCATATGTATAAGCAAGATGTCCTTAGTTTTTGAGAGATATGAGTGTCTGTGAGTGAATAATTGGGAATGTGCTTTTCTCTTTCTCTCTCTTTTCTTGGAAGTGTTTACAAATACATTTATGTGGCATTACCCACTTACTCTTTAGAAACAACTGAAGGAATACAGTGGGGGTCAAAGGCAACATAGAACACAAGGAGCACAACAAAGGACCATCACCAACCTCAAAAATAAAGTCATTGATTTAAAAATGATTCACATTAGTAGTCTGAGTCATTACAAAGAGCAGAATGTGATGGCAGGTACTCTACAGTTGTCCCCACGATGACTCCATAAGGACAAGTACTATGTTCCAATTGTATGGATGAGGCAACAAATATAGCAGGGGACTAATGGGCTGCTTAAGTGCATACAACTAGAAAACAATGGATTCACAATTTGAACCCAGGAGATCTGGCTCTAGGCTCATTAGAGTGTTTTTGCTTGCTTCAATTTTATCATCCCTCTCAAGGACAGTCAGTATTTTCAGCACAGAGCTTTGAATGTTCTGAGACGCCCCTGCCCTTATCCACTTGAGGGTGGAGAGATCTTTCATGGATGTAAACTCTCGGAGTTCCTTTCACGGTTAACAGCTTTGCCTCCTGTGTGCCTAATCCTCAAAATACATCAGTGCCCTTAAGTCAATGGGAAGAGCACACCAAACAAACTTTACTCCGCTTCAATTTTAATGGCACAATTTTTTCTTTGTAATCTTATAGATCTTTTTCTTATTATATTTTTCTTAATTAAGATACTATCTGATCGTACAAAATTTGTAAACTACCAAAACAGTCATTCC
This sequence comes from Fukomys damarensis, assembly GCF_012274545.1. Lineage (NCBI taxonomy): Eukaryota > Metazoa > Chordata > Mammalia > Rodentia > Bathyergidae > Fukomys > Fukomys damarensis. Next base: position 33,952,548 of record NW_022900940.1, read on the forward strand.
TAAGAGTTATGCCATGTTAATTATCCCTCCTAGTAGTAATTGCCGTACCACTTAGCACTCAAGCGCATTGCTTTCCTGACTTTTCTATGAACATTTTTCATACATTTTATAGTCATTGTTAATAACATTTAATTATAGTAACCAATCAACAGTATATCAAGGACTATTTTCATGGGTGGGAGGGGCAGGGTAACTGGGGTTGAAACTAGGGTCTTTGCACTGAGATACAACCCCACTCTTTTTTTATTTTTTATTTTGAGACAGGCTCTTACTAAGTTTTGAATTTGTCCTGGCTGGGCTAAAACTTCTGTTTTCTGCTGCCTCAGGCTCCCGGAGTTCTGGGATCACAGGTATATGGCAGCATGCCTGACTTCAGGGGCTATTTTAAGTTTGATATGTGTCTTTCTTTTTGGCTTTATATCATAGGCTTCGTCCAATCTATGTTATGTCTCACTAGTTCAAGCTGACATTTCAGTATATGTAATATTTGATTTATTTATAATTTGTGCATTTTCCCATTTTTAAACTACTATAAATAATACTGAAATGAACATCTTTTGTGTTTCACATAATTTCTGACAAGATAGAATACATTTCTAAACACAGGATTACTAGATTGATGGGATGACCAATTTCAGGCTCATTTTCAGTAGTTATTGTCAAATTACGTCTCAGTTTTTGCTAGTAGCCCAGAACATTTAGTGAAGCTAATGTTAATTGAGAAAGTTGAATTAAAAGATATGCCACTCCTGTTGGCAAATTGAGTTATCAGAAAGTTCCACTTTGAAACTAATTAAGTGACTGGTTTCCCAAAGCCACACGTCAAGAGTACAGCTTTGACGTTCATTGAAGACAAGTAAGATCAAGTCCATGTGAAAAAAAAAATTGCTGGAAACATTGTATAAAGTGTTAGTTAATAAATAATAGTAAATAATGTCTCATTGGCATACATCTTTTCTATACATTAGAAAAATATACAAGTGATTCTATTTTTGTTTTGATAGTCAGGAAACCCAGCACTAAAATTCAATAAATATCCAAGAGTGGCCAACACAATGAAATATAGACTTTTTATGGGCAAAGAGTATGCCCACTATTTTGCTCTAGTCTGCCATTAAAATCAAACCTATTATCATAAGCTCACTCTCTGACCTTGATAACTTTAAGTGCCACCTTTCTGGTGACTCTTCACTTACCTTCAACACCCTCTTTATATGCCCCATATTCTTATCCAAACGCCTACTTGAGTTTCACACACTAGTCTGTTTTCTTTGCCTGCCTTTCTAAGTCCAACTTGGTGATTAGGTAATAAGCCACCAGAGGGCCTCTGTCGTGTGTGTACCCTATAGGAATACTTAGAAAGAAGGTCACATTCCTTAGGTTCATTTAGAAATCTGCATGGAGCCCATTGTATATTCTTTGGGGGAATACAAGCAAAGCAAGAAGAATTAATTTCTAGGCCCTTATAACCCTTAAGCACTTGAAATCCCCTTACATCATAATAACCTCTAATAAAGGCATAGTTACTTAAACTATCAAGTCATTCTCCCGTACAACAGAAACACAAACTGCTAAACAGATACCACTTTCATTGTTAGGACTACAGCTTAGTACAAGATCTCAGCTGGAACTCAGTCAGTGGTTAGCAAACAAACATTGACACAGTACTCACCGTATGTACCTAACCTCTCTCTGAAAGAAGAGGGCCTCTCTGAAAACCTCCTTTTCAATTTAATTTGGGTTTAGGATGTTTATTCTTTAGCCATGAACAAGAAATCCTTCCTCAGTAGCTCTACTTCTCCTGCAAGGAGTTATGTTTTGGAGAAACATCTTTGGAGAGTGCTTATGTTCTCTGCAAAACTATTATTTTTCAATATGGAAGCTCTACAAAAGAGCTTGGACACCTTTTTGTCCCCTAATCATTCCCTCTACAGTTTCCAGAATTACTTGCAGAGAAGTACTCACTCTGTAAACCTTGCTTTGTTAAGTGACCATTTGACCTGTGTGCCTCAGTCAAGAGTAGAGTTGTAAAATGTGACTAAACAAGTCACTTGAGGAAAAAAATTTCAGGGTCAATGTTCAAGTCAGCCCAGCACAGGAAGGAATTCACTGAGTGAAGTCACCAGGTAATGAGTGGTTGGGGGCAATTGAATTTCATCTCTGGAGAAGTCTTAAACTCTTGAGAGGGCTAACAAAGGAAAACAGACTTGTTGATCCAAGAGACTCTTTAAGTCTCTCATGCTTCAGGTGTAGAAGTGTCTAAAAGTAGACGTTAAAATAAGATGAGACAGCTTCAAAACAGGCAGTGACAGTTTCTCCTAATCTAATTTTCCATCAAAAACCTGCAACAAAGAAAATGCAGAAACCATCACTCAGATCCTAGAGATAGGGAAGTAGCTAATGGAACCATATATTCATCATATTGATTGGTCCATTGATTTCCCCCCTTCTTAAGCGACCATTTCTTGGTCCTGTGCCAGATATGCTTTAAAGAGCTTAAACAAAACTTATACCAAACCATTCCAGTAGCCCCCAAGGAACCCACAAGTTGACTTTTTCTGTTATCACAAGTGTAGCTACACAGGTGAATCCTTGGCCAGAAGAAACTTCAGAGTTCTGGATCAGAAAAGACTACTAAACCTGTGTAATTAGGAAGAACCTGGACTAGGAAGGGAAGCAAGAAAAATCCTAAGTGGCGAGTGGAAATGCGTGAGCTAAGTGGACCTGAAGAAACATTGCTGGGGTACCTCAGCCAACAAACACTGGCAGATTCTTATCTCAGAATCAAGAATACGGATGGAGCCCATTTGCTTTCCTGGAATCAGGCACAAACATTCTCAGGCAATCAGTGAGTGCAATTAATACATCAGTTCTCAAACTGTTCTGTTTAAGAATTACCTACAGCATTAATAAAAAGGGAGATTCCTGAACCTACCTTCAGAGAGCCTGTTAAGCCGTGAGCAGAGCCTTGAATCTTCCATTGTAACAAGCAGGTTCCTAGTAAAGAGGGCCTTCAGCTCAAACTTGGAGAATCACCGCAAAAATGCTTCCAGAAAAGCTTCACCTGGTTGAGGATAGCTACAGCTTACCTGAATAGGTACAAACTCCAGCCTATTAGATATCTAGATGATTGATGACTGTCCCTTTATCCCTTCATTCTATGTACACAGTATTCTAGAGAGCCTCTTGCCAAGCCCTGAATAACACAGATACACAGACTAGTTAGTATTCATTAGAAAGCTCTGATCGCAAGGAGCGGAAATTGACAAAAGCCAATACAGGAAAATCAATGTAATCCTCTCTGATGCTACAATTTCATGGCATGGAGTTCTACAGTCTTATAGATAACGACAGGGGAACTAAAACCTCATCACAGTCCTCTATCTCTCATCACTAGGCTCTGTCTCGAGATCCCTCCTCTCCCCCGCCACCCATTTTCTCTCCTCTCCTCTCCAAGCTTTCCTTTGTTTCTCAATTTGAAAGCAAAGAAGTGTCTGCCCCATGCCTCCCACACAGAAGGCATTGAAGCTAGAAATCCAGCTTGGGCTTGTATTAGTTACTATTATAGGACAAACAGTATGAATACAAGGTCATCTTACAGGTCAGACCCATATGAAAGGCAAAGGGTAACCTTGACTGGGAAGGATGTTTATAAATTTAAAATTTTGCCGGGGATTTAGCTCAGTGGTTCTACCACCGGCCTCGCAAGCACAAGGACCCAAGTTCGATCCCTGGTACAAAAAAAAAACAAAAGGATCTAAAGTTTTAATCAAACTCTTTCTAGGCTTTCCTTCTATCTCAAATCTTCTCATCCTGAACAAAGATGCTTTGCAACAAAGGATATGAAATGAAATGTAGCCTTGTAGCAAGAAATTAGTGTTCCTCAGATTGTTCTTTCTTGGAAGAAAAATAAAATGGATGGACAGAATTTGATCTCAGCAAAGGGTCAGCTCAGGACATGACTTTCAAATGGATAAAAGGTTTCTGGGCCGGGGATTTAGCTCAGCGGTTCGGTGGCCTGCCTTGTAAGCGCAAGGACCCGAGTTCAATCCCCAGTAACAAAAAAAAAAAAAAAAAAATGGATAAAAGGTTTCTTATTCTCCCTATCTTCTCTTCCCAAGCCTTTATGGACATCTATATGCATATGCTTAGCGTTCTTCTTTAATCAGAAAAATAGCTATCGTTAGTCATCTGTACACAGTGTGTAGGCATTAACTTGAATCTTTATTCCAGGGGAAAAGATAACCACAGTATGCCCTAAGATATCCATTTGAATGACAGAACATTAATTTCATGTACCCAAAAGGGATCTCCCTTTCCTGAAACATTGGGTATGTGAGTTACTCCTTATGCTAAGACTTTGGTAACTCCATATTTGGGCAGCAAAGCAAATCAAAATGGACAGAGTATGATCAGGAGTCGTGATCTCAAAAGCAGATATATTCTCAGATACACTTTTTGGCACTTCGTGACCTATTTGCCTGTATCAGGAGATTTTTCTGTTTTTAAATATTTAAAAGGGGTGAAAAAGTTCACTTCAGCTTCAGTGACTGGCAAACCCCATGGTACCTTTCCACAGCCTGCTCAGAATTTTTTTCTAAAAAGATTCATCTTCCAAAGGTTGAAGGTGGAGGTATAGGGAGGGGGGAATTTGATCACAACTTAGCAAGCCTTCACATTCTTTACCAACTCTAAAGCTTGAGGGGGTTTTCACCTACCCAGGTGTTCTCTGGAAGCCAGTTTGTGCGTGTGTGTGCACGTGTGCGTGCGTGCGGGCGGGCGTGTGTGTGTGTGTGTGTGTGTGCTCTGCACCTGCATCTGTGGTGTTTTAAAGTCAAGCCATAGACTTCTTAGCTTGAAATTTTATAAGCTCTTTCAGGATTTAATTTGTTCATTTGAAGAAAGAAATTACCAACAAGTGGCTAATCTTTTGACACGGAGGAGGCCCATTTCAAGGGAGTCTTCCATCGTACAGCGCGGACACCCGAAAGTTCTGAGCTAAGGTGTGTGGCTTCTCTGTTCGTTAAGACAGGAGGAGCTGTGCTGTGAAATCCAACAGGACTGGAAACACCAGTTTGCTCCCACCACTTTTCTACCCACTGGGAATGCGAACCAAGGGCAGTCACTCCGCGCTGAGCCACCTTGTGGCATACGTGGGGAACAGCAACCAGAGACAAAGGCCATTTTAGTTTCACGTGATACAAACAATATTATCAAAACACTCTCTGAGGAGTGTGTGTGGTGGTGATTCTGTAACCGCAGGTAGCAATTGGACCCTATAACTCACTTCTGGTATTCTACGCATCTCCTGGAGCTTAACTCTTCAGTGAGATGGCATTATTGTAGTGATTAAGAAAGAAAGCTTTGGAGAGAAATAAGGCAAATTCTTACTCCTTTGGTTACCAGACCTATACCCTTGGATGAGCTCTTTAGCCTCTTGCTCCTGTGAAGAAGGAAGAGGATAATGGCACCTACCTCATGGCTTGTTTGTGAGAATCAAATGAGATAATGCATGGGAAGGCACTAGCGTAGTCTCTGGCACTAAGAGACTAAAAATGTTTTGAATCAGATGACAAGTGAACATGTTGCCCTCAAGCTTATTTGAGGAATTCTCATTCACTTCTTTAAATTAGAGTCACGCTTTTCTGTATGTTCAAAGACTTGATTGCATACATGATTTTTGACAAGAGAGGCAAGAGCCTTTCTAAATGCTGTTATTTGTTATATTACTTTCATTGAGTTAGTGAAATAGAGATTATTTTGTGCTTCACATCATTTACGAAGAGGATGTCCATTTGGTGTCAATGTAAACTTTGATAACTTCCTTCTCTTTGTCTTTATTGGGCGATTTGGTCAAAGTAGACATCTTAAGACCTTAGAATATATCGGTCAGAGAGAGGTCTCTTGAGTAGTTCACAGAACTAATGGCATGTCCATTCAGATGAAAATTTTTGGTCATCTGGATCACCAAGTAATTGCATCAAAAGCCTAACTAACCTAAGACCACTCAGTCAAACATTTCTTTTCCATTTCATCTCTATATTCTTTCTCTTCATTTTAATTATTAATCTTCTGGATATATCTGAAAGCTTTGTCCAGGCCATAGACCCTTTTCTCTACAAAATACAATGGAAAAACTGTGACAGAAAAATATTATCTTAAACCCAACATTCTGACTTGGAGTCAATCCTTCCATGATAATATTTAATAAGAAAAGGTAGATAAGATAAATCATACAGGGGGAAGAGGTGAAATTTCACATCATTATTGGCAGACCCCAGATTTGCAGGGAGATATTCCTCAGTTTCTTTTTCAAGCTAATTTACTGAAGGAAGATCTTTTTTTTAGGAAGGTAAACTCAGGGTCAAAGTCAAGATCCCAGGTAATAAGATAACGCTATTATTTTTCTTATCCTGTTGGAATCTAATTTACATGGTATGGAAACCAGGCCCAAGGAATCAAAAGAATATTCAAATGTAGGGAGATCAATATTTCAAGTCTTAATGACAGAACATATGTTCTTTGGTCCTCTTCCTTTGTATTACTCAACATAAAATAATAGTCATGGAGAAGATAGGATTCCCCTCTCTACTAAGGGGCTCAATTTATTCTGTTGCTTGTATTTATTTGTGAGAGGTGCTGCCTGAATAGGGATTTCATTTAATATTATAGGAACTTATTTGTTGTATAGTACTTCACAGGATGAAAAACTCTTTAAAGTGGGTTGTTTGGTTTGATATTTAGTATTTTAATAAATATGCTCTCCAGGTCATTATTAGAATTACCATTTGACAAATGAGGTTCCAAAAGATTGAGGGACTTGTTCAAGTACACTCTCCCCGTAAATGTTTCTGCTGAGATAAAACCATGTTATTAGGGGCTTAAATGTTATGGGAAGAAATTTTACGAAACTTCCTCCCCCCAGAATCTATATTCTGTGTAGATTCTGTAGTAGTGATGGTAAACCTTTTAGAGACAAGTGGCCAAACTGCAACCTAAAACCCACTTATTTATTTCAAAGTGCCAACACTACAATTAAACCTGAGGTTTCACTTCAGAGAAAAACAACTCCTATATTAACGTCTTTTGTCTTAAAAGGAAAACAAATAACATGCATGCCATGGGTTTGTCAGCACTGTTCAACAATGTCTTCTGAATCAAATATTTTTCATATGTGGCTCTGACTAAAGATAAGGAAAGAGACCAAAAGATTTCACAGTCATTTTGTTAGCCCTGTAATTGGGACCATTTCTTTTTCTCTAAATGGAAGAACAGTGACGATAATAATAGCAATTGGAGTCCCATATTTCCTTTCATCTGAGTTCTTCAGCCAGACAGGAAGGAACCAACCATCTACCTGTTATGGTTCTCTTTCAAACCGGTCTATGTCCACTATCTAGATTTTGCTTTTGTTGGTAAAGACAAATGTCTTAAAACTCAGGAATCTGAACCCCTAAAAGTGTGGACACACTCTGCTTTTCACAGAGTAGGATGTTTAAGGTATATCAAAATTTCTGAGCAAATAGAGTCACCACTGTTATACATAGTAACGACGTTAAGGAACCATCAAAGTCTCTAGTCAGCAACATCTGCAAGTTTAGTGTGGAGAGTCTGAAGGCAGAGTACAGATAGAAATGTGAACACTCTAGTCTATGCCGCCTCCTCCCAGCCTTCCACCTGCAATAGACTGTATTCATATCTCCCAGAGGAAATATGCTATTACTGATAATATGATCACTGAAACACTGGGAGTGGTTAGATACAGAGCTCTGGCAGTGGGTTAATAAAAGGCCTAATGAAGAACAAAAAATTCTGCCAGTCGCTGTATGTTGTCCTAGAGTAGTGTAATTTAAGGGAAATTTTTCCTCTTTATGATTCAAGCTTTCATTAAGTTTGTATGTATTTCACAAAGCATATAACACACACACACACACACACACACATATACTGCTTTTGATCTCTGATAAATGCAAGAGTGGGCAGACTGGTGACGAAACACATATGTCACTGATGCCCCTGAAGTTTCAGTACACCTCAGCACAATGCAGTTAACACCTCAGCAATGCAAAGCCAAAACCACAGTTCACAGCCCCATCAGATCACATGGCACCATAGGGCAGAAACAGGATGCCTGCTCCACAAATTAGCTGTCATTTCCAGAGCCTCACTTGCTTTTTCCCTTTTTATTTTGATCTTTTTTTATTTATTTGTTTGTCCATTAACAGTGTGAATCTCAACAGACTCTTAAAAGCTGCTCTTGGATGAAGACCTATATTTAGGGTTTGGTGTTTGTTTGTTTTTGGTTTGGGGTTGTTTTTTTTTTGGTACTGGGGATCGAATTCGGGTCCTTGTGCTTGTGAGGCAGGCGCCAGAACCACTGAGCCAAATCCCCAGCCCCATTAGGGTTTTTTTAGTACATCCTCACTGAACCTGACTGGGAAGAACCCAGTGGAAATTAGTTTTATGGAAAGCCTCAACAAGTCTGACCAATATAGAAAATATGATGAATGAAACATGCCAAAGGATCTGTCTGACTAGCAGCTCCAACTTATCTTGTACCTCGAAGCTAAATTCCCTGGTCTAGGAAAGAAGTTGATCTAACACCAGGAATGTTCACACTTTGACCCACGAACACAGTGGCTGCCTGATTCACACTCACTGAGAAGCCACAATCCATTGCTTTTGCTCCTTTGCTGAGTCACTGCTTATCTGAGACCTTGCTTCTTTGCCTTTCTGCCATGGAAAGGACCAGCTCTTTCTCCAGAGAAATCTTCTGCCAGCTCTTCATCTGACAAATTGTGTGACAGAGGTTGGCTCCACACCTGAGACAGGCACAGCTCCATGGGTCTCATAGGAAAGACAGCCAGCCCCATCAGTGGGGTGGACACCAAGGAGAACCCCCTACCCACTGCAGCACAGACTGCTGCACACCCCATGTGCTGAGGCTGCTATATTTCAATGTACAGTGGAAGAAGTGGAGAGATACTGGAATGCTTTGAGAATCCCTTTCCAGTTTTTAGGATATAGGAATAGGCTAGGCTGTCTAGGATACTCCTTTCTATTTTTCAAAGATCCCCAAAAAGCAATTCTAGGAAGTTGGAAAGCTCCATTAGAAATCCTTCAAGCTCCCTTACAAATCTCCAATAGCTAGTGCAGCAGCTATCTTTACTTGTAGTAAATATCTGGGCATTTATCCTACATTCTCTTCCCTGAGCCTTACAGTGTCCAGGAAATCTCTAAAATACTATCATATCTACCATCATCCTGGTTTCAGAGACAAATCATATGTCTCTTTTTACTGTGATTTGTGAAAGACAAACAAATGGACTCTATGAAGGATGGGGAAAATAGGGAAACAAGGCAGTAGACAAAAAGAGGAATGTATAGTTTGATATGATGGAGTATTGCTTCCTATGTGCCAGAGCAAAGCCCTGATGGAGTTTTCATTGGCACACAGGGTGACAAAATGGAAAAGAAAGAAAATGGAGTAAGATTTTCATATAATAAATGTATATAGGAATTATAGCTATTGTTCTGGGACTAGGTCATCACTCATCATCATAAATAGTCCTCTCATCTAAAAGTCGGTTGTATCCCTATTTGATAAAATAAGAAGTTAATCATTGTGTGTTATTCCAATTCTTACATTTTACTTGCCCCAGAAATCCAAAGACTGAGAACCACCACAACAAAGGAGTGAATCCCTGCCTTGTTTACCAAATACCTCAAATGGAGGAGGCAGCTCCCTGTAATACTGCAGAGCCTGTCAATGCAAGTACATTAGTTTTCAAGTCAGGAGATACACACATACACACACACACACACACACACACATATACAGGAGTTCCCTTTCATTCCAACATCAAAATGTCAAGCTCAAACTTTTATTTTGAGGACCATCTTCTTTATACCTAGTTTTGAGAAAGACTTCCTCTCTAATAGATGCTAGTAAAATGATTTCTCCTGGATAGAGACAAAACTGAGACCAATGGTTTCCCAGCAACTGCTCCCCTCTGAGGCAAGCCAAGAACTCTCTTCCTTCCATGTACACTTAATAATACTGTTATATTTATGTGGTTGTGTGTATTATCACACAGTTTTACAAATTACCAAATGTGTGGTTAGCATTGGTAGAATGAAGCCCTCAATAAAATCTAATTATTTAGTCATTTTGGTTTATGAATGCCAACTTGCAGTTGACATTAAGCCATATCAAATAAATAACCCAACCAAGTTGGGTTATCTAATACTTAATAACTTAATAAGTTATTTTCATATATATCCTAGTCACATGTAACAATGAAAGTTTGTGAAAGGGCATATTGTTCATTCCTATGAATTAAAGAAGACATTGTCCAACCCAGAATTTATTTCAGTGGTTCTGCAGCTTACTTCACAATCTCAAGGTCTAGAGTTCCATCCCTGGTACCAAAAAACAAAAACAAAAACAAAAAAACTTGTCTTTGGGGTTTCTGCCAAAAAGATGAGTAAGAGTGGGATCAAAGACCATTCGTTACAAATTAGCACCTTGGAAACTTTATGCTGGTGGCAAATGAGCCATGCCTGTAGATCAAAATATTACCTCGCTAGATTCTTTATCAGTTTTATTTGCTTCTATTATTTCTTGGCCTTTAGCTAAGTTTGCATACATGTTTACACTGTGCTGATAGATCTAAAAAAAAGTCTTATATCTGCACCTGAATTTAAAGGGCTGTGACGTCCATCCATGCTTGAACTAGGACTGAAAGAGAAAAAAGCAGAAGCCATTCTGCTGCCCTCTGATACTGAGAGGTTTTTCAAAGAAATGTGCATCTTAGAATAGAGAGAAAAATCTACAGGCACAAACATCTCTTTCCCATTTAAAGATTCTTCACATTGGCCAATTTTAGAGAATTGCAGTTCTCTTTTACTGGATATCCTGCTGGCTGCTGTTTGGTGGTCAGCAAAGAGGACAGAAACTTAATATTTGAAATATTATGAGGAAGTTGAGAGTTCTAACAAAAACAGTTTTTGTGAAGTAGCAGGGGCAGAAGCCGTGTGATAAATTCTTGAAGAATGAATTCAGTGGAAATGTGGAAGTAGCCTCTGTTGGTCACTCTTGGGAAGCCAGGCTATGAAAAAGGCTGGGGCAGTGGAGCAGTGGCAGGCAGAGCACATAGTCCAGGAGGTGTGGAGGTGGGAGATAAAACAGTATCTTTGGACTATGGGAAAGAACATCTAGGAAGTTAAAGACTGTTGATGCCTGGAAAAGAGAATGAGCAGTTCGGCAGACTTTAATAAAGTAAGAGAAGATGATATCTGAAGTTTGTATGGCAATACCAACATGTGAAGAAGGAATATGCCCTTCATTTTACTAATGAGAAGGAAGGGGAGAGGTACTGGTGCAGACAGGTTTGGATCTCAAGTTATAGTGATAAAGAAAATAACAATATAATTTCTCTCCATCATGACACTAGACTATCAACTGAAATGAGGGGGAAAGAAAATAAAATAGAAGAAATGTTTAAATGGTGCTAATTTTAAAACTCACAGAATTGCGGGACCTGGTGCCACAGAGTAACCCAGCTGCCAGGCAACACTCCAGTAGGCATGCCCTTTCAACCCAGCACCACAGAGGAGCCCAGCCACGTGGGCACCAATATGATGGTGTTCATCCCCCATCCCCAGAACAAGAGAATAGGGCCTATCTAAGGCTCCTAGATGAAAACTGAAGGCCACTGGAAAAGTGAAAAAAGTCTGTGGTAAAGGTACACCACACCACCATAGTTGGTAAGTCAGAGGAACCAGCACCTTACGTCAGAACTTGGTCTAACTTCAGGGGAAAGACAGCTGGAACCTGCAGTAGAAGCTTGCAGAGTTCAACCTAGCAGGAAGACAGAGATCTCAACTTGGGCCTTGCAGGCAGAAATCTACCTGAACCTCGGGAATCAGTTGCTGGCTTGCCTGAGACTAATTAGCTTAGACCTGCACACTCCTGCCTACACTGTCTATTGTATCAACAGAGGCATACCCTGAAGAAGGCCCACTATTTCTATTTGTATTTTTTATCTTCAAAATAATATCTTTCACTTTAATCATTTAAAACATTTTTATATTTTTCTTTTCTCATTTTTTTCCTTTTTAATCTTTTTCTTATGTTCTTTTCTTCTTTCTCACTCTCTCTTTCCTTCAAAATAATATCTTTCACTTTAATCATTTAAAACATTTTTATATTTTTCTTTTCTCATTTTTTCCTTTTTAATCTTTTTCTTATGTTCTTTTCTTCTTTCTCACTCTCTCTTTCTCCCACCTTGATCTCTATTACTCTCCCTTTTTGATTCTGTTCCTATCCTAATTTGAATTTGTTTTATTTCTTTTCCCTTTCTTCTGTTTTTCCTTCTCTCAATTGTCATTAGTTTTAAAAGAAAGTGATTACATTTTTTTAAAAAGCAAGCAAAAAAAAAAGAAAAAGAAAGAAAGTGATTACAGTCTCTAGCCCCCCTATTGTTGTTAGTTTGTTCTGTTCTTAGGTATATTTTGTTCTGTCCTCTTCTCTTCTCTTCAGCAGCTCCAAAGAATTTGTGTGATCTTCCTGTGTCCTTGGACCTCACTTCTAACCTTTCTTTATCCTATCTATCTATCCCTCCCTCCCCAACTCCTCCTAAATCCCCATCCTGAAGGGTGAAGTTGCTATATTGAAGAGTTTATTCACTATAAACATAGTTTGGGCTGGTCCTCAATTTTGATTTAATTTGCAGAGTTAAAGGTGATACATTAATAACTACCACAAACTGTCATTTTCTAAGCTAGGCTTGGTGCTATTGTGTTGCTGACTGTATCAATTGAGCTAAGGTGTTGTGATTGATCTAATCAGTTTTCCTCTCTGGTATAATGAAAATGAGTTTGACTCAGAGATATTAGAGACTCAAAACCTAAAGACCAGCTGTATCTGGAAGATTGACCCAGGAATTAAATCAAGGACAGTACCAATGACAAAAATAGATATGAGAAGGCATTTAAACAAGACACAAACACAGACTTCCACCACACCAAAGGTAAACTCAGGGGGAAATGAGGTGGAAAAGTCATACAATTAACCATCTGGATACACTGAACCAATAGCACAGGAAGTAACAAAACAGATAAATGAGGCTCTAGAAAAATTCAAAACAGAAATAATTTCCCAGCTACCACAGAGATGGTGAAAAAAATAAAAGACATGATTAGAGACTCTAGAGCAGAAACAGATAAGTAAAAATAGATGAGCTCAGGACCATGTTGGAAACCATGAATGCCCAGCATAGGAAAGAAATGAAATCCATGAAGCAAATTCAAACAGATATTCAAGAGATTAAAAACTCTATAGGTGGGCCAGGGATTTAGCTCAGTGGTTCTGTTGCCAGCTTTGCAAGTGCAAAGTCCTGAGTTCGATTCCCAGTTCCAAAAACAAAAAACAAACAAAAAACTCGATAGAAAGCATTTGCAGCAGGATGAATGAATGTGAAGATAAAATTTCACATATAGAGGTTAGGCTGGCAGTGACCATGAAAAGAGAGATCTCCTAAAAACAATAAGGGGTCATGAGAAATTGATCCAACAACTCTTAGATGATGCAAAGAAGAATAATGTAAGACTGATAGGAATCCATGAAGTAGCAGGAGAAAGTACAAATGAAATAAAAAAAAAACTGTTCACAGAATTAACGACAGAAAATTTTCCAAACAGAGGAGAAGTTGACATACAGATAATTGAGGCATATAGGACTCCAACTAGCAATGATCAAAACAAATCTGCACCTAGACATATAATAATCAAGCTTCCAGAAACCTAATACTACAGGCTGCAGAATAACCAAATACTACAAGCAGTTAGAGATCACATGCAAAGGAAAGCCCATCAGAATCACAGCAGACTTTTCAATACAAACCCTCAAGTCAAGGAGAGCCTGGAATGAGGTATTTCAAGAAAAAAAAAAAAAAAGCTCTAACCTAGACTGATGTATCCTGGAAAAATATCCTTCAAAATTGATGAGGAAATAAGATACTTCCATGACAAAAAACATCTGAGAAATTTCATGGACACCAAACCAGCACTCCAAACACTTCTAAGCAATATCTTGGAAAAATAAAATGAAAACCACAACTCCATAAGGGCCAACAGAGCAAAATGTACCAGGCAAGGCAAGAAATTAATGGGAAAGAGAGAAAAATAAAACAATTAAAGAACCAACAAGAGGAAAATAACATGACAATGAAAAGTCAATACATAGCAGTTATACTCATCAATGTTAATGGCCTCGATTCACCAATCAAAAGAAATAGTCTGGCAGAATGAATTGAGAAGCAAAATCCAACAATATGTTGTATACAAGAAACCCACTTAATGCACAAAGAAATTCATAGACTGAGAGTAAAATGATAGAAAACAGTTCTCCTTGCAACAGGAGCCCAGAGAAAAGCAGGGATAGCTGTCTTATTTGTAGACAGAATAGATTTCAAACAAAAACTAATTAAAAGAGACAATTTGTAAAGGGAACAATACAAGAGGAAGAAATGACAATCATAAGTATATATGCACCAAATACTAATGCCCCCAACTATACAAAGAATATTAATGGCTATGAAAAACAAAATAAGCACTAATACAATTGTAATGGGGTACCTCAGTACCCACTGGCACAGACAGATCATCTAGACAAAAAAAACAACAAAACAACAAAACTGAACTAAGTCCTAGAACAGACTTAGTAGATGTCTATAGAGTGTGCCACCCCAGAAAATCAGAATATACATTTTTTTCAGCTGCACATGGGTCATTCTCCAAAATAGACCACATGCTAGCTCATAGAACATGCTTCAGTAAATGCAAAGGAATGGAAATTATCCCCTATATATTATTTAACCATATTAAACTGGAGATCAATAGCCTAAGAAACTGCAAGAACTTCACAAACACATGGAAATTAAATAACACCCTGCTGACCAACCATTGAGTCACAGAGGAAATTAAAGAAGAAATTAGACAGTTTCTACAATTAAATGATAATGCCAATACAACATACATGAAACTATTGGACACAATGAAAGCAGTTCTACAAGGGAAATTCATAGCAGTAAATGTCCATACTAGGAAAACAGAGTGAGCTTAAATAAACAACCTAATGCTTAACTTTAAGCTCCTAGAAAGAGAAGAGTAAGACAAACCAAAAGCTCATACAAGGGAGGAAATTACAAAGATCAGAGCAGAAATTAATGCAATGGAGACTAAGACAATGATGCAAAAAATCAATGAATCAAAGAGTTGGTTTTTCAAAAGAATAAATAAAATCAATAAACCCTTAGCCAACCTTATCAAAAAAGGAAAGAAAATGTTCTAATTTATGTAGTTATGAATGAAAAAGGTGAAATCACAACAGATCCACCAGAAATCCAGAGGATCATCAATACCTACTTTAAAAACCTATACTGTAATAAAATGGAAAATACAGAAGAAATGGGAAGATTCCTAGATGCATATGAACTTCCAAAGTTGAACAAAGAAGATATAGAAAGTCTAAACACCCCAATTACATTCAGTGAAACTGAAAATGTAATTAATACATTACCAACAAAGAAAATCGCAGGTCTTGATGGCTTCACTGCTGAATTCTATATGACATTTAGAGAAGAACTATCACCACTACTCTTTAAACTCTTCCATGAAATTGAAAGGGAAGCAATACTTCCAAATTCATTCCTGGAAGCAAGCATTACTTTGATTCCAAGACCAGGGAAAGACCCAACCAAAAGAGAGCTAAAGGCCAATCTCTTTATGAACATAGATGCAAAAATCATCAATAATATACTGGCAAACAGAATATAGAAGATCATCAGGATTATACATCCTGATCAAGTCGGATTTATCCCAAGGATGCAAGGGTGTTTCAACAAACATAAATCAATAAATGTAATACACTATATTAAGAGAATTAAGGACAAAAGCCATAAGTTCATCTCAATAGATGCAGAAAAGGCATTCGACAAATTCCAACACCCACTCTTGATAAAATTGGAAGAAATTAGAGAAAATTGGAATAGATGGTCTTCATCTCAACCTGATGAAGGCTATCTATGAAAAACCAACAGCCAATATAATTCTAAGTAGTCAAAAACTAAAAACCTTCATGCTAAAATTAGGAACAAGACAAGGATGTCCGCTGTCACCAGTACTTTTCAATATAGTTTTAGAAACAGCAATTAGACAAGAGAAAGAAAAAAAAAGGAATAGAGATAGGAAAGGAAGAAGTTAAACTGTCACTCTTTGCTGATGATATGACACTCTACATAGAAGATCCAAAAACTCTGCTAAAAGACTGCTAAACTTTCGACAGATTCAGTAGAGAAGCAGGATACAAAGTCAGCACTCAAAAATCAATAGCTTTCTTGTACACAACAGACTCACTGAGAGAACTGTGGGATGGGGTTGAGAAGCCATTTGAATTCTTGCCTTTTGATTCTTTTCTTCAACTATGCCACCCTTCATCAAGTGCAGATGAGGAAACAGCAAGAAAAGTCCTGGCCAACAGTGCAATTTTATAAAACTTATACAGCAGAGGAAGAGAGGACAAAAACACTGAGAATATTTGAAATGGATAGTCTATAATAATTGACGATAAAATTTAAGCTAGAAAGAAAGGGTCATAGCCAAGCATTGTGGCCCATGCCTGTAATCCCAGCACTCTGTGAGGCTGAAGCAGGAGGGTGTGATTTCTGGCTCTGACTGGACAACTTAATGAAATCCTGTCTCAAAATAAAAAATGGGGCTAAGGACATAGCTCAGTGTGAAGGTCTTGGGATCAATTTCCACTATCACAAAAGAAAAATAAAAGAAAGGAGGAATGAGTTGAAGTACAGTGAGTACATAATGAATGCCATGAAGTGGGAAGCTGAGGGATAAGAGAAGAAAATATGTACTTGAGACTTTGGAATGGATAGAAAAAAGAAGGTCACTGCAAAGAGAAATGAAAAGATGAAAAGCTGAGTTCTTCCAAATGATGACAAGAGTGTAGAAGGAAATAAAGATACTGAGGATAAAATTTAATGAAAGCAAAAACCTGGCTGGAAACAGATCTGTAATGGTCACAGGAAGATGGTTTTTCTAGGACTGATTCTCAAAGAAACAGGATAGGAGAAAGAGGGAATATTTTGGTCTAAAAACAGCAGAATACAAAGGAAGAAGATTATGTCTTCTCTCAGTCCTGAGGGCAAACTGTGCCAAAGAAAAAAATGGGAAAATATCTTCACAAAGAATGGCTTCTAGGACTGGGAATGCATTTCAGTGGTAGAACACTTGCCCAGCATGGGAAAAACCTTGAGTTCAATGCCCAGCAGAAGGGGGTGGGGGACAGAGACAGACAGAAACAGACACAAGAGATAGACAGAGACACGACGGGGGGCGCTTACTAGCAAGATCTACAGAGGACAGCAGCCAGATTTTAGTCAAAAGGGGTAAAGTGGGCATTTATTGAAAACTATGGGGCTCAAGGTGATTTATTTACCAGGATAAAGGTAAATATTTGAAAAGATGGGGAGAGTGAAGCCTAAGACAGAAGTGCCAGGATGAGAGTTCAAAGCATGAAGGGTAAGAGGGCGAGCAGAATTATGAGGAATGAAGAAATTATTCCTAGGTACTGCTGTTTTTGGAGTGATTCGCCTTTGAAGGCGATTGGATCGCAAGGCTCTAACCGAATCAGAGGATTATTCCATTGATGGATTCAAAATTTGATGGCATTAGTAGGGGTGATAGAAATTTAGGAGGTGGGGCCTAGTTAAAGACAGTGAGTCATGGGGGTGTGACCTTGGAAACTAGATCTTGTTCTCTCTCTCTCTCTCTCTCTCTCATCTCCCTCCCTCCCTCCTTCTTTCCCTCCTTCCTGACTGCCAAGGAATAATCAGCTTTCCTCTCCTGTGCCCTTCCACCATAATGTCTGCCTCACATCAGGCCCAAATGATGGAACCAGCTGACCATGGACTGAAACCTCTGAAACCATGAGTCAAAATAAACCTTTTCTTCTTTGAGTTTATTTCCCTCAGTTATTTTTGTCATAGTGTCAGAAAACTAACATGGAGCTGATCAAAGCTTTCCAGACGTTGTCTCTCTGATTTTAAAAAATGGAGAGGTCAGTATGATCAGTGGCACAAGCAAGAAATACAGCAAGGCATTCTGGCACTACTCACTATAAAACACTGTAATTCCTTATTCATCAGAAGAGCTTTATTTTTTTATGGGATGTACTTCAAATGAGGATATGCTATAAGTAGAAAACAATACATACGGGTTCATTAGTCTTGCTCTTTTAAAGATAAATGCTGTATGTGGGATAAATGCTGTGAGCAAGAAATTATAAGCAGGTTCCCATATGCTAGATATCTATTTCCACAGCTCCTATCATCATGGTTTCTGGGCACTTTGACAGATAGATGAGGCTAATTCAGGCAACTCAGTACATTCAAAAGAGTACGTGAAAATCCTCTTTCTCTTTAACACTGCCTTAGAAAATAATAATTTGTTGTAAAATAAAAATAGAAGTTTTCCTAGGATGGAAACCTAAGGAAAAAGGGAAAGGATTTTAATATTTTTATTACAAATAATAGTGTTGAATGCATTACCCTATGATCAAGGTGTTTGGGAATCTATCCTAAGTCATCCTCAATGGGGACACAGTGTGCTAATCATCACAGCCTTAGAAAGAGGGAAAATGCAAAAGCCAACCAGAAAGAAAGCCTAAAGTGGGAGATCATTTTCAATAATTTATGGTGTATATTTCTCTGAATATCTTTCAGTTAAAATTATATTTATAAAAATTATGGAATTATTTGGAAAATCATTATAATATAATGTTAAATGAAGAAAATAAACTACAATGTTATAGAAGCATATGCTCCTAGTTGCAAAAAGAAAAATACAAAGCAGAGAGAAAGAAGCTTGACTACTGAAATAAGGAGTAATTTTTTTTACTCTTTTAACTTTTCTGTATGTTCCAAATTTCCATTATAGAAAATGTCTTATTTTTAAACATAAGGTAATTTCCTGAAGTGAAGGTTAAAAGCTGGAAATTCTACGAATAATCACATTTTTAAAACCAGTATTGATAGCCAATATAAATGTCATTATTGGCTAGCATGAATTATTTTTAATATCTTCTAATGAAACTTTTCTGATGATACATATCTTAAAGTACATTAAAGTGTGTACAGTTTGATGAATTCTGATAAGCATACAAGCCCATATAAACACAACACAATCGCAATACAAAACATGTCCATCACTCTAAAAGGTTTCTTTATGCCCCCTCCCCAGTCAAATCTTCCCACACTTCTAAAAGAAGTAACTACATATTTTCTATTTATCACATAGATTTTTCATTTTTCCTGTTCTAGAAGTAGTTACAACTTGAATCATACACTTTGTACTATTCTGAATCAACTCCTTTCTCTCAGCACAATGTTTTGTGGTAAATCCATGTTGTAGCATAGATCAGAACAGTGGTGCCTTGGTTCACAAATTTAATTTGTTCTACATTTCTGGGGGAGATGGACACTGTGATGTTTGTCATCCAATCCAGAGTTTGCAAATAGAAGCAAAATTTTGCCAAACACTTCTGTTTGCAAACTGAATTGTACATGAACAGAAGCATTCATGAACTGAGGTATTACTTTGGTTCCTTTTCTTGTTGTACATGTGTATCCCACATTGAATATTTACCCCACATTTTTATCCATTCATCTGTTGACAGTCATTTCAGGTATATCCACTTAAGAGTATTATGAATAAAGATGTGTGGACATTTATATTCAAATCTTTCTATTGACCTATTAGATAAATATCACTAGAGGGATTCCTTTATTGTATGGTAACTACATGTTTAACATCTTTTTTTAAAAAATTGATATAGTTTTTCAAAGTTATTTTAACCATAAAGCGTCCAGAAGAAAAATCATTCCAACATTAGAATTGGCAGAAAATTCTCAGAGGGAATGAAAAAGTACAAACTATTAAAGAAGAAATTTTAAATATAGGATCTCATCAAAGTTTAAAGAAATTGTTGTAAAGAAATTGTTACTGCTAAGGAAATAAACAGGCAAGCAGCAGACAGGAAGAAAATATTTACTCTGTGTGTGTGTGTATGTGTGTGTGTGTGTGTGTTGAGTGTGTATGTGTGCGTGTGTATATTTGTGTGTGTGAAAGGACTTGCATTTGAATACATAAATAACTTTTGCAACTCAATGATAAGAATTCAAGCACCCAATAAAAACATAGGCCAAAGATTTGAATACATATTTCCTCAAAGAAGATAAACACGGCAAGAAAGTACATGAATAAAATCTCCATATCATTAGTCATTAGAGAAATGCAAATTAAAAGCATGATGAGATGCCACTATATTTCTACTAAAATGTCAAAAATTTAAAGATAACAATACCAAATGTTGATGAGTATATGGAGCAACTGGAACTCTGACATGTTTTTTAGTGGATGGTTCATCTTCAATTAGTATCTCAAATAAGCAGAGGACTGTACTTTTGAGTCAGTGCTGAGATTTAATTAATATTCATACTTGTTCCCTTTTTCATTATGCCTTCAGACTTTGCTAATTTCCATAGCTATATTATTGTTTATAGCATAGCTAAATATTAAATACAGTTGTACCTCAGTACATAAACTCAATTCTCTCCACAATTCCGGTTACAAACCAAACTGGTCAAGAACCAAATCAAATTTCCCCATAAGGTCAATATCGACTTTAACCATTGAATTTGATTCAGATCTCATCTAAGTTTGCAATCATAAATGTGGAAAGAATCAAGTTTATGAATCAAGGTACCACTGTACTCTTTACATCAGGAAAGAATTATTATTGGTTGACAAATTGTTTTATTATATCACTAGAACACTTGCCATTCTAACATTTAATACCTCATTCTAACTTTGTTCTATTTTAATTTCATAAATCATTTTAGAGACCATACTGTATCTCCTTAGTACCATGTAAATCTTGTAATAACCCTGGCCAAATAGGAATAAAATCAAAACCAGAAACAATTAGGAAATTTAAGAGTGACTTCAAATTATACATCAATTCTGAAAGCTAAATTTCCCTTTCACTAGTTCAAGCTTTATAGACTCAATTAGACATTCAACTGGGCTTGATTGTAGAGTTTGAACTGTGAGATGGAGAAAATTCAAATATGGCTTTATTTACTCCATAACTTTAATTTCCTGTAATCCTCTCACAATCTATAAAATAGCTCAGTGGTCTCTTTGAAGGGAAAACAAAGGATTGCTCCTGAATTTTACCAATTTTACTTCCCCATAAGCCTTATTTGCTCTGTTTGTTATTGTGATTTTCCGAGCCTAAAATCAGATATTTTAGATGCAGCTGAGGGGAAGACAATCTGATATATATTGTTTGTATACAGAGTATGAAATTTCCACCATATTTTGATGATTTATGGAGATAATGAAACAAAGCATTTAAAATCCAATTTTTCCTTTATCCTCTGAGCACGCTTTTACTTGGAGTTATAACTGTACCAAATGTTCTCATCACACCACAGTGGAAATATGTTTTGGTGATATAGCATTAGGTATTACATTTATTCTATGGCGCTCTCAATTCCCTGTGGATTCTGCCCTATGTCAACTTACTGATCTCTTTTCCATACAGCATCGATGGATTCTGCTTTATTGTTCACCTCTTCCTACATTTCTTTAAAATGTAGACACATACAGATTAAATCAGATGGCAGAATTGTTTCTAGTACAGCCTGTACCTTCTTGGAGAAACACATTTAATAAATTAAGAAAAATAATAGCATTTGCAAGAAAAACAAAAACTGCAAGATCAAAACTCCAACTAAACTCTTTAAGCCATTATGAATGACCTCTAAACCACAAACAATGCTAAAGTTCTTGGGAAAACTTTGCTTAACTGGCATTCACAATACATATTAACTCAGAAGTACAATCCTGCCAAAAATGTAAACCAGTCACTGTTTATAAATGTGAAAAAGAAAATTAGCACACAGGCAACAAGAACACATCTTTGATGACAACCTTTCTGCAAACTTCTCTATCAGCACTGGAACTGTGACTGCTGATTTTTCAGAGGTGTGATGGGCAGAGGGAAAAGTACACCCGGAGTCAACAGTGCAGTTGTCTTTGGATGTAGGCACGAGCTACCAGAGCACTGTGTTCACTGTTAAGGAGTCCTGACTTACAGTCCCCAAAGTCACAGCAAAAAGAAAAAGTCACACAAAGGTCTCCAACCTTGGCTGCACTTTAGACTCATCGGAGTATTAGAAAAACAAAAACAACAGCAACAAAAAACTCCATTGCCTGATTTCCTCTTCAAGTCTACTAAATAAGGACCTGTGAGCATGGTAATTGAACATCATTACTTCCCAATAACTCCTGATAATTCTGATGCAAAATTGGGGCTGAAAATCACTGTATTAAAACAAACATTAATGGCTGTTTTCAGCTGCGGCTTCTAAAGCAATAGGAAAAGTAGAAACAGTGTTGAAGTTTCCAGGACCCACAAGAAATCACAGATGCAACCTAAGCATCCAGGTTTTTGTTGTTGTTCGGTTGTTTTGTTGTTTATTTTGGTAGTACTGGTTATCAAACCTAGGGATGCTGTATCACTTAGCCATTTTTATTTTTTCATTTTGAGACAGTATCTCCCCAAGTTTTTCAGGCTGGTCTCAAGTTTGGAATCCTCCTACTTCATCCTCCTGAATTCCTAGGATCACAGGCCTGGGCCACTGTGTCCAGTACGTGAAGGTTTTTGCTGTCTGATTAGTTGGTTGGTTGGTTGAATAGTTGGTTGGTTGACTTGTTGGCTCAGTGTTGTGACACAACATCATTTCTTTAGTAAGCAGAAAGCAAAGAGAATAATGATATAAGGAAATATTTTTAGTAGACTAATTTCTTTAAACATGGACTGCATTTGGGAACACTAACAAGATCTCTGGTAGATCTCCATAGTTTTTGCCTTCAGCAATTCATTCTCCTTTTTTTTGGAAACATCACCCCTATTTCATCCTGAGAAAAGATCCCTCCCTCAGTGTCAGTCTGTTTCGTTGAGTGTATTTCCACCTGGTTCTAGGACACACATGTAGTCCAGGTCTGGATAATGCAAAGACTGCAAACTCTCAGCCAGAATAATTCATTCAAATATGTAACAGTGATCAAAGTTCAACACTAGGACTTTTTGAGAGTGGGAAGTAGTAAACCTGAGCCTGTAGGGCCACACGAGAAAAAAAACCTATTCACTAAAGGCAATACCGAGAAAGGGAGGGAACAGGCAAGAAGGCACAAGCAACAGGACTGTGCTCGTGAACTTGTCAATTATGTAATTAAATAAATTTAATTCCATTGAACTTTTCATTTATTCATTCATTCTGTGAAGGCATATTTGAATACGGATTGCGTCATTAACAGCTAAAAAAATCTTAATGAATGTAAGTGCCTTGCATTAGTGACATTGTCAGAAACACAAAGGCACCTAGAGCAGCTTTACTATTACTGGGGAGCATGCTTTGTTTTGTTTAGCCTTTTTTATCTTTATTAAATTTATTGGTACAATTTAGGTATACAGTACAGTTACATTCATCATTGGGATCTTGTACCTCTACAAGACTTATCTTGGTTCTTATTTTTAACCCCGTTCCCCAGCCCTCCCTTCACCCCCACCACCCTTCCCTGTTTACAAAGACTTTGTTTCCAGTTTTTCCTTTTCTCATATTCTTTTCCCTTTTTACCTTTCCCCTACCCCTCCCACTGTCTCTACTCTTTTAGATCTTTTCCTCCTATTATACAATATCAATAATACATTTCGATCCTTATTTAACTTTTAATTTTTCACACTAGAGAAACTATTCAGCATTTACACGTGTGTCTTATTAATTTCACTTGAGTATGGCCTCAATGTGCATCCACTTAGCTATAAAGATCTCTAGTTTCTCATTCTTTATGGCTGAGTAGCATTCACTTTTAAATCTTTCATTTCCAGAATGAGAACCTTAAGAAAATCTCTAGTCAATCACTCTGTGCATCAATGATTATATATCAAGCTCTGTCCACCACTCTACTAAGTAAGGTGAAAATAAGTAAAAAACCTCATCCCAGCCTGCAGTAAACTTACATATAATCAGAGAGAAAGCAAAATATTAGAAGTAACAGAAGAACACATACGCTTCAGTAGAAAGAATTATTAACTCATATTCTTTAAGTGCTTTATGTGAGCCAACAACGTAGGAAATGTACAAAGAATTCTAAGACATAAATAGTACAACCACTACCCTCAAAGAGCATCTGGTCAAGGATAGAACACGGATACTGAAGAAGATTTATCTGCCTGCAAAGCAACATACTGGGCCAGGGATTTGGTTCAGTGGTTCCACTGCCTGCCTTGCAAGTGCAAGTGCATAAATTCAATCCCCAGTACCAAAAAAAACAAACATACTATCATATAATAATGAAAACAATCCTTCAGTGTCTTAGTCATTTTCTCATCACTAGGATAAGTGGAAGACAAAATACGGACACCTAAAACTTAAAAAAGAAGAGAGGCTTATTTTTTTTTCAGCTTTAATTGAGTTTATTGGTACATTTTAGGGATACAGTACAGTTACATTCATTGTTGGGATCTTGTACCTCTACATGACAAGTCTTGATTCTCATTTTTCCCCTTACCCCTGCCCTCCCTTCACCCCCTCCTCCCCTCCCCATCTACACTTTATTTTCATATTTTCATTATCTCACATTTTTTTCTTTTCCCTTATTACCCTTCCCCTACCCATCCCACCTTCCCTACACCTTTAGCTCCTTTCTTCCCATTTCTAAATGTCAGTAATCTTATTAAGATCTTATGTATTATTGCAGATTATTCTAAAATATGGAACATTACTCAGCCATAAAGAATGAGAAAATAGATTCATTCATAGGAAAATGGATACATATTGAAGATATACTCCTAAGCGAAATAAATAAGAGAGGCTTATTTTGACTCACATTTTCGGTCTATTGTGAGATGACTCAAAGGCTGAAACAGCATGGTAGAAAGGTCTGGGGAGATAACAGCTGCTCACATCATGCTGTCAAGAAGCAGAGAGAGAAGGCAGAAGCTGGGAAGGGAGGACGCCCTTCCAGGTCATTCTCCCAAGGACCTGCCTCTAACTAGGCCCCACCTCCTAAGACCAAGTCAACTACAATGCCCCCATGTTCCAGTCATCTTCCAGAAACCTCATACGTGCACATGAAAGTATTGAGGGTCATTCTTGCTCTAAACCGTAGCATTCAGTATTAAAATCTTAGTGAAAAGCATGATGGTTTCTAATTTACTCTAAAGTTCAGTCTTCCCACGTGGCTTCCTAGGGTCAACATCTTCAGTCTTGGAGGCTCATGTTTATACCTCATGTTTATTGGATGTGTAGGGATGGGTGTCTCCCAGTGGTGCCACAGAGCCTATCTATGTCTTCTCTGTGAAGAGTGTCCTCTTCTCAAAAACAAACAAACCTCCTTCATTCTCCAATTCTCCATCACTGTCAACTTTACCTCATTCTCCAGTTTTTTATCATCCTTTAGCTGTCTGTGTTCTCTCCAACTCTCCAAATTATGTACAGCTTAGTTTCCTGAATTATCCAAATATAGCACAGTCTAGTTATCATATTCAGAGAATGAGGTAGAAGGATAAACCCTACAGAATAGCACTGGGTCCACACGGACACAAATCTCCTCTTTTCCCTGTCTTTTTCTTCCATTTTTCCTCATTCCTTGAACCTCCAAATCCAGATATCGTTGAAAACAGATTACTGTTGAGTACAGAATTGCTTTTGTCCTGTAAAGGAGTAATCTACTAATTCAAATGAGTAATTTGTTGACTCGCTAGCCTGTGTGCACCTGTGCTATATGCTGCAGGTATATCAGAGCACGCATGACGTATACGTCTGTGTATACATATGTTGAGGTTTTGGAGCTTTGGAAAAAAGGAGAGGTCCAAAACAAGTTTCAAATAAAATTCATCAAATGTGGGACCTTATTTGCTTTATACATCCCTTTGTCATTTCTCCAGGAGGTTGGGTAAGAGTTAGATTTGATTACTACTGCAAATATTCCAATACTTCTCAACACATAGAATTTCTCAATAAAGGAATTACAGAAAATCCAAGAATTAAAGGTTCTCTAGTGTCTATTCTGCTACTTTACTACCTTAATATTCCCTTCATATTCTTACTAACCTTTCTGTTAATGCCTGCATAGTAGAGCATGAAGCCCTGAAATGGAAATTACATGACTTGGCTACTTATAATTCTTATTTTTAAATAAAAAGTTGACATTTAATTGAGTGATAGAATAATAATGTTAAAATATTAGCCAGCATGATCCCCACCCACACACCCCAAGTGGTCTCTTACCATTCTTTGGCTAAGTCTCCGCTCAAGTCAGCAAGGCTGTTTGCTCTAATTGTTTCGAGGAAGGGCTGTGACAGCAGAAAAAAGAGAAAAAAGTAATCACTACTTGGCTTTTGAATTCAAAAGCCTAAGTGATGAGGCAAAGGAATAGAAAAAGTCATAACCTGGCAAAGCACTGAGGATAAAATACCAAGAAGAAGCATACAGCTTTCCCTGGATCCTCAAGGCCATTGTGGAAAACAGTGTTGTTCTGGTGTTGATAGAAGTAGAAGCAAAGGAAATGTGATGCAAACACAAACTTTACTGTCTCCCCAAGGGGGTGGGGCTTGTCCGTGCTGCAAGACCAAATCCAAGGTAGGGGGTGAAATCCTGAGAAGTTTGTGAAGTAGGTTGAACCAGAAAAGTCAAATCCTAAGAAAACAGTGATAGTCAAGCAAATTCAGGCAGATAACACTTTAGACAATGCCATAATTTTCCATTCTGCAGTGTAGCAGGGAAGGAAAATTATCTTTGTCAAGGGTGGCTCGGGGCAGCAGTGACTCACTGGACCTAAAGGGACCAGGGGTTCTAGAAGGAGGTATTTATCCATCATAGTCTGACTGAACTAACAGCTAAAGTTTAAGTAAAACGAGGAAAGTCACAGCCATTGTGAACAAAGATCATTGAATTGTGGATGAAGCAATGGATGTCTTCAAAGATGCTTGTATGGAAAACAATATTTAGGAGCAGATTTTGCCTACCCGTACTTCTGCCCATGCAGAGCTACCCATAAGGCAAGATCTTTAATATTAAATAATTTATAAAGGCAGATGGAATATCTGTTAAGCTCTATAAAAAATGACATATTTAAGTAATCAAAACCTATTATCCAGCTGAATAATAATGTTCAAGCGACTGTTTCTGATGCAAAAACTCCTTTTTCATATTGATGATCACAAATGTCTGAGTGATCTCTTGCTAAAACAAAACTGATCAAAATTTTACCACTGACAAATATGATCAGCAGTCATCACATCACCTTAGATTAATAAAAGCTGAAATATTCACACTCAGCCTTCTTAAAAACAGATGCATGCCTGAAATACTTGCAAGGCAAGCAACACCAAAGGCATCACTTGAAACAATGCTCAATAACAGTGCCATTTTTCCATTCCCAGAATAACAAGTGGGTGGCTAAAGACCAGAGCAGGATACACCTCTGAGCTTTTATCCTGTGAGTAAATTTAAAAAGTATTTATAATATCACTCATCTAATGCCTCCACACTTTTGTGCTCCTTTTGCATTGAATGATCAAATATTTTAAGCCCAGAAGCAAAGTGCAATGAGAGTTTAAAAGGAGTCCGTGGCAACTATGTCACATACAACAGAAAATCTAATAGAATTAGAAGTACTGTATCCATTGGATTTGACACAATGCCCATCCTTTTGTGATAGTAGAAAGGGTAAACTCTGGAACCCTGCAAAGCAGGCATTCCCAGCCCCTGGTGCCACAGACTGGTACTGGTCAGTGGCCTGTTAGGAATGCAGCCGCACAGAAGGAGGTGCAGCTCGCACGGTGAGCTGGCAAACAGATTCATCTATTTTCAGCTGCTTTTTCCATCACTTGCTCGCATTACTGCCTCAACTCCAGCTCAGATCATCAAGCATTAGTTCCTTCTTAAGCATGAATCCTACCATGAACTGTATATGCCAGAGATATAGTTCTCATGTTCTTCTGACAGCCTAACACCGGGTGATCTGAGGTGGAGCTGAGGCAATGATGCTAGCATTGGAGAATGTAATTATTATGTATTACAAACATAGACCAATTTTTTTTAAAAAAAAGATGTTAATTTCCTCAGCTGTGAAAAAAAAAAATTAGATTCCATAAAACCAGTCTCTAGTGCCAAAAACCACTTACTGGACCTTGTATATCCTCACTCCCCCTAATTCTTTTCTATCCTTTCAGACCATCTCTTCTTTATCTCATTGATGAGCTCTTCCTACTCCTCCTGGCTCTCAAATACTGATGCTCACTAGACTGCAATCTTGCCTCAGTTCTTCCCCTTCTTGGCTTTCCCCAGATTATCAGCATTATCAACCACTTGTGGAAAAAACTCCAAAATCATTATGTCCAGGTGTATAATTATTAATTATGACTCTTAACCCCCAGTGGTGGCCACAGAACCATAAGTGTCTATATTATGAGAGAGCTGTCTTTGTTACCTATTTATACGACCCATAGCCAGGTGAATGGAGGTAGCAGAGTCAGCATATGTAGTTAGTACAGTTAGAGCCAACATATAAAAGTTGTATGTAGTACATACAGTATGGTTAAGAAAAATATCACACCTAGGGCTACCACTAATGAAGAAACAACTCTCTAACATGTAACTTTACCACTGGGATGGCTAATTTTATGTCAACTTGAAAGGATTATGAAACATCAAGATTTAGTAGAGCACATTTCTGGCTGTGCCTGTGGATGACTGATTGTATAGGTCACAAACTGAGGTGAGAAGACTTACCCCAGATATGGATGGCACCAAGAGTGTGCTTACAACCTGGACAAAATGAAAGAAAAAGAAGAAGCAGGTGTTCCCTTTGCTTCTTCAGAGGAGCTCTGGTCTTCACCATTGCCCTGGACATTCACCCCCCAGGTCCTTCAGGCTTCCAGCATGGATTATTTAGCTTTCCAGTGCAGACCCCTTGGCTTTCCAACACACAATCTCACAGACTGCAGTGAGCTCCAGGCCCTCAACTGGATCCTCCCACTTGCCATCACACAGATGACCCTTCTGTATTACCTTCTCCATGGTTCCACAGGGAGCCATTGTAAGTCTACTTAGTAAATTCCTTATACAATATAAACTCTAATGAAACCGGGATTATTCTCTGTCTTCGTTACATTGAGTCCTCTGCACCAACAGCTGTACCTAGTACACAATATCTGTTCAGTAAACATTCTGCGGAAGAATGAATGAATTTTCTTACCCTACATAAGCTTCTTTTTCTGCCAGGCACATTTTACTTTTTTTCTTATTTAGCAAAAATTTATGTTTCTCAGTAAAATTTATGTATTTATTTTCAAAGGACATCATCCCCTGCAAAAAAAGTCTTTCCAGAAATTCCAGTTAGGGCGAATTGTTCCTCCTTTCTATCCCCACGATATTAAACATGGCATCATCTAGCATCTACCTCTCTATTACAATGACATAAACCTAAGCCTACCTCTTGCATTAGACTTCAACACCCATCAGAAGAGAGAGCATGTCTCCAACTGACACATTCAGTGATGATATGTTAAGCATGCAGTGGGAGGCATGGAAAGGCACTGGATGCTCAGGTGAGGCCTTCCGTCTTCTGATGTTTGCAGGCAAATAGCTTACTCTTCAGTGAACTCCCAACTCTTACCTGCACTCAGCACACTGTGCTGATTAGCAAATGTCTCTATTTGAATGTAATAGCTTATATTGTATTTGTGAAAATGGTTTCTCTTCATATTAGCTCTCTTTCATCATGAAATTTGGAGAACTTTACTGAGTAGGTTCTGCAACGTTTTCCCCACCCAACAAGTCAAAGGCACTCATGCATTTTCACTGAGCAAGCTGCAAAGTAACTCAGAGAAGGTAAAGAACTAAACTGAGTTTCTAGTTTATTTTTTACATCAACTTTATTGATATATACAAACATGTACTAACTTTAAGTAAACATTTCAATGAGTTTGGGCTTAAATTATTAACCATACAACCACCATTACAGTAAAGATATAGACCCTTTCCTTCACCCAAGAAAATTCCTTTACCTTCTTTTCCAGCCAATTCTGCCAGCTTTCTGGCCCCAGGCAACAAATGATGTAAATTAGATGTATCTTTTCTAATTTTATATAAACAGAATCATACAATGTGTACATTTTTAAGTCTGACTACTTCTACATAGTTTAATGGTTTTGAGATTCTACACTATCTATACTATTTCCTTTTTATTGGTGAGTAGTAATCCATTATATGGATGTACCAACATTTGCTTACCCATTCTTAATTAATATTTAGGTTATTTTGACTTGAATTAATTATGAGTAAAGCTACCATGAATAGTTACATAAGAAACTTTGGTGTATAACTCTTTCCATTTCTCCTGTATGAGTACTTTGAAGTAGAAATCCTACTGCCTGCTGGGGTTCACAGCTGGACCACAAGCTTCAGTATTAAACACCAGCAC
Source organism: Fukomys damarensis (assembly GCF_012274545.1). Lineage (NCBI taxonomy): Eukaryota > Metazoa > Chordata > Mammalia > Rodentia > Bathyergidae > Fukomys > Fukomys damarensis. The sequence goes on from NW_022900940.1 coordinate 33,983,184, forward strand.
CAAAATGCAGGAATAATAATTATTTATGACTCACAGGAGATACACATAACAAGATTATTGTGAAATAGACTCTTCTAGATTGAACCTTTGTCCTCAAAGAACTTAAAATAATTCTGAGGAGCAGGATAAGGGTAAAATTACATTTTCCTTAAACTGTTAGGGCTTAAATCCCACATTCACAAAGTTCATATCAGAAGTAACAGAGTTTACTTAGGAGTAGCAGAATTAATTTGTTGCCCAATAAACTTTTTTAGTAAAGACAGAAATTAATATTTTTATTAAAATAAGCTTTTATTTCTGCATATTTGCATTTTCTGTGTAAAAGTTCATCCACACCATCTTCTATCTACCTACTTATAAAATTTCCGTTAAGCTGTCTACCTTTGATTGTCATCATATGTATATTGGTGGTGGTAGTATAAATGAGAAAAATATATAATAAAATAATCTGTTCTGATCAAGTCTTCAAAAACAGCATGACTGTAGTTTTTTGGTTTAGAAAGTCCTCTTGTAGGGCCAGGGATTTAGCTCAGTGGTGCTACTGCCTGCCTTGCAAGCACAGAGTCCCGAGTTTGATCCCAGTACCAAAATATAAAAATAAAACAATTTTTTAAATTTAAAAATATTAAAAGATAGAAAGAATCCTTGTTTAATGGAAACGTTAAGAATTTTTATTATAGTAATTAAATACAATCCTGACATTTATAGTTGAAATTTTTAAAACTTTTTATAGTTGAAATTTGTAAAGGCTTTGAATTAATGTCAAGTATTTTCATGAAAATATCTAAAATGATATATATATTTACATTATGTATGTATTTTTATATATGTACACTAATACATAAATTCTTGATAGTTGTTTTTCTTTTTTTCCATGAAGTTTATTGGTACATTTTAGGTATACAATACAGTTACATTCATCATTAGGATCTTGTACCTTTTCATGAAGTACCTTGGTTTTTATTTTTTCC
>NW_022900940.1:33984219-34003821 GCF_012274545.1 Fukomys damarensis
CTCCACCCTTCCCTATTTATGATAGTTATTTTTCTATGAAGTCTTTCTGAACACTGACCGAGAGAAGACTGAGTCATTATCTATAAGAGAAATAAGGATTAGGTTCCTGTGTGCTGTTGGTCATATTTCCATCAACTAATCAATATATAACCTTGTTTTTTGTGTTTTCATTTCAAAATAAATTATTTAATATATAGTCAACTCATTAACATTGAACTTGTGTTCAGCAGTGCTATAAATCATGCCCAATAGTCACATTCGGTCTTTGAAGTTCATCTAACTCACTTTATATTTCACTATACAGAAAATCACAGGCCTCTGCTTGGAAACATGAGACAGCTCTTCAGGGCTTCTGCACCTTGCTTGGGGGTGATTTTAATAAAGAAATCACCAAAAACACAAAGCTTTTTTTTTTTTAATGTGGCACTAAAGAGACAATAAAAAAGACATTTGTTTACAGTATGAGAACTAAAACAAATGGGCTAAATCTTGCCTTCTTTGGCCTTTTCTAAGAGCATGAGTGTTCAACAGCAAGAAATAAAGAGTGTCCTTGAATGACTGTGAAAGTGCTGCAAGTACTGATTTGGGGGTTACAGATAAATTTTAGCAAGTAGGCAAGTTCATAAATATAAAATCAATAAATAAAGAGGACTGACTCGTGTGTGTGTGTGTACACACATGTTGTTGATATAGGTGATAAGCCCTTGGAAAGAAAATTAGCTCTCTATGGATACTTGACAGATATTGAACAATCAGTAATTTTACTTCAACATTAATAGATCATGGGAATTTAACCACATTTTTTCTCTCCAGAAATATTGATAATACATAAACATTTAACACAAACATTCTCTAGACCAGACAAAGTGCTCCGCATGGGTGATTCTTACCTTTGTGGAATAATTTATATCTAAAATATTAATATCCTGGAAATCAGAAACCAGTCATCTGTGGCTGTACATCTTATTTGCCAGGGTCATATTACTTATTGCTTGAAGTTCCACCTTTTGGCCATTCCTTAAGGAGTCCACAGTTTGAGTCTTTAATATTCAATGTGAGATCATACTTAATTAGTACCCCAATTTACCCTTTCACTTTCCAACCTCTCCCCCATCTTTCTCTGAAAAAGCCAATATTATATCTACCATTCTAAATGAACTTACATAAATTTATGTCAAATGTAAAATTCTACAGTTTTGTTGGCTAACACATGAGAATGACCTACTTATGCATTTATTTTTTTTAATAATTTAAGAAATGACTACTAAGTGACTAGTATAATCCTACATCAAAAACATATTCTGTGTAGAAATTCAGCATCTATTTAAATACCATCCATCCACTTCTCTACTAAATCTAATAACGATTCATATTTTCTGAACTATATATTTCTGAAACATAGTCATATTTTTCTTGTTCTGAATGTATGCTTTTGATTCAAAAGTCCAGTGATGAATTCAATATCTGACCTTGTGCAAATAAAACTAACAACAAAACACAAAAATATCTTGTTATGGAAATGAAAATATAGATTTTCTTAATTATAAAATTAATATATACTATTGTTCTAAACACCTGAAATAATACACTACCAAGAAAAATAATAATATAAAACAAGAGGAATTATATCTAACCCCAGCACACAAAGATAATCTCTTTCAAAATGTGCTGTATTTCTCCCTTATACATATTATTTTAAACAGTTCTAATCCATGTTTTATGCAATTCCTTGGTGTTTCCAACGTCCTGTAACTTAAATTATTTATAAATACAATAATGTCCTATTTTGTAACATCATAATTTAACTAATCACTTACATTCTGTTAGACAAATAGTTTCCTCACAATAAAATAACATTGCAAAGGCTTCACCATGGAAGAAAGCTTTAATCATTGCCAGGGCTGAATATGGAATGTTATTTCTGACTGGTATGTACAGTGTTAAATTTATTCTTGGATAAAAAAACAGTCTAGGTTCTTTTAACTTCCACTTGTGTTTACCAAGGTCACTTCAAATTTATTTCTACCAAAGGTGTGAATTTAGCAATAGAACTTTAAATGACTGTATTATTAAGAAATGACACTTGAACAGAAAATATATAGAAGGAAATCTCTGCCATAAACAAAACAAACAAAAATATTATTTTAAAAGTAAAGATTGTTAGAATAATGCCAAAAATGAGCAAGGAACTCACATATGTTAGAGTTCAAATTAGTTAGTAAGGATAACAACATAGTTTACTTAGGGCAGTTCACTTCATAATAAATTATATAGTTTCCATCACACATGATTACTGAAAAAAAAATTAGAGCTCTTACTTATCAAACCCTGTGAAATAAAATCAACCTTTTCCAAACATAAGCATTTACTTTATAATTTTTCACATGACAGATATTCTCATCTTAATATTTTTGAGTCCCCAAGTCAGCCCAGGGAGCAGGGATTTTATGGAGCTGCCTTGAAATTTGCTGAATATGGCTATTAAAAAGTCAAGAAAAATTTTATTTCAAAGAAAATCTTTAATCCACTGTTAATAGCTAAAAGGGATTGTTTGGGGAAGCATTTTATGGGCAGGCAATTAAGATATGGGCATAAAAAATTGGCATCAAGAGAAAGGAGACCAAATTGGTATGCTGAGCAATAAGTACATGTGACTGGTATTACATGGAGGTAAATCCTGTCTTCTGTCATTCCTTAGCATACCCATAAGGTAAGATTGCATTTTCTTACCATCTTGTAAGTAGATGTGGTCACATAACTTGAATGTCAGTGAAATATAAGGGTATTCTTCGCTTCCACACACATCAGCTCAAATAACCATTTCACAATTCACCATTAGTACTTTTTCTTTCCATTCTAATCATGCATCCATGTTGTTATGGCTTATGTGTAGATGTCCCCGCAAAGCCACATGTGGTCATAGGTGGAGCTTTTCAGAGGTAGCTGAATCCTGAGTACACAATGCTGAGATTAAGGGTATGTAACTACTCAATCAGTCCACTGATTGGTTTGGTTTATTCTGAGTTTGGATAATGGGAAGGCCCATCCTGGGAGTGGGTGCTACCTGCCCTAATGGTGTGTAGCCTGGATAGGATATAAGGGACAGAAGGAGGGCTGCTGTTTTCACTTGCTGCTGTTTCTTCCCTACTTCATTGCCTTGCTGCCTTCTGCCAGACACGAACTGTTTTTCCTGAGATGCTCTACTGCCAAGCCTCCCTGTCTGGGAGCCAGCCACCTATGGACTGAAACCTGTACAAACTTTGAGCTGAACGCACCTTTCTTCCTTCATCTTTGGTTTTGAGCATTTGGTCTCAGTGATGAGAAAAGTAACTAAGATACACACTCTCTACCTGGGTTCTTGATTTGCTGCTAATTTATTTTGGAAATATATTATTTTTAAGAAATAAACTTTTGGGCTGGGGATTCAGCTCAGTGGTTCCACTGCCTGCCTTAAAAGCTCAGGGACCCAAGTACCATAAATAAATAAGTAAATAAATAAATAAACTTTTATTGTTTTAAGTCATTGAGATTCGGGGTGCTATTTGTTACTGTAGCATAACCTTAATTTATCCTAACTGATACACCCTTTACAAAAAATAAAAGCTTCAGTAATGTTAGAAAATATTTCTCACTACTTAATTTTATCTGAAAATAACCAAGCAGAATTTTGGTAGGAAGTAGAGTCATGTGACCTAAGCCATTTTTCAAAGCTTACAGAATCGGCGATATTTGAAATTTGCTTTTAACAGACATACAGGACTCTCTCAGCTTCCTTTATTTTATAAAGTAAAATTTCCTTTTTAATTAATGTTATACTTTCCTTTTTTCATGTTTATAAACTCCACAAACATTTATTTGTGACCTAATATGAGTAGATAATCTGGAGAAACCAAATATCACATCAACCTTATTCTTCAGAGCTTCATCTTCTAGACACAGGATAAAATATTTCCAAAGTGTGTAAAATAGAAAGCGAAGCCCTCACCCACAACACCATTCTTTAGAAATAATTATTTTATCTACTTTATAGCTCTCAAGATTTTAATCCACACATTAAACCCCTTTTTCCTTTTATATAAATAAACACTCTACATGGTTTTCTGGAATCTAATATTCTCTCCTACTTCTGGAGCATCTTTCCGAATACAAATAGCTCAACCTCTATGACCATGTTTAACAGGTGTATTGCATCACATTTAGAAATATCTCAATTGGCAAGGTGTGATGGTGCACATCAATAATCCCAGCACTCAGGAGGCTGAGGCAAAAGGATCACTGTGAGTTGAAGGCCAGCCTGTGCTACCTGGTGAGTTCAAGATCAGTCTGAACTACACAGTGAGACCCTGTGTCAAAAAAGAAAGAAAAGAAATATCTCATTTATATAGCCAAGCTCCCTATTGTGATTTCTTTTTCAATTTTAGATTATATACTAAATAGTTATATTATGTATAAGAAACTTTTTACTACAAAAGTGCATTTATTGGTTCCAAACAAACATAATAAAATAAAAGGAAAGGAAAAAAACTCATCTTTGGTAGGTACTAGTATAATGTTGCCTAATGAAAACAAAAACAAAACTTGATTTATTTTAGTTGGTTTGTTTTATTTCACTGAACTGTCCATGGAGCTAGTTCCGAACATATCCACTCTACTTCCTCCTCAGTGCTTTGTTTCACCTTCTAAAATTCTCAAATACTATAGCAGCTCCGGCATACACCCTTCCATATTCATATACAGAGTTTAGCCACCAAAGCACTCACAAACAGGTCTCAAGCACTCTGCTTTGACCAACTTTGATCTTATAACATTCCTAGTCACTGGGTTATTGGCCAAATGGCTGCAGATATCTATCTATTCTCACTGTTCTGTGCACAAAATTTCTGTCATTGACGTCTTAATATAGTAACAAAACTAACATTCAATTCCTCTGATAATACTTTAAGATTTGGGACTCATAATATTTTTGTCATATCAAACTTCAAAGCTCTAAGAATTTAAATTTGTCAATCTCTTTCCTGGTACCTCGGTGTGTTACTGAGCATTACCTTTATTTTATTTATTATTATTTTTTTTTCTACCAGGGATCGAACTTGGGACCTTGTGCTTGTGAAGCAGGGTGATACCACTCAGTGATACCACTGAGCTAAGTCTCTGGCCAGAGCATTTGCTTTAAATTCAAGCAAAACTCACTTACGTTTTCTATCCCTTGAATGGCCAAATTTTCCACTTGAGACGTCGATCCGTTTGAAATCCTGACGTCTTCCCACATGCGAATCATTAATTTTTTGTTCTCTGTTGCTCAGGTTCATGGTAGATGACATGACAAAACCTGTGGTGGATGGAGGCCAGGCAAGTCGGAGGAGGAGTCATTTGTGGGTGGAAGGAGTAGCACAAGTCACCAGAGATCGACCAGTTTATTTGCCAACATAAGACCTCACCTTCCCTGCTGACATAGCATCAGGCCATATTGGAGATGTTTAGTTTTTCATCACCCAGGGTCTCTAAATTAATATCATCCACAGAAGTCTCCTGACAGCCATGAGTAAAAACTAAACTTTTGTGGTACTGAGCCTTTTTGGTTGCTTTTTGACTGCTGCCTAAGTACCTTTCTATCCCACCTTTCCTTTTGGGCATGGTTTTGTAGCAGGTGGTGCCAATGCCTCTCCTGTCTCCTCCCTGTTAGCATTTGTCTGCACTTGGCCCATCTTGCACTCCTGGTGCCAGCCCTTCTCTGTTGGTGCCCTCTCACTGCTGCAACTCACTCTGCCACAGGTTCAACAGGTTGGAAGGTTCTGGAACTCTTACCTCAAGGAGCAAGTCTCAAACGATATCTAAAGAGCGTTGCTACACAAATACCATAGCTTCTGTGACCCTTGGTAGGAATCCTGGAAGATGGAGTAACTTACATGAATCAAAGAGCTTCCTCGGTAGGATTCTGCTTTAGCTGCTTCCTGGAACAGGAAGCCAGCTTGAGAACTGTTCGGCAAAAATAATGTTCCCTCTCTTAGTTCCACTTACCCATTCTCCTACTTATTTCTTCTAATAAATACATAGACTCTAAAAACTTGCCTCATTGTCTGCTTCTCAAGCAACCCATGCTAAGTTTTTTTTGTTTGTTTGTTTGTTTTTTGTACCGGGGATTGAACTCGGGTCTTTGCGCTTGCAAGGCAGGCCACCAAACTGCTGAGCTAAATCTCCAGCCCTGTTAAAATTTATTTTAAAAAAGTGTTGAGAACAGGGAATGTCATGTGGAGAAAGCAGCCTGAGAGTAGGTCTAGAGATATATAAACAAATAGTGCATTTGCAGAATAGTGAGTCATTTAACCTATATGCAAAATGACACAGGATGGGTTATAGCTAGTAAAATAAATTGGCAAGATCACGAAGGATCTTAAATGATACTGTTTAAGTATCTAATTACATATATTGTAGCCTTGCTTTCATACTATCATATTTTCTCCTGTATTCTTTTAAACTCCCCCACTATACATGGGGGGGGGGAAATGGTCATTAAATAGAGAAAAGCAAAGAGAAGCAGTAGCCAATTTTCTTGATTTTTTTTTTTTTTTTTTTTTTTTTTTTTTTTTTTTTTTGGTACCAGGGATCAAATCCAGGCCCTTGAGCTCATAAAGCAGGCAACAGAACCACTGAGCCAAATTCCCAGTTCTTGAACAGTTATTTGATACATTAAACTTTAGAAGAATTGGACTACAGCAGCTCTGCCTCTGTAAACTACAAATTGTACTATCTCAGCTTTCTGCCATATTGACTGTAGAAGGCATTTCGTCTTAGAAGTCATTAAGAAAATTTTATGCTCAAAAAAATACAGATGACTAAGAACTTGAGAGAGACAAGGCTATTATCTGCCCATCAGGATTATCATGCACAAAGTCAAAAAGGGAAAAAGTATCTAACATTCCTTAGATTGATGTATCAAAAGGTTGGAGCTCCCAGGCATTAGATATGCAGCACATGCTAAGCATAAGAACACTGGATATAACTGAAAGGACCCAAGTTCTAATTGCAATATGATCATAATCAAGTCACTTTTCTTCAGGGCTAAGTTTTTACATCTCTGTCATAATGGGGTAAGAGTGAAAAAACAATTACAGTATTTTCTCCTTAAAAAAGTTTTCAGATACCAAGTAATTACGTTTCATATGTTTTGCACTGGTAGGTAGAGCCAATCCATCAAAGCATTCCTGTATCTTTAGCAGGTTCTGCAATTCTGAAATTCTGTGGCAGAGTCTATTCACTGACCCTGCTCTGTAAATCAACTTTCTCCTCTCTTGTTATCTTTCTTTACACTCCTAGAAAGACAGTATGCAAATATTTTCCCTAACCACTGAGTTTAAATGCTGTCCCTGACCTCAAGAAAACTGAAGCTAATTATTTATTTGCAAATGACTGGGCCTTAGGGTTTAATAAGCCCTCCAAGTCTGTTGGGAAAGAACAAGAAAAAAATGGCTTTAAATCCAAAGGCCCTGTAAAGAGTTAGGGTAAGGCTCTGCACAAATCAGGGCTTCCAGATCAAGCTCCAAGAGTTTAGAAATCATCAATGCTGAGAACACCTCATCTAAGAAGACTATATGACAAGAGCTAACATATCTACATTATTTTATGTGCTCAGGATCCTCATGGGAAGGGGAAAGGAAGGGAGCATTTTGGACACTACTGCCAGTGTCCACGGACAACACCACTGATCTTCCTATCAACACAAAGACAAAAAGCTAATCTGGCCAATGGTTAGCACCTAACATGTTGAACAACGGATGGAAAGGGAACTTGACCACACTTTGATGTAACACTTGCTCGGTGTTTATCTGATTATAACTTGAGCAATTCTGTTCTCACAGCAACCACCTCCAAAGCTGATAGGGCAGAGGAAAATGACATCACCCTGAAAGCTCCATTTGAAGTAAGAACTGGAAGCTTTGAAGACTCAAAAGATGGACTGGACTTCCAAAAATATAAAAAAAAAACCAGTCAATTATCCCATGCTTATTTACATTTACTATCTATATTTAACCTTTTCTTGTTGCTGTTGGTAAATCTGTTTCAAATTCTTTTCTAACAAGGATCTTTAAATTTTAAACTGAATGGTTAGATTTTAATCAGAGCTACGTTTATGCAAGTTAAGAACAAGTATATGCATGACCAGAAAACCGCTGATAAAATTTAGAGATAATACAATAATTCTTGATGTGATATTGAATTAAACATTTTAAAATAAGGTCTGGGAATTTAGCTCAGTGGTGCTGCACCTGCCTCCCAAGCGCAAGGTCCTGAGTTCAGTCCCTGGTACGGAGAAAAAAAAATTTTTAATATTTTTTTTATGAGAAATGTCAAGTAAAGAATATGTTTTAAAAAAGAAAATATAGTGGTATCAAAATATTGAATATTTATTTACCCACAATTCATTCAAAGCCCAATTAATGTCTCCCATGAGAAAAATATTTCAAGAATATAGAGGTCAAGTTGAAAAATACAGAAGTGAAAATGATACCTTTTCACCATGACTTAACTAATCAGCATCCTCAGACTTGAACATGTGTCAGATGAGAAAGTTCAGGCTTTACTGATCGATAGCAGTAGGGTACAGAGAAGCTAGTCTTTGTGATATATCGCCAGACTACAAATCAAAACTTAAAACGTTATTGAAAGGATAGCTTTTTGTATTTTATCATTAATATTAACCTATATTAGGAAAAGGACGATTGAGGAACTCAGAGAATAAAATCCACTTTTGCAGTTTACACGAGATTATAGCTGTGAAAGGAATTTTTCCACTACTGGCAAAGCCGGGGGTGGGGAGGGATCCTTGTTTTGTTTTTTCTTTTTTTGCAGAATTTGCAAAAAACAATAACTTTAAATCAGCCCTCCCGATCTACCACAGGCTCTCGATAATTATTCCCAGTAGGTCCCTTAAGTGAGTCAGTTTCTATTTTTTTCTTCAAATGTAGCTTCTTTTTCACATTTTATGCAGTCTTTCAGTTTGCTAAAATAACAGAAATCTCCTATTACAAAAAAACATCAACAACTGTTGGGTATTTTGTTTCTCCAAGATTCAGCTCTCAGGCCTTCTGACATTGTGGCTAACATGGAAATCTAAGTTGTGAAATTCATGTGATTTTTTTTTTCTTTTTCCTTAACTGGTTTATGAAATGGAGACTGGACTGCTGCTGTAATTGTCAAACACCCATTCTGCATCTCTGAAGCCTCTTTATAGTTCCTCGAAGACTCTTTTACTTTTCACTCTGATTTTAAATAACCCAGTGTGAGCCAGAAAGAAAAATAAAGAGAACTTCAGTTCCTAACCTAGGTAGAGAAAAATAAAACCATTTACTACTGTCCGCCCTGAAAATATTGAAAATTAGAGAAAATATATTTAGAGGAGTCCCCAGATGATAGGACGAGGAGGGGGACCCAGGTGGAGTGAAGAGGATTCAATGAGGCGAAAAAGATGGAGCTGGGGACATCAGGAAGTACGCAGCTGGAGTACAGAGTACAGAGTACAGTGGGGAAAGAGCTACGAAGAGAGGACTCCAGATCTCTGCGCAACGACCCTTAAGTCCATAGGACATTCATGTGAGCAAACTGAGGACAGAGGTGGAAAAAAAACCACCCCAAAAGCTGAAAGGGAATACTGTTCAGAGTTCAGAATAGTGTCTGCACCCACAAGACAGAATGAAAAACTCCAAGATTCACAGTTCATGGAGTAAAGTAGCTAGGAAAGTCTTACTTCTGTAGTGGAAAACAATGAGTCCATGATTAACACTACTCTATTCCACCCAGCAATTCTTAAAAGCAAGACCAGAAGAAGTCAAACAGTTTCCAAGTAACTTAACTGAGTCCTGGAACAAAGCTCAATATTTACAGGAACACAAAAACACTCAACATCCCACAAGGTATAATTTACAATATCTGGCATCTAATCAAAAATTTCCAGACACACGAAGAAACAAGAAAATATGATCCATAATGAGGAGATAAATCAATCAATTGGATCTTATTAAGAACTAACCACAGATGTTGTAGTTAGCAGAGAAGGATATTAAAATGGTTATTATGACTATATTCCATATGTTCACAAAGTTAGACAGAAACAGCTAAGGTCTGAAAAAGAACCGATTCAAACTTGTAGTAACTCAAACTAAACTGTGTGACACACAAAAATACATTTTCTGGGATTAACAGCAGATTAGACATTGCAGAAGAAAAGATTAGTGAATTTGAAAGCGTAACAGTGAGAACGACCCAAAATAGAAGATCTAACTTGTTATTGCTGTTGTTCTGGGAATTGAACTCGAGGTCTCGCACATGCTTGGCAAGCACCGTACCACTGGACTGCATCCCAGAATAGAAGGCACAGCTTGTGGAGACTGGACGTTGTAGCAGCAAGGTATGGAACAATACAAGCAATCTTTTTTTTTTCTTTATTCTTTTCTTTTCATTTTTTTTTTTTTTTTTTTTTTTTTTTTTTTTTTTTTTTTTTTTTTTTTTTTTTTTTTTGTAACAGAAATTGAATGTGGGCCCTTGCTCTTGGGAGGCAGGAGCCAGAAACCACTGAGCTAAATCCCCAGCCTTCAAGCAATCTAAAATACAAGTAATTGGAATAGTAATGGGGGCAAATATTTGAAGAAATTATGCATAAAATTTTCCAGATTTGGGCAAAACTAAAATTTCAGTAAGCTCGAAAATGTCTCAACAGACCAAATGAAGAAAACAGTATGAAGGTGTATAATAATTACCAAAATCATCAAAATTGATGATAAATAGAAAACTTTAAAAGCAGAAAACAAAATAGCTTACTATAGGTGGTGAAGGGAGGGCAGGGGTATAAGGGAAAAAATGAGAACCAAGATCCATCATGTAAAGGTACAAGATCCCAATGATAAATGTAAATGTGCTGTATGCCTAAAATGTACCAATAAACTGAATGAGAAAAAAATGCATACTATATATAGTGAAAAAAATAAGATAACAGATGTCTACTGTGAACAATTCAAGAGAGAAAAAGGCACAGTAGGACAATATCTTTAAAGTGCTGAAAGGAAAAAACTCTGTCATTGTAGAATTCTATACCTAGTGAAAAGGCCTTTCAAAAATAAAAGCAAAATGAAGACTTTCTATCATAACTCTCTTTGAAAAAATTAATAAAACTCCTACCAGACCAATGAGGGGAAAAAAGACAATAAACATTGTTAATGTCAGGAATGAGAGCAGTGATACTGCTACAGATTTTACAAATATCAAAATATAACCAAGGGAATATCATGCACAACTTTACAATTTATTTGCAGTGCATAAATTCTATGAATGATACAAATTTCCAATGTTCACTCAAGAAAAATACCAGTAGCATGAAAACAAGGCAATCTATTAAATAGATTGAATACTTATAAAACTTCCTACCAAGAAGGCTAAAACCCAGACTGCTTCACAGGATAATTCTACCAAAGATTTAATAAAAATAATACAAACTGTACACAAACATTTCCAAATAATTGAGGAGAGGGCCAGGAATTTAGCTCAATGGTGCTGCTGCCTGTCTTGCAAGCGCAAGGTCCAGAGTTCGATCCCCAGTACCAAAAGTAATAATAATAATAATTGAGGAGAGATTTTTTTTTTCCAACTTTGAGTCCAAAACTACCTTGACATCAAAAACAGATGAAAATATTACTGGAAAAGAAAACTACAGGAGACATGGATTTAGCTCAGTGGTTCTGCTGCCTGCCTCGCAAGTGCAAGGTCCCAAGTTTGATCCCAGGTACCAAAATAAATAAATAAATAAAAGAAAGAAAGAAAAAAGAAAACTGCACAGTAACATCCTTCAAGCAAATTGATGGGAAAATTCCTACCAAAATTTAAGCAAACTCAACACTGGGTAAAAAGCTAATGCATCAGGACCAAGTATGTAAGATTAGATTAACAATAGAATATTTATCAATGTACCATGATAAGAAAGAAGCAAATAAAAGAAAGATAAACTACAAGCATCTCAGTAAGTGCAGAAGAAGGCATTTGATGAAAACTAAATGCATTCCTGATTAAAAAAAAAAAACCTCAGGAAACTAGGAATAAGAGCAAAAAGGAAATGTCTCAATTTAATAAGGATATCTACAAATACACAGCTAACTTTAAATGCAGCTTTAAAATGGGAACAAAGCAGTGTGTTCATTTTCATAACATGCCTTCAACATAGAATTGGAATTTTAGTCAGTGTAATAAAGCAAGGAAAAGAAATATAAAAACACTCAAATTGGAAAAAAAACTCACTGTCACAAGTGACATAACTGTTCACGTGGAAAATCTACTAGAATCTATAAAAAACATTGCTAGAACTATTAAGTGAATTGAAGCAATGTTTTAAGATAAAAGATCATTATACAAAAAAAATCTACTGAATTTCTATATACTAGCAATGAGCCATCAGAAATTTAAAATTTTTAAAACAATTACATTAAAATTGACATTAAACATATGAAATAATTAGGGATAAATCTGGAAAAAGTGTGGAGGATTTAGGTGCTGAAAACTACAAAACATTTCTGAGAGTAATTAAAAGAAAACCTAAATAAATGGTAAAATATTCTGTATTCACTGGTCAGAAAACTTAATAATCCTAAAAAAAAAATCCATTCTCCCCCAACCAATCCATAGATTTAAACCAATCCAAATTAAAATCCTAGCAGGCTCTTTTTGTAGAAATTAACTTACTTATTCTAAAATTGATGTAAAAATTCAAAGGACCTAGAATAGACAAAACAACTTTACAAAAAGATGAACAAATTTAGAGACCTAACATGTATTATGAAGCTACAATAATCAAGACAGTTTGGTAGTGGTGTAAAGATAGTCAAATATATGAACAGAACAGAAGAAAGTCCAGAAATAGACCCACACATATACAGGCAAATGATTTTGACAAAGTTTCAAAGGCAATTCAGTAGAGAAAGATTAGTCTTTTCAACAAATGGTGCTGGAATAATTGGATATATACATATGCAAGAAAAAAAATAAACTTTGATCATATCTCGCACCATAAAATTAACTCAGCATGAGTCATTGACCTAAATGTAAAACTTTTAGAAGAAAACTTCTGCAACTTTGCCTAGGTAAAGATTTCTTAGATATGATGTCAAAATTATAATCTGTAAAGGAAAATATTGATAAATTAGACAACATCCATTTTTTAAAACATGGCTTTTTAAATACATTGTTGGTGGAATTAAAATGTAGGCTATAGACTGCAAGTCATGTATCCGATTAAGGACTTGTATAAAAACACATATTTTTTTAAAAACTCGATAAGAGAGAAAATAATAAGTCAAAAGACTTGAACAGACACCACACCAAATAATATATATGAATGAAAAGTAGGCACAAGAAAAGGTCTCAGCAGCGGTTAATTAAAATTGTAATGAGACAGCATTACAGTCGTAAAGAAATGGTTAAAAATTTTTAATTGACAGTTATCTGGCTGTACCAAGGATTTTGAACAAGTGGGACTCTCCACCTACTGTTGATGAGAAGGCAAGATGGCTCAGCTACTTTCGAAAGTTTGAAAACCATTTGAAAGTTTCTTCAAAAATGAAACATATAAGAATACACGATGCAAGCAATCAACTTTCAAGTCTTTCCCCCAGACAGTTAGTGTATGTCGATACAGAAAACAGACCAGTGGTTGACTTGAACATGGGAAAGGGCCACGACAGGAGCAAGAGACACAAAGTCACCTGAAAAATTTTCTGGGAATAGCGTAAATTTTCATTATCTTGATTATGTTCACATTTCACGGATATAAAAAATCTCAAAACTTATCAAATCATAAACTTTATGCTTTGTCATTTTATGTCAATTAGCCTTCAATAGAGCTGATGAATAATTTTACTTATGAAATAAGTAAACTTGATCTTTCCTTCCATACAAGAATAATGATGAGACAGTGTCTATGGTAACATCCCAAAAAATCTTTGGGATGTAACCTGAGGGAGTAATAGGGTTCTTCTAGAAGTTGGAACTAATTCCTTTTCACTAAAGCTTGAACGGGTCAAAGTCAGATCTAGGTGTTTGGAATCTGAATGTTAACTGAAGGGTTCATCTTTAAGAAAAAAATACATAATTAGAAATATAAAGTTAGGCATGAAAGGGATTAATATTATAGAATAAGAAGACAGAAAATATTTAAATATTAAAATACTGACAAAGAACACAAATAGCATAAAATTCCTAAAAATAAAATAACATTTTATTAACTAACCACTTAAAACACTTCGGTTTTTACAGCTATCTTTATTGAGGTATAATAGACATACAAATAATTGCATATATTTAATGCATAAGATTTTATGAGTTTGCACATATACATACACCCATGAATTCATCATCACAATCAAAATTATAAACCTACCCAAGGCATTCCAAAGTTTCCCTGTATCCTTTTACTCTGTGTGCATATGTATATGTGTGTGTTAAGAATGCTTAACATAAGATCTACTCTCTTAACAGACTTTTAAGAAAATAATATGATATTTTCAGATATAGGTACTATGTTGTATAGGGGAATCTCTAAAACTAAACAACCTTTATAATTTTACACCCATTGAACAACTTATAGAAGCAGAAAATAGAAGGGTGGTTTCCACAGGGTGAGAGGGAGAATTTGTCAACAGAGCACTTAATACTTTTTAATACAAACTCTTTGATGACTGTTCATATGACAACAATTGTACATTGTCTATGAGAGAGTAAAAAAGATGAATTCAGTCTTTCCTCTGTATTTCTCAAATAGAAATTCCATATGACCCAGCTGTCTCCTTCTAGGTGTCTTCCCCAAAGATCTTTAGATACCATACTACAGCGATACATGCATACCAACATATATAGCAGCACAATTTCTCATGCAGCCTGTATACCCGTCAACAGACAAATGGATAAAGAAAATGTGGTATCTGTACATAATGTACATAATGTACTTGGCTATAGAGGACAAATTTGAGACATTTGTAGGAAAATGGACGCATTTAAAAAATATAATGCTGAGTGAAATACACCAGACACATAGGCTTAAACACTCTCATTAGAGTAAGCCAAAGTACAAACAGAGAGAATAATGAAGGATGGATAGAAGGAGATAAGGGCTGGATCTTTTGTAAATTGGAAGGGGTCCAAGAGACCATGGACGAAAAGTAAGGGGAAGTAGAAGGGGAAATAAGTAGACCAAAGATCTGCCATGTACAGGAACCTAATAACCTCAGTGAATGTAAACATTATATGCGATAAGCATGAGTTAAGATTAATAATATCAATAAGAATGGGTGAAGGGAGGGCAGAGGTAAGGGGAAAAAATGAGAATCAAGACTTGTCATGTAGAGGTACAAGATCCCAACAATGAATGTAACTGTACTGTATCCCGAAAATGTACCAATAAACTCAATTAAAGCTGAAAAAAAAAATAAGAATGGAAATGGGGAAAGGGGGATTAGAGGGGGGATGGAGGAAGGCTGGGGAAGGGATTTTAAAAAGGAAGCAAGTTGTATTATGCACATGGACACCCTCCCCAAGATGATTGTAAAATGCATGTACTGCAAGTATAAAAAAAATGTATATGCAGTTGTATTTATTACATTCCCAAGAGGGGCAAATTTTCTACTTCCCTTTCATACTGATAAGAACTGAATCATCTACTGATAATCTTATATTACTGGCAATTGGAGGAATGTCCATAGATTACCTTGCAAAGCAGGTTTCTCTACATTGCACGTATGCTGTACTTTTAGTGCTAGACAACTTGGTATCCATTCACAGCCTGCTAAAATCTCTGACCAAGCACGTTGTTGCTACAGTGCCATTTGAGCTGGCACATTTGACAGAATATATGCTCCCAGGAGTAGCTCCTAGCAGTAGCTCAACTGAATATGGAAGTGTCTATGGCCCACATAAATGTCTCCCATTTTAACCACATCTCCAACAGTTTTCCCTTAACCAGATCCCCAAACTTTCTGTGGTAATTCCAATGATATTCAACTCATTGCTAGGTTCACAACATTATATGAAAAAGGGAAGTTATAGTCCCTTACAAATGAGGGATTCTGAAGTTTAAACTTCCTTAATTTCAGGATAAAATGACCTTTGAAAGGGACCCTTATTGATTACTTTTCCCTAAACTCTTCTATTTTCTCTATACATTTTGCTTTCTTCCCTCACCATCATTTTCCAGTTTCTTTCATTTTTTTAATGTAGGACGTAATAATAGGCACCTGTGTTTATATGTGATTCTCATAACACTTTGAGAACAATTAACTATGTGCTCTTAGCACATATATGGAAAGGGGTAGAAGATACTGAGTAATTATCACAATAAAGGAAAGGAAACACATTTTGCCTAAGATACATCATGATTTAACATATTGTCTCAAATGAAAAACCAATGTGTACATTCACATCGTAAAATTAAGTATATGTAACTAATTTGAGAACTTTGCTTCTCAGACAAACTCAACCCCAGGTTTTTATTTTTCCCACTGGAATTAAAATTTCGATTAACTAGAATTATCAGAGAAAGGCATCATTTAAATATTCTTCTGCCTAACTTACAATCATTAACTAAAACATTCTTTTGTTTTCGTTGTATATTGTGTAGAATCTTTGTAAATCTTAAGTGGCAACTTTTCTCACTTAGTAAGGAAAATAGCCTGAATGTAATCTAATTTGATTAATTAGGTTGCTAAATTGTTTCATGACTATGATTCTGGAAGTCAATTCTCATCATACCAGAGGTTTGGAGAAAAGTAAGGGTTCTTAATGAAGGTACATTTCCCTGGGGAGTATCTGTGTCACTTACCAACTCTACATATTGAAAGTGACACAAAATCCATAGACTCAAATGGAAAAGCGTAGTTTGCAGTTGGATCTGGAAGTAGTTCTGACTTCAGGTAATGCTGGATCCAGGAGTTCAAGGATTGTCATAAGGAATCTGAATTCCCTTTGTCTCTGACCTTTCTATCTTCTGCCGCAGTGCTTTTGAGCTAAAGCTTCCTACAGTAGTTACCCAAGAAAAACTATGCTGTCTCCTAAAGGTGAGAAAATGTTGCACCTTTTCAGAACTCATATTATTATAGAACACAATTTAAAGAAGTTAGCTGCTCACTCACAGACAACTAGCAAATGCTTCTTTTTACCTCATTGGCTCTGATCGAATGATGCACTCGTCTTCGAACCGGGCAATACTTCAGGAGTAACAGGGAAGAGGAAGAGAACACAGTGGTTGGCCTAAGTCCATCTGGGCTCAATTCTAGATGGCTGGGTGTGGTGTGATGGGGTATAGGGGACAGGCATCGAGGAACTACTTTTCCAAAGGAAAATGGCAGAAGTGAAGGGTGGATATTAGGGATGCAACCAACAAATGTCCATCAGTCTTTAGTGACACAATCTGTTTTCTGTGTCTGTAACAAATACTCATCTGTTACAAATGTATATGTTAATTTGCCTTTATAATGGGTAATTTATAATGAAAACAACTATTTCTTTTTAGTTCTGGATGTGGAGAAGTCAAAGTCAAAGGTCAGTGTCTGGCCGGGGCCATTTTGCTTAATCATCCCATAGAGGAAGAGTCCAGGAGAAGGCAAGAGAGAGCCTTTATAAACAAATATTTCTGCCATAATAAACTCACTCCCATGATCATGATATTAATCCACTCATGAGGTGGGAGCCCTCCTGGCCTGTGATTAAGTCATTTTACAGCCCCACTTCTTTATGTTATTAGAATGGTAATTGAATTTCAACATATATTTGGAAATGGACATTCAAACCATAGTTCAACCTAAATCTTTCACTGGTCATGTATAGGGACTTCAAGTCAATTGACTGTTTTAAAATAGTTTCTTCTTCTGTACATGACGGTAACAATACCAGAATCCAAAGGTTGTTATGAAGGCTGTACAAGATAATATATATCTGATAGGGCTACAGATGTAGTTCAAAGCTGGAGCATTTGCCTAGCATGCAGGAGCTCCTGGGTTCAATCCCCTGTGCCACAAAATGATAATGATGATATGATAATAGCAATAAAGGTGATGGGGATAATAATAATAAATGGGGGAATGATAAAATGTCCAATACGTAGTTGATGCTCACTAATAATCTTGACCAAATTCTTCAGTGCTATGAATGTCTGCTATTAAAATGGAAGGCAGGGGCTGGGAATTTAGCTCAGTGGTTCCCCCACCTGCCTCGTAAGCATAAGGTCCTGAGTTCAATCCCCGGTACAAAAAAAACAAAAACAACAACAACAACAAAAGGAAGGCAGGAGAACGCTCCATCACACAGAACAATTCAGCACTCTGGCTAAAGGAAGAGCTACTTCAAAGAGCGAGTAGAGTTTGGCCATTGGCTTTATCCAATACATAGAAAATCTTCTTGCAAGCCTCCACTGAGAGTTCTGTGTGTTACCTTTCATAGCTGTGAAAACTTCAGGATTTCAGAGGTTTCTGTCCATGATCAGTTGATCTGCTGCTTTTGAGTCTATAGCAACACCATGGTGGTGAACGTACATCGGGCCAAGCTGGTCACATCATGGCAGCCGGGGAAGGGCACGCAAACCTTTTACAGCCACACCCCCAATAACCTAACTTTCTTCAACCAGGCCACAGTCTCTTGAGCACCATCGGCTGAGAATCAAGCCTTCAATATAAAAGGCTTTGAAGGGTATTTATGCTCTAAACCATAACATTATGAGGATGGAAATATTTCTGAAATCCAAAATACAAATATAAATTCATATTTTCAGAAAAATAATGATCTGAATTGTGGTCATGTATCTTCAGTAAATAAGATATATCTATTTAGTTCACAATATAGTTGAAACAAGGGCCTCACAGACACATTTGGTGTGATCCCAATGATATTTCATAATTTCATCCGTGTCAGAGTTGCTCTGGAGAAAACACATCTATACGTGAATCTATTATGAAATAGCAGAATAGGTTTGTCTGGTTATAGGACATGCAATGTAAGTATATCATTAAGAATATATGCATTTGTATATTACACACATGTATGTTTTTAAGAACTTTAAATAGAATGGTCTTGTACAGAAAATTCCCAGGAACAGGGATTGTGGGTGTACAGAAGACACCAAAAACACAGATTATTCAAAGGTGTATAGTTCTGTACAAAGTAAGTGGCCCAAGTCCATTCCCTCTGCTATCCAAGCAGTCATTGGTTCTGCCCACACCCATCAGCAACGTTAATTGTCCATGCATAATGGCATTTGAGATCTTTGTCTGTGGGGGGAAAGGGACAACGAGGGTAGAGCTCTCATGAAGAAGCAAACTACCAGACCAGACCCATGCACATCTCTTCCCGGGCTCAAATGATTAATGTGTTAGTTTCTGGAAGGTCATCAGATTTCCAAGCGTGCTCAGCTACAAAGAAATTCGCTACTTTTTTTTTTTTTAATTCTCTCTCCCATATGTGGAAGGTTGCAGGTGTGAAGCAGCTGTGTCCAAGGTAATGATGTCTCATACATTTGCACAGTGTAGCAGACTGAGTTGCATCTTCCCTTTTCTTTCCTTTCCTCCTTTTTTTTTTTTTTTCTTT
>NW_022900940.1:34003890-34071594 GCF_012274545.1 Fukomys damarensis
TTTCCTCTTTTTTTTTTTTTTTTTTTTTTCTTTCCTTCTAATTTGAGTTTATAGGATCTCACTCCAGTGCTCAACAGCCTTTTTGGCTAGGGAACACTTGCTTCAATCCAACTTAAAACTCTTGTGCTATAATAGCAAGGAGGTTTCTTTTTTATGCTACTATGTAGAGATCGGAGCACAGCTGGTCAATCTATTCTGTGTTAAAACCTTTCACGAACTTGAAAAAATATTATTAAATTTATTCTCCGCCTTCATTTCTGGCCATAGAATAATCCCTACTCGCAGTAACATTTTAATTTATGAAGTATTTTATCATTTATTCTACCTTTTGATCTTACCCCTATTTCTTTTTTCCCCCTTAATTGGATCATTCATCTAATTATGAGGCTGACCATTAAGGAAAATAATAGGAGAGAAATGTAACTATGGTCATGATCTTTGGACAGACCAGGATTTGAGTCTTTGACCTAACATTGACCTGTATTTGAAAACACTTACAAATTACTGAATATTTGAGTCCCTTAGTGTATGAACCAGGCATAACTCATAGGAGTACTATGAGAACACAGTGGCATACTAGACATACACAAAGAGCGACTAGCTGATGTGAATGGTTCAGAGCCCTTTTCAGTTACATTTAATTCTTTTACTGTTTCATGCATTCTTTTCTAGGAGGCAGAAGTGCCTAGAAACTTACATGGCCTTAGGGTGGTCCTTAGCAGACACTGGAATAGCCAGCTTCCTCCTGATTACCTTTAACTCAATTTACACTTGCAGGATTACCTGCAAGAATCAAGCAAAGGCTTCCTAATATGGAACTTGGCCTGGTAAACAGAGCATACTTTGCTTGTCTTCTTCCCTTTTCCCGGTCCCAGTGCCCTACTCCCTTATCAGTTTCTTCTGGGACCACTTCCTTAATAAATCACTTACATACAAATCTTCCTCTCCAAATCTACCTCAGGGTAAATGATATGACAATGAACAACCATCATTCTCACTTCCTCATAGTTCAAGTTGTTGGAATGCCTCCCTTGAGAGATAATACTGATATTTTTCAGGTGGACAAATGCTTTGAAAATTTTCCCATTAGGGCAATTTCCTTAATTCATTACATCTTCAACGAACTATAGGGTATAGAGAATTATTTATTGAATGAGCAGGAAATAAAGGAGGTTTTAGGCAGGATGTATGGATGTTTATAACATCATTCACTCTTTAGAAATTGCAGGTAAGTGTTCTACCACAGAGCTACACCTCCAGCCATTTAGAGACAGGGTCTTGAGAAGTTGGATCAAGGTCTCTCACCTGAGTCATTCTGGAAAAGGAGACAGGAGCGTTGTGGCACCTGAGAGATAAGCACAAACACATAGTGAAGTTGAAGTGAGAAGTAAAGAATGTGATGTCTTCCCATGGCAGGTTGAGGACAAAAAAACAACAAAGACTTTTCAATAAATATCCATGGTCTTTTCTAGCCAGTCCTTTGGGCCACGGCATATATGGCATAGGAATAAAACAGGCCAGATCAGAAATCCACACACAAGAGATTTCAGAGCTATCAACCAGATAGAATTTGAGTCTAGTCACTCCTGAGGGGGTCATTAAAGATCTTAAAATAAGTTACTTTTTCCTCTCATGTGCCTGTTTCTTATCTTGTTTCTATTTCCCCCCACCTCACTCCTACATTGTTCAGAAATTAGTCAGTAAATCTACTGTCTCAAACTTTGAAAGGGAAATCAAGTAACCAACATTAATCAGTACCTTTCATGATTATTATTAATCATGATGTTCCTCTCTGCCCTGAAGGGCTGTACCTTGCCTGTCCCCTACTTCATCAGCTCAAAGGCAGCCCTTTTGTAAGAGGCTGTATTTTGGTTAGTTGAGACTTTCAAAAATGCAATGTTGAGCCGCATTTTAATTATTTTTTATTCATATTTGCCTTTCGCAAGCTTCACTGGGGCCTATAATTTCCCAGTTTTAAAATGAATCTGATCATCCCCTATCATCTCTTCCTCTGCTTCTGCCAGGTCTCATTTTGGTGAGAGGAAGTTTGAGGCCTGCTAAACCAAAAGGATATGCTTTTGTTTTAGCCAAGATTACCCTCTACTCTGTAACATAATCAGACTTCTTACCAAATCCACCCACACAACTGCAATCCCATCCATTTCCTTTAATTGTGTTTTTAAGCTTTTTTTTTCCAAAAGAGGAGGAATCATTTATTTGTTTTTCTCCTGCTCTTGCTCTTGCCAAGGCCACAGTACGATAAATACATTGAGAAGGCAAAATGCACGCACACACACACACACACACACACTTTTTTACAAGGCTGCTTTTCCCCCGTTGTCATGGTTTCCATTGAAGCCTGTTACCTGTGGTAATGCTATTCAGATAATGTTATGCTTGTTTGTTTGCTTGTTTGTTTGCTTGTTTGTTTTAAATATCACATTATTTCAATACTTCAGTTACAGCATGGCAGTAGAAAGAATTTAAAACTCTCTTCCTCAATATCTACTTCTCTCACTCCAGCCTACTTTCAAACAAATTGCTTACATCTGAAAACATGTCCTTACATGGTACACAGAGCATGATGTGATATCTTGGATGACTTCAAACCTTGAGATCAACAGAAACAACTTCTCCTGAAGGTCACTGATGAATTCTACACTGTTAAGTGCAATGGCTAAATCTCACCTAATAATTCTCATCTTAGTTGACCTTTCAGCACAATTATTTGACACAATTGATCAGTCTGTCCACCTTAAAATATGTTTTCCATGGGACATCATACCCGTTTTGGCCTCTCCTTGTCAGCTTCATGGCTGTTTTCTCTCCATACCCCCGAACCCCAAGGTTCAGTATGGTCTGCCCCTCTCTGAAGGTGGTCTAAGTGATCTCATCCAATTTCATGGCTTTAACTTTCATCTATATGTTGATGATACACAAATTTCCAACTTACCCTCTTTCCTATACTCCAGACTCATATATCCAATGTCAATACCTACATAGTCCTACTAAGACAGAAATTATGATCCTGGCAGGAGTTAGGATTCTATTAGACAGTAAGGACAGCTCCAAAATAGACTCAGGAAGCCCAAACTTGAGTCTGCTCAGTCATAACCCTACAGGGCTCTTCCAAAAACACTCTACCAGGTATCCTGCATCTGTCAGAGACCTTCCTAGAGAATGAGCAAGTAAGCTATTGGCTCAAGAGCAAGCACTTGGTCCCTGCTTGGGCACTTTGTGGACACTGCATAGATGGGACCCTAAAAAGTGTGTAAGCTGCTGTAGAGTTGAGATCATATCATTTTTGCACAACAGCCCAAGCTCCTTTATAAGCAACTAAAAACTCCTAGACAAAGAGCCAGTTGGCGCATCCTGCTCAGGACCCCTTCCCAGTGAGCAGGAGCTCTACTTTCCTCTACATCTTTCAAATGAATTTGTTGGCATCCTACCTCCCACACCCACCATTTCAGTCTTCATCACCATGGAATATGACCCTGGTGTTCCATTATTCATATCATTTTAACATGTTCAAAAATCAGAATGTCTACATATGCCCCCCACCAAAACAATCCTCCTATTTCAATCTTCTTCATGTCAGCTAATTATGTCTCCATATTTCCAAATTTGGATCAGTATATTTGTGGTACCCCTAATTCTACTCTTACTCTAAAAACCATTATCAAATCCTAATGATCTTCACCCATACAACCCTGAGCACACTGATCTTGTCTGATGAAATTCTATTGTCTCTTCTTTCAAAATATATCTGGAATCTGACTGTTTACAATCCCAATTAACATCACCTTTGCTCAATAATCCGGATAATTTCAGAAGCCTTCTGAATAGTCTCCCTTGCACTTTTTCCATTCTTTTTCAGTCAACACAACAGATGGATCCTGTTAAAACAGATCTAATCATGTCAGTACTTTGTACAAAACATCCCTATGAACCAGGCATCGTAGCATACACCTGCTTAAAATCCCAGCCTCTGGGAGGCTGAGGCAGAAGTATCACAAGTTTGAGCTCCGCCTGGGCAACTTAGCAAATTTGGGAGGCCTTGTCTCAAAATAAAATGTAAAAAATAGCTAAGGATATAGTTTAGTGTGAAGGTCCTAGATTCAGTGTTCAATGCCCAGTGCTACACACACTCTCACACACACACGTGCGCATGCACACAGCCTTCCAGTGCCTTTCTAAGCAACACAAAGAAAAGACCAATGTTCTTTCTATGACTTACCAGGTACCTCTGTGATATCATCTCCTGTAAATTTCCTTCCCCTTCATTGATTCCAGTCTAATAATTCCAGCCTCTTTGCTTTTCTCTGCACTGCCAACATATGCCACTCCTGTGGCTTTTCTACTTGCTACTCTCTCTGGCTGGACTGCTAGCTCACTAGAAATTTGTGTGGCTATGCCTTCTACTTTAATCAAAATCACAGTCTCATTGAGGCTACCTTTGAGTGATCTATCTAAAACTCCCCCTTCTCCTCTCGTTTTGCTTGTCAGCCCTTACTATTATCTTATTTCTTTACTTTTCTTCCATATTTTGTTCATTTTTCACCTCACCTGCTAGAATATAAGATGAAAGAAGTAAAAGGCTTTTGGTTGTTCATAACTGTATCCTTGAAGCGCTTGAAGCAGAAGGGACGCTCAGTAAATATTTCTTGAATGAGTAACTTTCAGTGAAGACAGAGTCTTCTCTAATCATCCCATGTACCCCAAACAAAAAGAAGGTAGGAAAAGTAAGAGTTGCTCTAAAAGGAGATACAAGAGTAGTTACAGGAGGGTCAGGCCTGAACATGGCTGAAGTGGCAGGAAATGTCACTGAGAAGCCATGATCTTCCAACCTCAACGCTGCTGCTGAATGCATCAGTTGTGGGGTGCAAGCGGTTGATAAGAAATAGGCTTTATCAAAATCCTCACACTTACAAGGCTGTTAAGAATTTATTTCATGCTGAGTTGTCTGATGAGGCTTTACTTACCCCTCAACTTTCTTTCACACAGGAGGCTTAGCAAATTTACTGTCCAGTAGTAATGATTTTAGGACTTACATCATTGTTCCTTTCTTTAGGTGCATATAAACATGAAGTTTATTGGTCTAAATATGTGAGAAAATGTGAATTTTATTTTAAAATGGGTTTTTATCCTACAGCTTGGAGATCTGCCTGAATACTCTATCCTTTGTTTTCCTTATTTTCACAATTCTCCTCTTTGCCAACTCTTTTTTTTCTGCCTTCTCTTACAATGTTACTATTATTTTTTAATTTAGAGTTACATAGCAGGAATCCTATATAGTTCACCTGATAGCAACAGAAAATTAGCCAAGGAGTAAAGAAGTACCTACAATTTTATTATTCAGTAGGGACTAATTTAGACAACTTTTCAGGATGGTGGCAATCCTTCCCGTTTTGTTTGTTTGTTTAGTTGGTTGTTTGTCTGTTTTTCTGCTGCTCTGATTCCTTCATACCTACAACCAGGGGGGAAATTCCCTTCCCATATTGTATCACCTACAGGCATAGAGATACCTATCGGCATTTCTGTATGTTCTGCTCTTGGGGGGATTTGGGATATTACCATTAGGGTGTGGAAGATTTGTTTCATACAGGGAGTTATGTAGCATCTTCGGGGGATCTGAGACCTAGAAAACAGCAGTCTTATTCAAGGAAGACCACGTTACCAGGGAGCCCAGTTATCAATCAATGTACCACAAAAATTAAACCGTCTCTTATAACAGCAGTTGAAGCACTGTGGGCAATGAATTCTTAGGGGGTGGCAAAACAGATGAAATCCAGTCATCACATTTTACAACAGATCTGCTGCTTGATAAAGTACAACTGGAGAGCTGACTGTTAGCAATAAGGCCATTTCTAAGAATAAAATGAGTTTGTAAAAGATCCGTTTGAATTATTAACTCCAAAAAATGGCTGGAGAAGAAAATGGTTGCTGGTATCACTGGCTTTTCTCCTCACACGTATGATTAGAACAAAGGGAGGCATGGGAGAGCAGGGGAAAAAGGGAAAGCAAATTTCCCTCCGACATAAGGAGGCACATTTTCATGCAGCGCCTCATCGATACATAGAGAGGCCACCTACCAGGTAAAGAAAAACACTGTGGCCATTGTGAATGCAAGCAGATGCCAAAGCAAGGGAAAACAACAACACTTATTTTCACCAAATATCAACTAACTAACTCTCTCTCTCTCTTTCTCTCTCTCTCTCTCTCTCTCTCTCTCTCTCTCTCTCTCTCTCTCTCTCTCTCTCTCTCGCCTTGCAATGCATTCCAGCAACACCAAGTGGACACTCATATGCAGCCTTTCCTCTGCACCCTGTGGATCGCCACTCCCTACTCTCAAACCCCAATCCAGATTTAATTTAAAATGCAAGCCATGTTGGAGGTCACAGAGAAGCCAAGGTGGCTATTAATACCTTGTTCTTCTTAAGTTGCAAACAGAGGATGAGGCCCGTAAAAAGACAATGTTACTGTTCTCCAATTCAATATTTCTCACCACATTCACGATGTGATTTGAAATCTTTCATCCGAAGCAAAATGTAAGAACATCTTAAACAGGTCACGTTGGTCAAAGCTCTCATTTGATTCTATGAGCCTGTTTTCTCCATGTTGTAAGAAGAAACACAGATGCATTCTGATTCCAGAAAAAAAGGACACTTCTTTATGGAACCATGCAGTAAAGGAAAACCCAGACACAGTATGATCGCTACTAAGGATCCCGGAATATCATTTAACTTTCTCTTCTACAGGAAATGGCTCTCAGGACCCTTCCAAGTCATCTTCAAATTCTTTCAGTAAAAAAGCCTGAAGTCTTCTTTTAAAAATGTACATGATATGCCGGAACTTGTGGCTCCCATCGGCAATAACACTTGATAAACAATGTCAGAGCTTCCTATTTACTCCATTGTTAAAGATGTATTCCTTTCTTATATAAAGTAATTGAATGTAAGGTAAGTGAATAATATTTAGGACCATTAAGGATTCAATTACCCTTCTATTTAAAAAATCAAAATTGGAAGTAGAGTTTACATCTCAAGTATTGCAGACCTGATTAGGGCACATTAGGAAAGGCATAGTAAAAGACCGAAACTTGCAAAAAAGAAAAAAAGCACTATGGATGTGCTTAGTCTAAAAGCTTGGAGGTTGAGAGGCAGATGCTCAAAGGACATAAAATCACCGTGGGTAAATCATCCTATTTACCAAATTCTAGAATAACAGAACGATACTGCTTGAAAGAAGTAGTTTTAGGTTGAATTGATGCTGTTGTTGGTGTTCAGATGTTGTCATTTAAGGAAATTTTTCATATAGCAGGATAAACATCAGCCATAGAAAGCTATTTCATCCTTGGGAAGCTGTGTATATGATCCAAAGAAGGTTGAGATCATTTTATTTGCATTTATTTAGCAAATGTCTGGCACCATTCTAAACTCTTTTTTTAAAATGACTGCTTAATCTCCATAAAAGTTGAACAAAGCAAGTATTCTTATTATCTTCATTTTTCAAATGGAGTGGAGGCTTCGAGATGTTAAGAGATCCTACAGCTGGTGGGTGACAGAGTCTGACCTCAGTCACTTCTCATTCATTTGTCCCTTTCATTAATGTTCTTCGATCACCTACTGAGTGCAAGGTAAAGTGAACACATTCCCGTTCTTCAAAATGTCTATGGATTAAGAAATAAATGAAATATGGATCCCAATGCCTGCAGCCTAAAGAAGAGGTGACAAGCTATCGATCTGAGATGATTGTAATGTACGAAGCAACTCCAAAATCCCTACAAGTGGTCCAAGGGAAGGGACAGAAACAGAAAAGAAGTTAGGAGGAAGGAACCACAGTAGTTGTAATTGTAACGATAATTATGAATGAGCCCATAGTAGTTACCATTCGAATCGTGGAAAAATAGAGTTCTCTGTGGGAGGAAAACAAATTCTTAAACAGTGCTAGAGTTTTGCCAATTTTGATGAGCTATAAACAGATGGTAGGTTGGTTTCTGGGAAAAGTGTGAAGAGGTTTTTTTGTTTGTTTGTTTGTTTGTTTTTTGTTTTTTAACTAAGCATACACCTACCTTCTGACCCAGCAGTTCTTCTCCTAGGTATTTTCCCGAGAGCAATGAAAAT
The DNA here is from genome assembly GCF_012274545.1 of Fukomys damarensis. NCBI lineage: Eukaryota > Metazoa > Chordata > Mammalia > Rodentia > Bathyergidae > Fukomys > Fukomys damarensis. Next base: position 34,012,014 of record NW_022900940.1, read on the forward strand.
AGAAGTCCACACAAAGGACTGACTAGTACAAGAACGTCCATAGTACTAAAATCTGAAATGCTTAGGGGTCCACTCACAGGGAAACCACAAACCATTCTAGGCTGTATTTATATGAAGAGCTACAACTCAACAATGAAAAAGAACAAATTACTTTTTAAAACAAAACAGCCTGGTGAATCACAAACCTATTATGCTGAGTGTGAGTAGCCAGACATAAAAAGATTGCATGCTGTAAGATTCAATTGAGATTAAGTCCTAGACTGAGAAACTGTTACAGTGTAGAATTGAATCAGGGCAGGGTTCATCCTGGAGAGGGTACAGGAATTTGCTGAGAATATCCACGAGGAATTTTCCTGGGTGTTGGCAAGGTGAGATCTTGACAGATGTTGTGGATGACACAGAGGTATGTTTTTGTCAAAACTCATTGAATATATTAGAGATATGCGCTTTGTACTGCACCTGAGTTTCACCTGGCAACACAAGAGAAGAATGAAACATATTGAACTCTAGTGAAAGACTTCCATGATATCATATTTAGGAGCAAAGTGTACTTGAGTCTACTACTTTAGAATATAGCAAAAAATAAGATATGCTGATGGATAAATAGATGTATGATAAAGCAAGTATATTAAACTGTTCATTATAAAACTTATCTGGTAAATCTGTGAATATTCTATACAATATTTCAAGATTTTGTATGTTTAAAATTTTTCATTATAAAACACTGGGAAAATACAACTCAAAAATATATTAATAGTTTTTGGGGTTTTTTGGGGGGGTTGTTTGTTTTTTTTTTAGTTCTAGAGATTGAGCGTTTCACTCAGAATAACATCCTTGGCTCTTTTTATTTTTTATTTTGAGATATGGTCGTGCTCCGTCATTACATTCCCCAGGAGAGACTTGGCTTTGGCATCCTCCTGCCTCAGCTTCCCAGAGCTCTGGGATTATAGGTGGCCGCCACCATACCCAGTTTAACACATGTTATTTTTAAAAGGGACTTGAAAATTTGAATGACCTATAAATTACACATACTTTGTGGTGAGGAAATGTTTTATTCTTTAAGCTTTCTTTCTTTATTGAAGCGGTAACGATATCCAAAAGCACAGCCTGAGGATAGCATTTTAATGAAGCATGATATATGTCTAACCTGTATTTTAGAAACAATTTGAAGATACACTTTAAATGGGTTATCAATTTTTTAAAAACCTGGAATGCACAAAACCAGGATTTTGGGATATAAGTGCTTTCTCTGAGGGGCACTGGAAATTTGTTAAATATATTTATTTCCTGTATGGAAAATGTGAAAAGGCCCTAAAAACACACAGTATGAAAGAACCACCCATAATCTCCTCACTGAAAGAAAACCACTATTAATAGTTTGAGAAATTTATTTCCAGTCATTTCTTTTTCCATAATTTTGCAACATTAAAATGGCAAATGCACTATTTTGGTACAGTATGTTTCATGTAAATAAAAAGTTTTCAAAAATTATTTCTTTCAAGAATTATTTTAAGAGCTACATAATGTCATTTTAAATGACTGTGTCACGTTTTGCTGTGGAAATGCGGGCATATAGTTTGTTTTTATTTTGTTTAGCTGTAAAAGTAACACTGAAAGGCAGCATCTTGGGGGGGACCCTCTTTACATTCCTATTATTTATAGGATGAGAATTTCTGGAAATGTACCTCTAGTAGAGTATTTTAGGTGGTTAAAAGACGTCCCAGTGCACCCTTGACAAGATGCAGTCACTGCTGCGCACAGTTTGGCGCTGTAAAGCATGGGTCAACGCCTCACCCCATGGTTGTGAGCATTACCCCTTGCAGTTCACACAAACCCAAACACATGCGCAGGACAAGGGTGCGAAGAGGGATCACGATCTTGAAAGCATCTCTCTCTTTCCTGTACAATAGAATGTGTGTGTGTGTGTGTGTGTGTGAGTGTGTGTGTGTGTGTGTGTGTGTGTGCAGCTACTGCAAGTTGCATCAAGGAGCTTTTTCATTTTTTATTTTATTTTGAAACAGGGTCTCTCTAAGTCACTGAGATGCTCAGGCTGGGCTTGAATATGTGATTCTCCTGCCTCAGCCTCCCAAAGTTCTGAGATTATAGGCATGCACCACCTCACCCAAGAAGCACGGAGATGATGAAGGCAAGATTTGGTCTGGACCTTCTTGCGCTGAGACTACCTGGTGGTCCCCAAGCATCCGTGGAAGGTGCAGCCTCCCTATTATAGAAAGGAGACCCTTTGTGAGAGCAGTAGACAAAGGAAGAGAAGGTATTTCTGTGCCAAAACTGAAGTCCAAGCTGAAGATGTAAGCTACAGAGAATCAGTCAGAAATGGGGACTTCCGGCAAAAGTTGTAATTAAACCCAAAGAACCCTGAAGGCCAAAAGACCTGGGGCAAGGTGAGAAGAGATTTCTATCTCACTCATTTTCTGCCTCAGCAAAAGACTTAAATCTGTAGTGTGCTGGAGCTGGCAGGCACCAGCCGCAAAGAGGTGATTGGTAAATATTCAGGAATTCCACAAACGAGTTTGGTAACTTGAAATTGATGGAAATATTTACTGTCTGGAAATGGGCAAATGCTGCAATTCAGGGGATTTTTTTGTCTCTTGAAGATCTGTTTTATCAGCTCAGCATACCTCAAATCCAAAACTGTTTTCTGATTTTTCCCCTGAATTCAAGACGTTGTTCCCAACTGCATTCAGGGAATCTTCACCTGCTTTGAATGTATAGATTCTAAAGACAAAAGGTCACACTCTCTGGGAGGTACCTTACTAGTTCGTTCTGTATTTTTCTCAGCATTTTGTATCTTCTCAAACACTAGCACTCTGGGCTGGAGATTTAGCTCAGCAGTTGTGCTGCCTGCCTTGCAAGTACAAGGACCGGAGTTTAATCACTGGTACCAAAACAAAAAACAAAAACAAAAACAAAAAACCACCAGCACTCAGACCTCACAATCACAGTCAACACCTTGCTTGGCAATAAACAAGCAGAAAAAGAAGGTGGAGAATTATTGGAGTGGCATTAGTTCCTAACACACTTGTCAGTCCTTGCAGTGAGTCCTTTACATACATTCCCACAACATTTCTTGAGAAAAAGTATTAATTCTATAAAGGAAAAACAGAAGTTCAGGGAAGTTATGCTATTTATTAAGCTTTCACAGATAACAAATTTTTAGAACTATGATTTGAATCCAGGACCCTGTGATTACAAAATCCACACTCAAACCAATATGTCATATTTCTAACCAATCAGGGGCCAGATTCTGCTCTTCAGGACTCCCTTCATTTTTTATGGAGGTGTTATTTACATACAATGAAATGCACAAATCTTAAATTTACATTTACTGAGTGCTGACAAGTAACATAGACTTGTGTAAGTAACATATCTGTCAAGACAGAACATTTCCATCACTCCCAGCATCTTTCCTCCGTGCTTGTTCCAGTCAGCTCCCCTTGTTACAGTCAGTGCACGGGTACCACAATAAAATAATATTCCCCAAATGGTACCATAATAAAATAATATAAACCAGGTGACCTAAAAGCAATAGAGATTTATTTCCCTCATCTATTTCTTGAGGTGAGGAAATTCAAGATCAAGTAGCCAGCAAATAGTGCGTCTGGCAAAGGTCAGTTTAATGATTCATAGATGAAACTTCCTTGGTGTGTCCTCAACATGGTGGAAAAGACAAGGCAGCTTTTGGGAGCCTCTTAATGGAGATTAAGGCCACTATCTCAATGAGAAGGGCTCTGTCCTCATGACCTAATCATCCCCTGGTGACCCACATCCTAAGTGTATCACATGGTGATTATATTTCAAGATATGACTTTGGAAGGGACACACATATTCATATGACAGCACAATGTTGTAATTTATTTCATCACAGATGAATTTTATCGACCTTAGAACTTGGTATAACTGGAGTCACACAGCATACAGTCTTGTGGACAAACTTTCTAGCTCAGCACTACCAGAACAATGCATATCATTTGTGAATACTGGTAATTTGTGTCTTATCGCTGAGTAGTATTTCACTATTCAAATAAACCAATGTCGCTGGGGGTTTAGCTCAGTGGCACCACCCCTGCCTCACAAGCACAAGGTCCTGAGTTGGATCTCCGATACCAGGAAAAAGAAAAGAAAAAAAAAGAGAGAGAGAGAGAAAGTAAATACACCAATGTTTATCCACTCTTTTATAGATGGGCATTTGGATAGTTGACAATTAGGAAAAACAATGCTATGGATATTCATTCATGAACATGTCTTTTTGTTAACAGAAGTTTACATTTCTTTTGAGTGATACTTAAAAGTACTTAAAGGAAGCTATATATTAGGTTTCTTACATGAAAAACTTCCAGACTCACTCTCAAAATAGTTTTGTCAATATAAGGCCACTAGCAGTATATGATGATCCTATTTGCTCACTAACCTTAATACATTTAGCATTGTCATGCTTTATTATTTTAGCGCTTTTAGTGAGTATGTAATAATAACTCATTGGTTTTAATTTGTATTCCCCTAATGATCGATGTAGGCCTAGACATTGACATGGGGTATATCCTAGTGACTTCACAATAAGGAAAATTCCTTTGACAGGACCCAGGAAAAGTTAATATGAAAGAAAAGCAAAAATATGGTAGATTTCATAAAAATTAAAACATAAAGCAAAGAGTGAACAAGGCACACACAGAAATTAACATACACATTCAGAGGACCTGGACTCAGAATACACAGACAACTCCTACAACTCAAGTAAAAGAAATCCAACAGGGAAAGAATGAACAAAAGACTTCAACAGGTCTTTCTCGAAAAAAATACAGTACACACAGCAGCCAAAAACACATGAGAAAATGTCTTATAGCCTTTCATCTGTATATTCCTTTCATGCCATAAGTTTTTACCTTCTACTACAGTTTGTGAAAGTGCAAGTCCCACTCAAACTGTACACAGCCTAAAACCAGAATAAACATTTGAGATATCTTTAAACCTTCAGAATATGTACACACACAGAGACACAAAAGGGTCACAGGTATTTTCCAGTGTTTGACCCGTTGAGTTAATGCACATCTTAAGACCTTTTAGCAGACCATTACCACTGAAAACAAATACAGCAGCACCTAGAGAGGAAAATGAAAATACATAACAAGAGAAATAAACCTAAGAAGGGAAGAAAATATCTCTCACAGATAGATGAAATGACATTTATAATGCTAGTTTAAAATATAAATGAATATAAGGTTTGTAGAGTAAAAAGACAAAAATAACGTGTAACAAAGCTTTCTAAAAATAAAACACCCACTCTTTTGCATGGGCAACCCACCTCTGTGTGGGTAGTTTTGCATCTACGAAAGCCCAGGGAAAGCTATCAGACCAAAACAGGAAGCCTCTCATGTGTTCTCAGGCGGAAGTCACTGCGAACTACCCCTGTGTGACCTGCTGTGTGTCCTGCTTGCCCGAAAACTCAGATTCTGTGTCAGAAATTACACTCGGGTGTCATCATTACTGCACCACAGTCATATTTTCAGGTTCCAATGACATCATCTAGGAATTCCCAGCACACCATAATTTTAACTTTGTAGGACATATGCTCCCCAAAATAAAATTTGTTCACCCAGGTATCTGTAAATGACTCGTTTGAAACTTACTGACTCACGATCGTTCAGAACAGTGACTCTGTAAGGAATTTTCTGAACTAGAGGATTCCTCAGAACTTCGTAATTATTTTAAAACAATAATGCATACTTTATTTCAGATGACCTCAAGACCTAGTTATTTTCAGGGGGGGGAAAAAGCCTTGAATTTATTTCAATGATCTTATTTTTGTCCCAAATTTCAAACTAATTTGTACATATCATTCTCATGTAAATTTTTGTCTGTACAAGATACAGCAATGTCGTTATTTTAAAACATGAAAATTCTGACCAAGAGAAGCTATTTTTCATGACTTTTTCTTCCTGAGATTCTTAGGAGGAAAGAAGGTACCCTTACCAAACAAATCACATTTCACAACTAGAGCAGTAAACAAGAAGGTCAGTGGTGTACTCGAGGTAGGGTTCACATAGCTTCTGGGAACAGCAGGGAAAACGAGTTTTAAAAAGAGAGAAACAATTGGGAGGATCCTTAAAATGATATTCCAGAGGAATACCTTAAACATAACTATAAAAGATATGTGTGTTTGTGGGACGGATGCGAGTCAGAAAAAAGAAAACATTAGGTGAAAGTTATTGTTTTGTAGGAAAACCTTGAAGGCCGGATTTGTTGTCCCAAAAACAACATGTAAAGCTATTTCGTAAAACAGAGGAGTTGGAGCCAGTTGACTTATAAATAGGCACAATTCACATGCACATTCATTCATAAATAAAACACTAAAATAAGAAATAACGAATGTTTTAAAATTAATCTGCTCCCACACTTCAACGCATTTGGAAACTCAAAAGACAGTTGGGAGGACAGACGAAAGACATTTCTTTATGAAAAAGATGAAATTTGTCAATCTGAGATATGGTAGGTAGGTTTCACCAGTGCGCACGACACCCAGAAGTTTTATGAATGAATCTAATCCCACTACATAATACCCTTGACTGGAGGCTCACTGGACTTCGCTCTGACCCTATGGACTTCAGCCCAAACTACGATACCCCTCTTAGCTTCCAAGTCCCACACCTCAGTGCCCAAGATTACACTCCATGCTCCTGAGCATGATGCTATTTCTTACTTTTGGCACGGGCGTGCGGGGGTTGGGGGGGAGTTACCGGGGATCAAACTCACAACCTTGAGATTGTGAAGCAGGCACAGGGCCACTGAGCTAAATAAATCCCCAGCCCATGATGCGCCTCAATCTGGGAATCCCTTATTGCCACCACGCTCCCAAGACTTCAGCTTTTGCCCTCTATCACCAGACTCCTCGATGGCAATCACTTGTAAATCAACTTGACCTGAGTGGAAGAGCGAAGCCACAGTGGCTCATTTTATTAACATCCTTGATAGGAGAAGTACAACTTTCAGGAATCCTGTTTGGCACCTTTGTTAGGAGTGTTGTTCAAAATGTCTCCTGGAAACTTTAAGCAAAAGGAAGGAGATGGCTTGGCAGATGCCAAAAGAACTCGTTGAATCAACTGTTTGAAAGTCCTTGGCTGTTGAGGAGCCAGAAACTAAGCATTGGCTGTGATCTCCTGCTCTTTTATAAAAGGACAGCTGGACAAACTTTCTGGCTACTGAGGAGAACTAAAAAGTATAATTCATTCCTCGATACCATGATAAAGTTGGGAGATTTAAAAAAAAAAAAAAAAAGGTTGATACTAACCTAAAGAAAGGACCATGGCACAGAAGGTCTGAAATGATCTTTGAGATTTCACAGTGAACGTGCAAATAGACTTTGCATAAGATCAGAGTGAAAGTACAGGAAAGATTTATTAAAAAAAATGGCAAAGTGTATTAAAAATTGCAGTCCTCACATGGTTTGCTCACTGAAAATTTCCTATTTTACTTTAATATTTGGATCTAATTGTTTTTATAACCATCTTTTTAGTGTTAAAATGGAGTACACACATATTTATTGCTACTCAAGCAAAACATACCCCCAAATAAGGAGAACTTTAAAATTTTGAACACACTTGAGAAAGCCACTTCAAAAGCATTACTGTGCAGTTGAAGAAAATCATTTGTTGCACATGTGCATGCATGCTAGCGGGTGTGCATTTGAACACCAGATATTCCTCTGGAATATCACTTTTAGGATCCTCCAAATTGTTTAATTAGCCTCTCTCTTTTTAAAACTTGTTTTCCCTACTATTCCCAGAACCTATGTGAACCCTACCTAGATATAGTAGATATAAGGCAGATCTAGCAAAATGGTTTAAATGGCCCCCTATACACGCAAATAACCTTCGAACCACTCTTGAAGTCTAACTTCTAACTTGTTTTTCCTCAATGAATAGCTTAAAAAAAAACTTGTGACTAGCCTGGGGAGTAAGAAAAAAATAAATCATCCAATGCTCTAGAGTATTATCAACGCTGAGGGTGCATGCATGGGACTCTCCTTGACTGCCCTCTCAGGGAAACAATGGCTGAAATTCTTCAATACCAAATATAATGCACACTAGCAAAAGATAGGCTTATATCATATTTTTAGATCTGTCATAAGTTTTAAATCCTCAAGAAAAACCTATCATTTAAAAGACTTTGCCTATCCCAGAACTCGGGAGGCTGAGGAAGGAGGATTGCTGTGAGTTCAAGACCAGCCTGAGCTACATAGTGATTTCCAGGTCAGTCTCAACTACATAGTAAGACCCTGTCTCAAAAAAACAAACAACAACAACAAAAAAATGACTACCTCATTTACATATGCCTAAATTCTAATTTTGGCTCTGGGGACTTCTATCAAATGCAACCTATCAGAATAACGTTCCATTTCAGTCAGTGAATGGGTTTGCTGCACTAGAAGGTCAGGCTTCAGCATGCTATTTCTAGATTTTGTATTGCATCACAATTCAGATCCTTTTCGTGACTACCTACCCACTTGCAATTTGAATTTCCTGGATGGCTTAAAGCTTTTAAGTCTGTTCCCACCCAAACTTTAAGATGCTTAGGATAGCATTTTGCATCCCCCACCATCCAGGGTTTTATTTGTGCGTAGTCATTTGGCACCCCAGGTTGCAAGCTCTGAAACAGTCGTTGGGCTTTGTGTGGCCCCCAAACAATCCCAAGAACGATGAAGAATATGGGCAACTTGGGAGCATCTTGAAGGATGCGGTGCCTGGGGTAATGTGTGTTGTGTGTTTAGTGAAGAATTAGCACCTCAGAGAAAGATTGTAAAGGTGTTCCTGGTGGTGAGGAGTGCAAAAATGGGAAACGTCTTCAATCTGCTTCAGCACTCTCTGGTGCTCTGTCAGCACTCTCCTCATCTGATTTAAAATTGATATTTTTGGTCGGGGTTTACAGTATTTGAAGATAATATTTGGAAGAGATTAGTGGGAGCCCACGATCTCATCTTCAACGAGAATGTGGCTTTTTTGGGCATGGAGGACTCAAATGCCAAATGCTCAATCTTACTTTTTCGTGTGTTCTCTGCTTGGAAGGTTCAGGTACCTCAATTCTGAAGAAGATTTTCTGAATTTCAAACTTTTGTAATAAATCCATGGTAACTCTTCTAGGGTTTTTTTTGTTTTGTTTTCATATGGGGATCGAACTCGGGTCCTTGCACTTGTGACGCAGGCAGCAGAACCACCAAGCTAAATCCCCGGCCCTAGGATTTGGATTTATGATACAGGTGAAAGGGACCCTTATATTATTGTGGTAGTAATAATAATAATAGCTGTGCTAACTAGGGCACTGTCACAAGACTGAGCTATTTACATGCAGCTGGTCTTTAACATAACAGTAGCACCTTGGTACTGTTAACTATATTTTACAGCTATAGAAACTGAGCCTGTACCTGGATACAAATATATCACCTTGACATCACAAGGTAAATTTTGGATCTCTGCACTCTCTCTGTAATGCATTGAAGTGTACTTTGAAAAGGTGTAACATTCTTTACAAACATCACATGGTGTTGGTATCATAGCTGCTGGAAAAGAGTCTTCATCTTACACTACTCTCACTGCTACCACCTAAAAGAGGCAATACTTCAAAGTGATATACATGGTACAGCCATCCTCGTGAGCCATTTGAGGGAATGTAGTTATTCCTTGGTGAATGGATACAGTAATACTTCAAAACCAGTATTTTACAGTTTCAAGAACTCACAATGTGGGGCAATGTTACCAGAAGCTGCTCCTATCCATTTCTGAGTGTGAGAAGGAAAAGCCTTGACAAAAAAAAAAAGCAAACAAAACAGCTACTTCAAGGCTGGTGAAGGCCTCCCTTGGATACCTACATTTTTCTGCTGCAGTTACAAAGAGAACGGTTGCATTCAAGAGCACTTCAAACTGAGTTCATTTATCTGCTCCTTGGAAGATACCTATATGTTAAGTTCTCTAAAAAAAAAAAAATCTTATTTCTGTGGCACCACAAGTTAAAGACATCTGTTTCCATTATCCACTGCTGTTATTCTGAAGAGAGACAATGATTGAAAGTCAAAGGTTAAGACTCCTGAAGCAGAAAACGGAATGTGTTCAGGGCTTCAGAAACACTGATACAGTTTATACAGATGTGACATCTCAGAATGTCGGGCTTATTGTTCTCTGACATATTTCTAGGAAATAATAATAATTGCCCGTCTTCTCTGAAATAGAGGTAGCATATCACTATTGAGACATGAGATTGCTTTCGCTAACAAGTTGACGATTTGGGCAGCAATAAGCAATTACAAGTTATCAATAATTGCTTTGTTAAGCAAACAGATTTCAGCAATTTCTCTCCAGTAAAATATTGCTTTCTTGACATCAACCCTTTAGCTGAAAAAAGGAATTAATCTGTTGTTGAGGCAACCAAAGTGATCTTAATTACATCTGTGGATTTGTGGTCTCATCCATAGATTAGGAGAATGATTTTGTTGATCTCAATGGATTTTTGACTTTTCAAGCATTCAGATTCATTCCCGTTCTCTCTCTCTCCCTCTCCTTCTCCCTTCCCCCCCCACCACTGAAATTATGCGAGAAACCTCAGGCCTGAGCTGATGTGATACACTTCTACTCAGGAATTCAAATTAGGTGTCCTCACTATCATCATTAACAAACACTGCTTTGGAGCATGAACACAACAGACAGCCTCTCTCCGTTGAGAAGGAATTAGGTAAGATACCTGTGATCACACACCTTCAGGAGGGAGCAGATGGGGCGTGTTCGGGTGAGAAAGGTGAAGCAGCAATCTTGGTGGCCATCCAAGCCAAGAGGAGGAACTCAAGTTCAGAAATTGAAATATAGTCTATGGCTACAGGGCAAAGCTGGCTCCCACCCATTTCTATTTTTAAGAGGCTTTTTAAAGAACAATGGAAAAACTGCCCTTGGTATCCCTTTTAGCACTTCTATTTTTCTCTGTCCTAAGAAAAATCTAATTTATTGTTGTATATAATTCTAACTTGTTTTGTGTTATCACCAATTTGTCCTGTTTTGTTTTAAATTGACTCTTTCGTTATTGAAAGGAAACCTTAAAAATTTCATACTTTCCTAAGGACATTATGGTGGAAAATTCACGGTAAATCTTATAACCTCTACCAGCCTATATCAAAGGACCCAGTTGGGAAAAATCACAGGATTCTATTTAAATTATTACTCCTCCTTTAATGAGACAATGGCTTTGACAAATAATACACACTTTCTCGGCTGTTAAGCAAGATGAGAAAGTCCTTAAAAAGATTTCTGACAAAAGTACCTAAAACATGGCACGCATGCATGCGTGTGTGAACGTGTGTGTGTGTGTGTGTGTGTGTAGCAATTGCATGTGTGAGTGTGTGTGTGTAGCAATTGCAGATATAAACAAGTGTACACATTCCTTAAGTTTGGGGTAGAAACTTAAGAGTGAGAGGTAAAAATTAAAACAAATAAGCAAAGTCTCAAAAGTCTAAGTGCTGTTTTCAGTTTGAACCTTTAAGAAGGAATTGTGTGGTTCATATTCTATCTAAAATGGTTTGCTCATAAATAATGAATGATAGAGGCAGCTTCTATACCAAAAGTCCCTTTCCATCCAAAAGAAAATTTATGATCTTTTCAAAATTTTAAATCATTTCAGACTGTGTAAAAAGAATACCTTCAGGTATTATTCTTGACCAAAGTTTTAAGGTAACTCGCTAGAATTATATTCCATATGAGGCAGGGTTACTCAACCTTAGCACATTTTGGATCAGATTATTTATTATTATAGGGACTGTCCCTGTGAATTGTAGGATGTGTAGCACCATTTCAGTTCTCTACCCCCCAGACAGTAGTAATCCCCAATACCATTTATGAGAAACAAACGTGTCTCCAGTTGCTGACAAATCTCTCCAGGGGTAATAGGGGAAAAAAATTCTTCCAGTTTTGAAAGTCATGAATATAAGGAATCCCTGTGTAGTGTGAAGATGTTTTGAGGAATGGGGAAGAGGAAGAGGTTGGAGTTCCTTACTAAAGCAAATTACCTGAGAGATAATTTTATTTTAACAATTATACATTGAATGACATGGCCACAGCATTTGGCATCTCTTCCCAGAAGAGGTAAAGTATATTTCTTCTCTCCCGGTCTCCTGGTCTTACCTGGAGAAGAATGCTGGCAAAAAGCATGTGCAGAAATGATATTATATTAGCTCTGAAGCCAGGTCTTATAAGGTTTGAGTTTACCAATCTGCTATCTGGAGGTGCTTCCCTAAGGACAACTATAGTGTTCAAGGAAGCCACTCAGGTGAAAACAGCAGAGGAAATACCCACCCAGCTCACGAGGAATGAGGAACTGTTGTTTTAAGCCTCTAAATTTTGGGGTGGTTTGTTATGCAGCATCGGCTAACAAACAGATGGCTCCTTGGCTTGGACCCAAAGTGTGTTTCTATCGAGGGATTTCAGTGTGAACTGTGGCGGATCAGATGCAGAGAGGTGAGTCACTTACGGGCAGAGTCACGAAGACATGGTTCCTAGTGTCCTGGGAGATTTCATCCAGCTTCTCAAGCACCTATTTGTGAACAAGTTACTAGCTTTTCAGAACTCCATTCAGTCTAACTAGGAAAATATGCATTCATAGTATATCAACAATGTAAAAAGGACGTAAGGAACGGAGAAAGAGGGCTCTGACTTTCTACTTGTTCTGAGGAAGATTAAAACAAAATCTTGGCTATTATCATAAAAAATAAAAGACAAGGCCCTAGAAACAGTAAAAATATATGCATTAAACAGGTAATTGTTGTGGAGCTTTTATACTGGCTGTATTGGAAGAATTTTCCCAGAATTTCCTTTCATTTGCCTTCCGGGCTACAGTTGATGAAAAAGGAAATTTGCTGAAGGTTTTTCAAATGTGGAGTTGAAGCCATAGCCATTATATGCTGAAGGTGTTCAAGGTGAGATGCAACAAGAGACCGGTGCAGCAATCTCATGGCTCCCAGCTTGCCCTCACTCTCCCCTTTACCAGCCTGTAACCTGCCCTGCTTCCTGCCTGCTGTGCTGCTTAAACAGCTGCTACCCTAGGGCCGCCACCCGCTCCCCAAGTGAAGAAGCAGCAGCGTTCCACTGGTTTCTCTACCCGTTCCACTTGCAGCACAACCTCAGCGCTCAGACATGGTTAACTTCCCAGACTTCCCTGTAGCTACTTGTCCTCTCCTATCAGTTTATCAGCAGGACTGGTTAGTAGTTCGTATCTCATCCTTCAACTCTTCTCCTTTCTTTTGGGCTTTAAGTCTCCTGTGTTTGTGCATTGTGGATTCTGGACATCCTGATACTCTCAGTGGTTTTGCTTCACAATTCAACTCTGACAGATACCCCAACCGAACAGTTCAGAGGAAAGAGATGCTAAGGATTAAATGTTGTCCTGGCATTCTATGGGATCATAGTACGTTTTGAGGCTCCAGTGCTACTTTGATTTCTTAGCTTCATTGATCATGAAAAACACCATTCCATTATCACATATACATAACCAATTCCTTGTGCCTTTAGTTGTGGAGAAACAGAAGCTAAGAGAAAACATTAAAGTCATTCCCTTATTTAGGACTTAGGAGGTGTTTTTGAAAACAAATAGCAAGGAGGTTTAAGGTGTCGTCTAAAAGACAAAGATCTCATGGACAAACACTGTGTAGATGGACAGTAATCAGCAGCATTCTTTAAATCAAAAGTAGCACTGAACACTGTGGTGAGACAAAGAAATGTTTATGGCATTGGAAGGGAAATGTATCTCAGAAATAATTTAAATGGGTTTTAGTACCTGTCATAAATATCAAAATACCAAAAGAAAAATCCGTAGGTAAATGTAACCTTGAGGGGCATAAATCACTAAAGAATAAAAATTTTCTGTAAGATAAATTGAAATGTTCCAGGGAAAAATAAATGCGGTGAGCTCTATGCTGGATAAAATTGAGCTTTGGACTTCTGAAAGTGTTGCGTGTAAAAGAAAGTTATCATGTTCATGATACATTCCATTGTCATTAGAGGAAATTTTGAAATTATGAAAACGATGCTGAAGACTACAATTCTGAACTACAGATATTTTTAAGCTTAATGAATTAAGTCAAACAGACATATGCCACTGAATTTCACTGACTTTGGTCCCTGAATGTTTAGCCCCGGCAAACATAGATGCAAGATTGAATAATTCTCCAACTCCAGACACCAGAAATCTCCTGGAAACTTGCTGAAAATATACTCTCTGGATCCACAGAGATCCTGGGCTATTAAATCCAGAACCAGGAAATTTGTACTTTCTCAAAATTTCTGACCTACTTGGTACAAGTGTGTGTGTCAGGGGGCGGGGGGACAATTGTGTACGTGAGAACATCCTGCACAGATGTGCTTGATGTGGTTGGTGGCTTTGCCTCAGAAAGGAGGACATGAGGGTCTCAACTTTGCTAGCAGTCCCAGGAAGATGGCTCCAAACAAAAGTAAAATTACTCTCACTCACGTACTGCAGAGTCCAGACAAATGCATAAAATCATATCAATTTACTGGTGCAAGGAAAATCTATATTTTCCTTCTAATATAGTAAATCCAGAAAAGTTGGTTCACTGTGAAGTTTTCCTTCAGCAAAGAAGGTAATGTTCAAACATCCAGCTTTCAAAAACAGCATAGGAGCACACATTTTGTGTTTAAAAATTTCTCAATGATTCCAGTGTGAACTAGGATATCAATCTTCCCAAACTTGGCACCTTGATTCTACTTGCTTTTCTGTGAGTGGAAATATGGCATATCCGAAATGTCATTGCATTTAACGACAACGAATGCTTCAAATGTTCTCTCCGGCACCTCTGCTTTGTAGACTTTGTTCCTCCAGTACAAACGGCTTGCCTGCACTCGATCCACCTATCCGCATTCTGCTTTCCCTCAAGACTGAGCTTCAATTCCACCTTCTCACCAGCCCCTCCAGGAGCCTTTCCTTGAGCTGCCTCATCCCTACCACCTCACTCCCCTGCACTAGACATTTGTTCCTCCACAGCCCCCTCACAGAGGTAGGCACGTCCCTCAATCAGCGTCCTCCTGTAAGGATTCTGTGGCCCCTTTGTCTCTGCAAGTAACCGGGAAAGGTTCAGTCAGGTCAAACCCTCATATTGCTTGTCTCTGGATATTTCTACTCTGAGCAAATAGTGGGAGTTAAAAATTACCGTGTAGTAACAGTATTTTAAGAATTGAAAATTATGTACCATACAGTAAAGCTGAATAGAGCAATACTTTAGTACTTGAGCATTGCATGGGTTAAAAAAAAATCAGGTCATTAGCTGTAAGATGTGTAACCATGTCGAGAAAAGCAAAGTATCCATCTATAGCTATACCTGTATCACACAATCGCAGGCAACAAACACGTACATCACTATTTAACAGATTACGTGACATATTAAAAATGTTGCAAAGTTCACGTGGTTGATATGGGTTTGCCCCATTACACGGCGCACATGCGCGCGCACACACACAGAGGCAATGAAGTTTCCTGACTTTTCTGTTTGCTCCACATAACACTGGGCACAGAACAGAGCAAACAACCTAGTTTCTTGTTGTCATATTAATAGGCACAATCTAGTCCTATTCTTTGAAGTAAGTGTACAAATTCTCACCAAGAATAAGAATACAAATAAGTGCTTGATTTTCAAAGAAAAGGCATACAATATTGCCTGTCGTTGATTTATTTACAATACAGTTCCGTCACTTAATTAACATTGTTTATTTGACTATAATTTTACCTTTGCTTGGATTGTTCAAAACTTTTTTTTAAAGAGTAGGGATTGCCTGTTTGTTTTGTATTGTTTTTTCCCTCTGCAAATTAAGCTATGTAATGTCAAAAAACTGTGATTAAGAAAATGAGTTTTGCTTTTAATCAATTAAATTAGAAAGTTGGTGCATGAAACTCATAGCTCCTTAAAATAATGACTAAATAAAGAAGAGGTATTTTAATATTTGGCATAGTGAGACAATAATCAAAAAGTAATAAAAACAGACATCTTTAAATAGATAAAAGTGACAAACATATACAATGTATAGGTCTATTCCAATAACCTCCAAAATTAATATCTTATGAAAAAGTGAGTGGAAATCACTGCACATTTTCCAATGCAATCATATTGAACCTGCCACCTGACTGGAGCTACCACTGCAGAGGCATTTATATCCTCAGCAAACAAATTTCAGGTAGAAAAGCAAACACACGTGGGTGAGAAAAACAAGTACATATTTCCAATCAAAAGTACTTATTGAGCTTAAAAAAAAAAAAGAGTTCAAATATTTTGAGCTTGTCATTCACTCAGAAATCCCCATATCACTTTATATAATTCTTAGAAATCAAGAAGCCTTTTTACAATTTCAACTAGAGATCTGAGTAAATTTGCTTTTAATTGTTTTTGTTCATTTCCCACTGCCAGATAAGGCAAGAGTTTTCAGATTTTCTCTTTCTTTCTCTCTCTCTCCCTTCTTTCCTTCCTTCCCCCCCTTTCTTTCCTCTCTTTCTTTCTTTCTCCCCCCCCCCCGTTTCTTTCTCAGGATTGAGCCCAGAACCTTCACACTGAACGACGGCCCCATCCCTACTCCCCCTTTTCTGCCACAAGGTTTTTCTAAATTTCTAAGTTGCCCGGGCTGGGCTCAAACTTTCAGTACTCCTGTTTCTGCCTTCCAGTACACTGGAATTACAGCAGCACAATGCCTGTTGTTGTTTTTTAATAGACATGTCTTTAAAAAAATAGATATGTCTTTTTTATTTCATTTTTTTAAGAAGCAAGAAGAATGCTTTTGTTTCTTTTCTCATATTTATTTCTTTCCCTTCTTTCCTTTCCCCTACCCACCCCTCTGCCCCTTCCCCTTTGGACCTTTTGATATGTCTTGTTTTTAAAAAAGGGAATTACCTCCATCTTAGATTCTGATAGGCATGAACTAATCTAAATTATTTCGGAAGACATAGACAATGCTATGAAAAGAACTTCAGCATATTTTAAGAAACATGCTGAGGTAATATGAATTAGAAATTTTGAGTAATCAAAAGGATTTGCCAATTTAAGTGAAAGTTAAATCCAAATTTCCCTATGAAAACTAATTTCCTTTTATAGGATACTTAACACAATATTTCATAATCATATTCTACTATTTTACCTCCTTTATGTATTCACTCAAATGATTCTTGCTCAATGAGACCTACTCTGAAGACCTGTTTAAAATTTAAAATTGAAATATCTCATCCACACTAATGATCCCCTTTGCCCTGGTTTCTTTTTCTTTTCCTTCTTTGCTTTTTCATGACACTTCTTTCTAACTATTCTGATTTTCATAACACTTCTTTCCAACTTGGTTACTATGCATAGTCATATTTATTTATTGCTTAGTTTGCCCCCCCCACACCCCAAGGAACATAAATGCCTTCAGAGAAGCACATTTTACCTGATTGCTCAGTGGTGTAACCCAAGCATCAAGAGCACTGACTGTTGGGGCTGGGTTTTAGCTCAGTTGTTCTGCGCCTGCTTCACAAGTGCAAGGTCCTGAGTTCATATTCCTGGTACCAAAAAACAAACAAAAAAAAACACTGACTGCTATGCAGTGCACAATAAATATTATCTAACTTTCAGTGGATTTATATATTGTTTTATAAAGCTAAATATATTTTTATAAAATACACTTTGCTGACATATAAATATTGAACGTTAAGTATTTGACATCAGTTCATGGTACAAATGCAAAGCAATTCTCAAATTGTGTTGTAACATTCAGAAGATTATTTTCAAACATATTTTGTTGGGTCAGGGATTTAGCTCAGTGGTGCTGCTGCCTGCCTCACAAGCATGAGGTCCCGAGTTCGATCTCTGGTACCAAAAAAAAAGAAAACCAACATATTTTATTAATGCAAATATTCCTGAAACACCTATACATTATACTGTAGTTTGTTTGCCTGTTTGTAGACTTTGACACATGTGCCTATGGAGAATTCACTTTTACAAAAGTATCTTAACAAATTTCAGAAGTGTGAAAAGGCTGAAGACCAGGGTTCACTTTAGAGTCAAAATTACTATTTATTTTTTATTTCTTAGGTTAATTTTATTGGTACACTTAACATATGCATAATGCCTACATTCATCATTAGGAATTTTTACCTATACACAATATATCTTGGTTTTTCTTTTTTCCCAATGCCCTCCCCTCCCTTTAACTCCTGAGCCCCTGAGCCAATCATCCTGGAGCATACCTGCAATTCCTTCAACTCTGGGAGGCAGTGTTGTGCCCAAATCTCGATATCCCCAAAGACCACCAAGGACTCAAGTCCGATGCAATCACAGGAGGAGTTTATTGCAAGCTCCAGCCTGGACTCTCGGACCTCACCGATGACGCAGTGGATTCGCCAAGAGCCGCGAGACTGATTTCAAACACCGTTCTATACTAGTAGAGAAGCAGAACTAGGGGCTTTCTAAACGGGTCAATGCTTGATTGGTTAACATTTTGCAAGTGTGTGTGTTTTCTCAATGCTTAATTGGCCCAGGCCAGATGTCCCTCCTTGTCCTAACAAGATTAACAAAAGGGAACATCTGATGACAACTTACGGGAACAGTCATGGGTTTTTCTGAGAACTAGGTAATTAGCAAAATGGAGTCAATTTGGTCGCCACAGCACAGGCAGGAGAATCACAAGTTCAAACCTTGCCTGGGCAACTAAGTGATCTAGCAGTGACCCTGTCTCAAAGTTTGAAAAAGAAAGGACTAGGACGTAGCTCAGTGTAAAGGCCTTGGGTTCAATCCTCAATACCAGGAACAAAGAAGAAGGAGAAGAAGAAGAGCAGAAGGAGGAGGAGGAGGAGAATCATCTGAAAATTCACCCTTGCCTTAAATCTGACATCAGGAAACTTTTGAAAGAAAATAATTAAAAAGCATTTTCTATCATACATTGTTTCATACCCATTTCCTTGACAATCTAATCTGCCTCCTTTACAGATCTACTGTTTCTATATTAATTATTTATCCATTAAATTCTAACACTTACTGTATTTGTCTGACCAGGGTAGCTTCAATGGCTTGTCATACACAGAATTATGAGTAGAGCAAGAATATTTATTACTTTTTAAATACATTTTATTAAATATTCCTAGCCCTATCTTTCTAGTCTGAGAAATGTAACCTTGTCTGTGAATTCTACTGTAGTAACAGGGTTACTTTTGATCTAGGAATATCCTTACTCTTCCTGAGAACACATCTTCTTCAGTAACACAGTACGTATTTGGGAAGGAAATTTAGAACTCACCTCGGAATTTAGGGATGAATTTTGCCTCACCCTCTGTCTCTCACTGCTAGCCAACTGGACTCATGATTGGAACGGATCATGATTTCTGGGTACGAAATACCCAATAGAGATCCATCTATCCACTTTGCATGAAATGTGTGCTCTGAGATCTATATAACGTAGGAGAGTATTAAACTTATAGAACTTCACTGACACCAGTCTTACTACGGTGTGTATACAAAAAGAGTAACCAGATAAATTATGACACCAAAAGGTGACCATTTCAGGGGTTATTGGATGATGAAGTAGCTCTTCAGTAGGCTCTACTGTCATTTGCAAAAGAAAGTAGCTGACATAGAGAACTGGACCAGTGCATGAGCTCCTTGCGCAGTCTCTGATGCTGCCTCAAAAGCTCCAATGATACTGCAGTGATCACCTCCTAAATGGCTTCCCCTTAGCAGTGCTCCCTTTTCATCCTCTGCAATACTGACAAAATTGCCTTCTAAATACTTTGAATCCCTTTCTAGCTCCTCAGTGTGTGTAATATAAATCCCAAATTCCTTCAGAAGGTTTACAAAATGATGAGGCCCCGAATTGATATTCCGACCACTGCTCTCCACTGCCTCCCACCTGTCCCTGTGTGTCTGGTACTGGTGTGGAAGATGTTCGTAATGTTCCACTTGGTGGGGAGTGCTTTGTCCATTCAGAGGCAGACGTGAAACCCAAACCAAAGTGCACACCAAGAAGTAGATTGTGAATTCAAATGGTGGGCAAAACTTCTAAAGTACGACCTACCTTTCTCCCTCCCTCCCCTCCTCCTCCCCTTCCCCTCTCCCTCTCTCTACACACACACACACACACACACACACACACACCACAGTGCAAAGTTCTAGCTATAGCAGCACTTGGAAACACAGGGAAAACATCAACAGCAGATGATCTCAGTTGGGAATTAGAGGAAGATAATAAACATTGAGATATAAAATCCAGTAGAGTTGAGGAATCAGTGGAACATATTAAAGAGAAGGCTTTCATAAATTTTTATGATGTTCAGTCTTTTAGACTGAGTCACAATTCTGAACAGATTAGTGACCTGAAAGATCAAACAAATCAATTTTATAAGAATAAACTGAAAAAGGTGAAGATGTGAAAAGCATGAGGAAGCAGGAAAAATAAAAGATAGACTCAAATATTCTAATTTATATTTAATACGGATCTCATACAGACAAAATGAAGAAGCAAGGTTGGAATAATTAAAGAATAATATAACAAAATCCTCTTAAACTGAAAAAAAAGTGTAATCGTTCATTTGAAAGGCCTACCAGGGCTGGGGATTTAGCTCAGTGGTTCTGCTGCCTGCCTCGCAAGCGCAAGGGCCCAAGTTCGATCACCAGTACCAAAAAAGAAAGAAAGGATTATCAACTACCAAGTAAAACTGTTCCCAAATTTGAAAAATTCAGAACTAAAAAAATAAAGACAAAACCATAGGGCCAAGGATTTGGCTCAGTGGTTCCACCACCTGTGTTGCAAGTGCAACGGCCCAAGTTCAAACCCCGGTACCAAAAAAAAAGGACAAAATCATAAAAGTCCACAGAACTAGGAAGAGTTTTCCTTGAGCTTCAAAAGAATGAAATTGGAATTGAAGCTATTTCTTCTGCAGAACTGATTGTGAGAAGATGGTAGAAAAATTTCTTCTCAGATTCTGAGATTAAATTGTATTGAAACTATTCACCAAGATTATCAATCACATATAAAGATTAAAGGAAAACATTTGGAAACATGAAAAGACTGATAGATTAAGTTCCACAAACTTTCTCCCAGGACTACTTAATATAGTATTTGAAGAAAGAATATATACAACAAAGAGAAAAGCAAAGAATAAAAATCAGTAAAAAAGAAAGTCACTAAACTCTTAATTCAGTTTAAATGATCCCTATATATTGAGTAAATAAGACATTTAAGGCAATTATAGGATTTATTTCTTAAAATAATAAATAGAAACATGAAATAAGAGAATATTATGTTATGTATTCCTTTATATCACTACAAGGGCAAATCTAGAAATTCAGAACCCTGGATTCCAGGTTACAGTGGGTCCATAATCTTGTTAGAAATTACATCTTTACTTACACTAAACTAAAAAACTGAAATTTAGCCAGACCTTCAATTATGAATCTTGGTAACAAACATCGTGGTACTAGCATACCCGTGTCTTTCATCAGTAAAAGTAACAGGAGCGTTTATCTCACTTTTCATTGGTGCAGATATGTGAAACTATTCCTCTGGCAGTCATGTGATCCGGATGTAGATTGCATGTGATCTCCAAGTCCTGTCTAGAGATGCCACGAACAAGCTGCCCATTCGTCGGGCAAACGTGCCACTGCTGCACCTCCCAAGCTTTCCCATTGGTGACCCAGACACCTATTTCAATCCCTAAAATTGGTATCTGCCTCTAGTCATCAACATTTGAAAGGAAGTGATTTTTTCCCATTATTTGTTAAAGTTTTATAAAAGAAGAGAGTTGAAATGAGAAGTTTTAACTCCCCATTAAGCAGTTTGGTATTTTATAAGACAGATAATTTATAAGCTAATGTTAAAGCCTTGCAAATTTGAACAATCACATGCCTGAGATAACTGTTGAAGCATTATGGTAAGTAATTTACCATTCCCAGGTCTTACAGTGATATGGGCCATCAAGCCTGCAAGTTCTGTGGTACTAGAGGTTCTGATCCTTTTGTTCACTTTTTTTTTTTTTCTTCAGTACCGGGAATTAAACTCAGGACCTTCTGTTTGCCAGGCAGGCATGGCGCTGCTAAGCTACATTCCCAGCCAAAGGCTCTTTACTTTATTGTTCTTAAATCCCTTTTTGTACATGGTTTTATGAGATAAAGATAAGCATTCAGAAAATACCACACAAGCAGGTTTTATACATTTTTATTCCATAAAATTACTGAGTGCATTGAGAATAACACTGTCAGAAAACTATAAAGATGATGAGGAAACATATACATATACACATTGCTTATGGGAAGGCACAGAAATTCAGGTGACATTGCTCACGTGACGATTTTTTTAAATGACTCTAAGAAAAATATCTAGATTTCTGCTAAGTGGTTTTACAGATGAAAAAAGAGAATTTCTGATCTAGATTAAGTAGATACCTTTATAAGGACAAAATAACTCAGAAAGTGGGAGAAGACCATATTTACAGGAGAAACTGAAGGGTAATCACAGATTCACAGTACACACACACACACACACACACACAGCACTTAGACCACTCAAAAAAATGTGCCAAAATGCTGTTACCAATCCTTCAAGAGCAGATCACTTCTAATATCCAAATTCTTTGAGCACCTAAAAAGGGGAAATGGCTACAAACAAGCAAATTCCCAATTTATTCTACAAGTCAAGCCAAATAAACCTGATGTAAGGCTAAAGTTATAATACATATAAATATGTACCACATTCCTAAAAAGCAAAAAAAATATAAATTTCCTCCAAGAAGGAAGAAAAAAGAGTGGAAGTTTATAAATTAGTGTATGGTAGTTGAGGCTTCAGTTTTCTCTAAGTTGGGAGGGACCGTGAAACTCAGAGAAGGAATCTAAAGGAGGCTGAAATCTGCCTTTTGAAGGATATGGAGGCAGTTTAAAATACAGCAATGTAGTGCTTAGTAAGAGAGTGATTTCACTAGCAAATTTAGCAGGATCACAAGGTAGTGTTGAATGGTTGTTTGAGGTGAGACACAGCTGCCCTATGGCAAGATTTTCTTCAACACAGCTTGTCTACTTGGAAACAGGGCGATGAAAGTTATGGCTGTTCAGAGAGGCAAAATAAGAATGTCAAGTTGGGTGTGGTGATGCATGCCCATGATCCCACATTAGGAGATTGAGGCAGGAGTATTAAAGGTTAAGTCCAGACCAGGCAATTTAGTGACTCAGAAAATGCTATCTAAACATAAAAAGTAAAGGTGTTGAGATGTAACTCATTGTTAAAGCCCTGGGTTCAATTCTCAATACTGCCAGAGAGAGAGAGAGAGAGAGAGAGAGAGAGAGATTAATGAAATATGTCAATCTGACTATAGGAGAGAAGTGAAGAGCAGAGAAAAAATAGACTGGTAATCTACAAAAGCCTGCCACTGAGACAGAATGGTCCAGAAGGGAGTAACTGATGAAGAAGAATATAATGTATTTTTAAAATGAGTATATGCTTGTAATACATACAGTTTGCATCTTTGGGAGTGGGTATATGTACATGATACAGCTTGTTTGTTTTTTTAATCCCCTTTCCTGCCACAATTCTCCCTCCTCCTCTAAATCCCCTTCCCCAATCTCATTGATATCATCACCTTATCTCATGTTTATTACATATGAATGTGGCAGATAAAGTTTTCATTCTTTGAGGTTATTAGATTCCTGTACATCAAGCCCCTGAGTCATGAATAAGTTCTATCCGGGAGAGTGTTCACAAGTTGGATTCCTTCATAAATCAGACAAAGTCAGTATTAAACACCTTTGACACAAATATACAATGTAAAGCATAAAAAAATTCACACGTTTCTTGATCTTGTCCTTTAGCATCGTGCCAATGGTTGAATGGATCATGTTATAAGAACAAGCAATGTCTACCATCTTTCGCCTTGGTCCAGCCTCTGCATTATTTTCACTTTTGTTTCCGTGGTTATTACTTTGCCCTTCCAGCGGTCCCGTCCACATCCGACCTCCTGGGCTATGACTGAGCGCTGTACCATTGAGCACCGTCGCATTGTACAGTGAGCACCGTTAGCACAGCTGTGACAATGTCCAGCAGATACGTGAGCTACTTCTGTGATTTGTTCACATCTGTTCATGTTCATAATGCAAGGTCTATCGTATCTGTGAAAGTTCACAATTCGAACGTTTGTAACTTGGGGGGCCGGGCATTTAGCTCAGTGGC
Organism: Fukomys damarensis; assembly: GCF_012274545.1. Taxonomy (NCBI): domain Eukaryota; kingdom Metazoa; phylum Chordata; class Mammalia; order Rodentia; family Bathyergidae; genus Fukomys; species Fukomys damarensis. The sequence continues at coordinate 34,036,235 of NW_022900940.1, forward strand.
GCCGCACCTGCCTAGCAAGCACAAGGTCCTGAGTTTGATTCCCAGTACCAAAAAAAAAAAAACAAACAAACAAAAACGAATGTTTGTAAGTTACTATGTATGGCATATTTTTAGTCTACTTATTTCCCCTTCCCTTCCCCCTCTCCTTTCACGTGTTCTCTTGAATCCCTTTCCATTTGCAAAGATCCTTCTATGCATCCTTTATTGTGCTCTGTACTTTGCCTTACTCAAATAAGAGATACTATACAGTATTTAAACTGTGTGATTTATTTCACTCAACATTATATTTTCCAGGTGCATCTGTTTTCCTACAACTATCTCAAATGCATCCTTCTTTATAGTAGGGTAGTATTCCAATATGTGTAGATATCACTTTTTTTTTTTTTTTTTTTTTTTGCTACCAGGGATGGAACTTGGGTCCTTGCACTTGTGAGGCAGCAGAACCACTGAGCTAAATCCCAGCCCTGTATCACATTTTCTTTACCCAACCGCCTGTTAATGGGTATATATAGGCTCCTTCTAGGATTTTCCTATTAGACAGAATGTATTTCTATTATGGAATGCTATGCAGCAATTTAAAGAATGAAGCTCATCAATATGCACTATAATGTAAAACTCTCCTACACATATTGTTGAATTAATAAAGGAAAGCAAGACCCAGAGTTTTGTGCGTGCGTGTGTGTGTGTGTGTGTGCGTGTGTACTCTACCAAATTATCTTAGTTATTTTTCTCTCATTGCTGAGACAAAATACCTGACACCCAAAGTTAAAGTGAAAAGGTTTATTTAGTTCACAATCTGTAGAGGTTTCAGTTGCAGTCCATTGTCGGTTGGCTCCAAGGTAGGGTGGCACACTGCAAAGGAGCAACAGTTCATGGTGGCCAAAGACAGCCAGAGCAAACAAGGGAAACTTAACAGGGTCTTTCTGCCCCTTTTATCTTATACAGGCTAACGGGACTAGGGCAGTGCCAAACCAATCAGTGTAGTGGTTTAGTAATCACCCACCCTTAACCCCAGCATCACACACTCTAGATTCAGCCTCTTCTGAAAAAGCCCCACCTGTGACCGCATGAGGCTCTGGGAGGACATCTAGAACCAAAATATAACACAAATGATACAACTGCAGGGAGAAAACGTAATGATTACTTTACTTTCCTATGATTTGAGATTTCTGCACCTACTACACATTTTAATTTTAAAATTATAATAAAAGTTATTTCCACGTTGTAAAAGAAGGCATGAATAATTCCATTACATAGAGACACTACAGTTGAAACTTCTAGTTTTCTTCTAATATTTTTGATGCAAATTATTCTTCACAAAAGGAATCATGTTGTGCACACTGTTTTTAATCCGCTTTCTCCACCTTCTCCATGGCATTAAATATTTCTCTAGCATCATTTTTAATGGCTGAACAGAGTATGGTTGTTAAATATTTATCTGTTTTTTGTTTTTACCAAAAACACTTCCATAGAAATCTTGTAGCTATAATTTTGCAAACATCTATGACTATTTTCTTAGCATGAATTCCCCAAAGTAAAAATGCTGGTTTAAAGGTTTTATGCAAAATTCTGTGGCATTCAATAGATATGGCCAAACTGCCTTCCAGAAAGATTTTAAAAATTTATACTCTCACCAACAGCATATGACAGTGTTTCTTTCCATCCATTTTGCCAACATTGGAAATATGATTGTTTTAAATCTTAAAAATCTAAGTTTTAGTATCCAGTTCCTAAATCTACATTTCACCATGAAGTTATTCATTCTTCCATTCTAAGTCTACGCTAAATTATATTTGTACATTCGACTACTGAAGATATAATGACTTGAGAGCAATCGGCTGGCTTCGGTGGAATGTAGAAATCAGAAAAATATTTGTGTGCCCGTCACAGACTTTCTCCCCAAGTTTTCATTCTTTGCTCATCAGATACAATAAAAGATTAAAGATCAGATTTTGAGAGTCTAGTTCTAACTGCCTCCAATGAGTAAAATTATTAAAATTTAAATATAACTTTGAAAACTGCGCATTGGACCTTTGTGCCACTGAAGGTCAAGTTCAAGGCCCTTATTTAAAAGACCTCTCCCTAAGAGATCACAAAAGGAAGCATATTAACATTACACCTTGCCCATTTCTTTTCTTCTTTGTTCATTTTAAAACATAGCTAATACTGACTGAAAGCTATTAGTGACTCAAAGCAGAAAACAGGGAGCGCTCATACTACGTGACACGGCATTGAAATTGTGCTCCCACCAAGCTTACTGGACACGATTATTAGTAGGAATCCTCGATGAGGCATCTATCTAAACAAAACCTATCTGTTTGTTTTCTAAACAGTACTGGGAAGGACCCATAAAAATGGCCATATAAGGTGTTTTATGTTTTTACTTTGAAACAAGAAAGTTAATTTGGTATGGTTGGTGTTTGCTTATTAATCATTCAATTATCCTCCTATAAGTTAGTTTTTGAACAGTAAGTTTTCAAACAGTAATGTGGCTTGAACCACTTCCATGCTAAACATTAAGACCATGAAAAGGTCTAAAATTTTTTTAAAAATATTTATTTTGAAAATATGTTTGCCCACTGTTGCGACAGTTGTGCCATATACAAGCCAATAAAATAATCTATGAGGGAAAAATGAAGATGATGGCTGCAAATGGTTTTATTGTATAAACACAGCCATACTCTTCAAATGCATTATAATGACAGTGTTAACTTTTATTTTTTACTTTCATGTAAAAATTTCAAATGTGATACAATGCTCTAAAAAGAGTAGCTGAATGAGATCAAAGAGGATCAAAAACAATTGAAACCTCTGGTGTCTCAGCAGTTATCACAGGAAATTATAAACTTTCAAGACATTCAATACACATTTTTCTTATTAAAACACGCAGTTGAAACCAAAAATGGAAAGAAAACAAAGGATACCATGTAAAACACTTATTGCTCTTAGTCTCACCCAGGATTTTAATGATCTGTTTTTTTTTTTATTTTAAAATAATTTTATAAAACCCTAAAATTAAATTTTTGCTTTCTTTACTAGTTACCACTACCAAAATATGAAGGTGATGGTTTCAGTAGACTTACCCACTAGAGTAATGAAATGGGGCACAGGTGGTTCTAGATCTTTTGGAAATTTACCAAGGCAGTGTGCAGAAACTTCCTTACAATTGTACTGGAATCCCTAAGCCACCCACCTCAGGAATATGAATGTCAGGTTTGGCGGATGAAAGAAGAATTTGTGGGGAGAATAACGCCCAAGGGGGAAGGCAGACTCTGCTACCTCCTCCCCCAAACCAAAAGAGAAAATCTTCAGTAGGGACCTCTTAGGCTGAGGCCCCGAGATCCCTGCAATTGGGAAACCCCAGAGAGCTTTGCTTGACCCCAAGGAAAGGTCCTTGTTGGTCCAGGAGGTATGTTTAAACCTGGGAGATGATCCCAGGAAACCGAGTAGAGAAGGAATATGAGACAGAAACAGAAGTCAATCAAGTGTGTACGAAAGCCTGTTATCACTGTGGGCAACAGCATGCAGGGAAGCCCAGGGAAATATCCAAAAGGAAGATATATCCAACAGAAAAGTCAGGCGAGTCAAACTGGTACTCCTCAGTGTTCTAACAACCACATTTTTAAAAAGTAGCAAAACAGGTGAAATTAATTTTAATACTATCTTTTACTTAGCCCACTAACTATAATAAATCACAATTCAACATGTAACCAATGTAAAAATTACTCATGAGGTCTTTAAATTATTTTTACCCAGTCTTTGATAACAGGTATGTATTTTATTTTTTGGGTTTTTGTTTTTTTTGCAGGGGGGGACAGTGTCTCACTATGTAGTGAGACTGACCTGGAACTCACTAAGTAGCTCAGGCTGGTCTCAAACTCACAGGCAGGATCATCCTGCCTCAGCCTCCAGAGTGCTGGGATCACAGGCATGCGCCACCATGCCCAGCCCTCAGGTCTTACAGTTTGATTTGGACACAATTTTTATCTTCATTTGAGTTCAGATTTCATAAAATTTACAGTTGAAAAAGTCGGTTCACAAGGCCAAGGTTTTACCCAAGATATTCTTTAAAGCTTTCCAATACCTGAAACAACTTATCATTTAAAATTTTTAATGAATTGAAATTAAATCAGATTGGAAATTCTGCCCTGTGATTACTCCTGCCACGTTCTACATGCTTCGTAGCCACATGTGGCTTGTGGCTCTGGTACTGGGTGGCACAGATGTAGCACATGCTAGAGTTATTCCACGAGGGAGGGAGAGAAGCTGGGCCCTTCCCTAGGTCATGGATGACTGTTAGTCCAGGGCTGTTTCTGGGGCCATCGACAGTTATGCATGTGGCTACACTTGCATACCCCAGAAGAAGCTTCATGCAGACAGAGACGGATGTGAACAGTGGGAAGCCTTCATGTAGAGTAAATGCTAGGTGATGTGGACGGGGGACTGCCAGTCTCTGCTGCGGTAGATGACCTCTAGTTTTTCATATATTCTCTTTTCAACGCATCTCTTTCTTGATCTCTTAGAAGCATGCGACAAATCAGTATCTGCTGTTCCAATACCTTCCACAGCCTACTCTCTCTCCGCTGCCACTGATGGTTCTTTGTGTCAGAGGCCCCGCCTTGACAGTTCATCACAGTAGCAGCAACTCCCTTTTAGCTGGCCTCCCATGGGTCAGGCACGCTGCCACATTCAGGGCTAGGATACTTATTATCTGGCCCACGCCATTCTGACCTCTAGCATCAAAGAATCTAGAATCCGAATTTTAGTAGAATGCACTAAACTCCGATGTAGTACCATAGGACTTAACATTTCAACAACTCTACACGTGGTTGATTTCAGAGCTCGGTCCAGATGATTAGTACTCATAAGACTGTTGAATTTCTACCCTAGTTTGACTGTTTGAGTCTCTGGTCTCTCCCAGAGCCCTGGCTGTACTAATGTCCTAACCTTCCTTGATAACCCAGGGCCCTCCAGGTAGCTTGTGGCTCTGCTCCCGCCCCTTAATTCCTCAGTGCTTTGCTGTGGCGATCTGCCCACCAGCTTCCTGGCTTGTGTGAGGCCAGGCCCTCTGGATACCAGTTTTGTCTACCAAATTAAATCTACTATCTGCTCCCTCTTGGCTTGAGCCACCTAACAGAGATGATTTTATTTAAGGACCCTGCCCCTACCACCCTATTCTATACCACTGCAGTTAACCAGGCCATATAATATCACAGCCCCAAAATAGGAAAGCGTCTGCCTTCGAGCCTAAATTAATGCATATAAGCTATTATTATTCCTCTAATTCATTCTGCACTATAAATTCAGATTCATTTCTTAAAATCTTGTACTTGACATGTCAAAATTTGCTAGAGAAATAATTCATAACTGTCCTAGATGGAGTCAGGTGCCAGGGAGACAAAAGAAGTCTATGACAATTTTCCTAGCTTCAAGTAGTTTTCAAGTGAATTTGAGAGGCAAGATTCATATGCATGACAGAGTTAGAAATAATATAGAACAAAGATTCAAAGATGGGCAAATTTCATCTGTGAAGGGCTAGATAGCAAATATCAGCCATTGCTGGCCATATATGTGGCCTCTAAACTACTCAACTCTGCTTTAGCACAGATGCAGCTCCTGGCAAAATGTAAATGAATGGGTATAGTTGTGTTTCAATAAAGCTTTTTAGACACAAGGAGGGGGCACTAAAATTTGCATTTCAGATAATTTAAATAAGCCATAAGTATTATACTTCTTTTGACCTTTTTTTAACCATTTCAAAATTCAAATAAACATCATTCTTAGCTTGTCAGCCATACAAAACAGACAGTGGGCCAGGCTTTGTTTGGCTTTTGTAGCTCCTCAACTCTGTTTTGTTTTTGTTTGTGTTTTTGTTTTGAGACAGAGTCTCACCGTTTATTCCAGGCTAGCCTTGAACTCATGGCAATCCTCCTACCTCAGCTTCCCAAGTACTGGGATTAAACTGAGCACCACCATGTCCAGTTTACTCTTGACCTAGGATATAATTTAGTATTTAACAGAGTGGTTCAGATCTAATGTTAAGAAGTAAGAAATGTAAGGGAAAAAGAAATATTATTAAGATCCTTTCATTAAAAACTCAAATCAAGGGGCTGGGGATTTAGCTCAGTGGTTCGGTGGCCTGCCTCGCAAGCGCAAGGGCCAGAGTTCAATCCCTGGTACCAAAAAAAAAAAAAAAAAAAGACAAATCATAAATTGAATCTAGACAATAGTCTAAGTTCAATAATGAAAGGAAGAAAAGCTATTTCGGGTCAGCAGTAGCACAAACCAAGAGATAAATGGAGTGTGATAGTTTACCAAGGATGAGATTACCCTAGGTAGAGCAGATGAGTCTTTATTATTCATCCGCTGCTGGAGATCTGCTTGTGGCCATAGAGTTGAACAGATAAAATGTAAGCATAGCTTCTCCTCTTTACTCTAGCCTCATAGGATAGCTTCCAGAAAAATACTGAACTCTCAGACCCCAAGACACTTAAACTCTCTTAGAATTTTCTTCTCTGTGCTCCTTTAATATTTATTCTGGATTAGTTTCTCATATTTGTTTTCTACTAATTCTTCTTCTTCATTGTATCTAATCTACTTTGTAATGCTTCTACTGAGGATGTAGTACCAATGGTTATGTATTATTTCTAAAATTCCCGCTTTTCTCATATCCTTTTCTAGTTTCATACTGGCCTATCTTTGAAATACATTTCAATAATTTCATTTTTCTTTTTAAATGAAATAATCATAATCACAGTGTATTTTAAATCATTTTATTAGCTCTAGCTTTTAAAGTGTTGATTTTCTGGGTTTGCTGCTTATGTTGATTTGTTTCCTTGGTTTATTAGGGGTTTTTTTGTTTTGTTTTGTTTTGTTTTTTGTATAATGTATGAGAGTACCCACGAGACCCTTATGCTCGAGATTATGAAAACCTTCCTACAAAGTAGTTTTGCATTTGCCCCTGCTAAGCCTACAGGAGTTTTGCCCATTCCCTAACAGTTACTCCATTAACTTCTTAGCTTGCCTGCTTCACGGGTAGTATACACTTGATCCTACAAGCACAAAGAGGAGAGGGTTGATATTTATGAGTGACTCCCTCCCTATGCGCGGCCCCTTAGCAAATGGCATGCTTCTTTGACACCTTCCTGTGCAGGCGTTTGTAGTTTTCCTGGTCCTGTTATAAAGGATGTGGAGGCTTCATTTTCACACCCTGCCTCACTCAGGACTGAGCTGCACTTCCTGTCCCAGCAGTGATATCACAACTTCTGCTTCCTGCTCAGAGGCTCCTGTATCTAGATATATTTGGGCTTAGTTACATATTTTACACTTTATTAAAAACTATATTTCATGTTATTTTGTACTTAGAGGGCAAAGGGAACCTTAACGTTCACTTCCATCTAATGAGTTACCTGAAAGAACAGTGGTTTTAATTTTTAAAATAAGGGTGTAAAAGCACATGAAGACTTGGGGGATGATGGTTCTAAATGCGGGCAGGGAGAGTGTAAAGATTCCAAAAAGGTCCAAAGATTGGATTTCTCCAGAGACACTGAAGATTGAGTTTTCTCTATACAGATGTTTCATTTGTATTTTTTACTTTTTATTTTGAAATAATCTTACATTTACAGAAGATTTGTAAAGATAGTACAGACTTTTCATATACTAACTACTCGGTTTCTTCTACTATTACCTTATATGACCATAGTACAGTGATCAAAAGTTAAGAAATTAACACTGGTGCACTATTATTAACTAAATTACATTTTATTCCAATTTTACCACATTTTCACTAATATTCTTTTTCTGTTTCTGTGCCCAATACAGCATTAGCTGTGTTCCTTAGCCTCTTTTAACCCCAGACAGTCCTACTGCTTATTATTGCCTTTCATTATAATCTTTTAATTCTTATTTTTTGCAGTGCTGGGACAAGTGCTCTACCACTGAGATGCACCACCAGCCCTTCACAATGTTCTTTTTCTTGAGGCATGCCTCACTACGTGGTCTGGTCTGGCCTTGAACTCACGATGCAGTCAACAGTGGCCTCAAATTTACAGCGATCCTCCTGCCTCAGTCTCCGGAGTGCTGGGATTACAGGTGTGCACCACCACGCCTGAGTATAACATTCTTGAGGAATGCCTATCAGGTGTTTAATAACAAACTCCACAGTTTGCATTTGTTTGGTGTGTTCTCATGATCAGAATGTGGTTAGGAATTAATAGGAAAGATTTTGCAGAGGTCAGGTGCTCCTGAGTTGCTCTTCGAGTGCATTGTGTCAGGAGTCCCTGTCAGTAGGTCTTGTCCTGGGTGATGTTGCCCCTGATTACTTGGTTAAAGTGATGTCTACTGTGGTTTTTAATTATTGTAAAGTTACTTTCTCTTTGTAAATAAATAAAAAAAACACTTAGGGAGAAACACTTTGAGGCTATCTAATGTCATTGCTCCATAAAGATTTTTCTTTTTTTTTTTTTTGTACCAGGGATCGAACTCAGGTCCTTGCACTTGTGAGGCAGGAGGTGGAACCACTGAGCTAAATCCCTGCTGCTCCATAAAGTTTTGCTCACTAATTTAAGCATGCATAGGATGATGCTCCATGCAAGAATTTTTACCAATGTTATGGCGTTCTGACGATTTTCTGTTTCCTCCTTTTCTTTTACATTTACAAATAGCAATTTTTCTTTAGGAGTTGTCTTTTCTCCACTGTTTTTTCAATTACTTATTTATGTCCTTATAAACTTCTTTTATTTTCATTCCAGTGCCTTATTTTGTCGCTGAACTTGTTCCAGCTTTGGCTGTTAAGAGCTTTCAGAGGCTGACTCCCGCATCTTTTCACTGTGTGTCCCTCATTATTGGGGCAGGCGTATTTTCTTCTATAAATCAGAAGGTACTATACTCATCTTGGATATCTCTGCCCTAGACCAAGACTCAATCACTTTTCCAATGAGCTGTGTGGATGTTTTAAACCACAGTGGTGCGTAGTTCAAAACCCTCTACTCTCATCCACAGGGTGAGAATAAAATCAGAAGAAATTGCAAGGACCTAAGGAGAAGTCCAGACTTCAGAGTCTCAGCAGAGAAGGGGTTGGGAGCCAATGAAGGGAAAGGAGAAGGAGCTATCCAAGACATGAGAGGAAACAGAGCACAGGGTGGAGAAGTCCAGAGAAGACAGCGCTCAGCTGGAACTCCAGGGTACCCCTTGGAGGCTCTTACCTGATCCTGGCTACCTTTGTCTCACTGTTTCCTCATGGGGAAAGCTGGGAGCCAGGTATCCTTATTGTCCTGGGCCAACCAAATCCCTGACTTTGGTAGACACAGCCTCAACTCACATTCAGCCTACCCACTTTAGACCTTCACCTCTCCTCCCACACTCATACCTCATCAGCTTTCCGGACAGGGCCAGGTGCTGTTTCTTCAATCTTTTCCCAAAATGCCAGCCTACATCCATCCTTTCCTGTTGTGAACACCATGGTTTTCATCTTTCCAATTTAGTACTTGGATTATATTCATTTTAGAAACCTATCTATTTGTTTCATATCATTTATTAGCAGTACTGTAGTTCCTTCAGATCAGAGACCATATTACAAACTCTCTGGTTAATAATATGTAACTAGTAATAGAAATTTAATACATACATTTCAGTTTAGGGTGCATATCAACAAATCAACCACTATAGTCATCAAAGCAATAGCTGCATACTGGGAAGATTCCAGGAATTATCTTATCTATGCGAGAATGTTAAAACCTCCTTAAAATACAAAGTTGGAATAGCTATGCAAATGGTTCATGACTTTGGTGGTTTTCCAAGAAAATGTAACCTTGAGTCAGAACCATTATTTCCCACCAGAAAATAATTCAACAGGATAGTCACAGATTATCTCTTAATTAAGTAAGTCACTATAATATTTCACAGGACAATTTCTTGCTTTGTTTTAGAAAACTACCTGGCCTATTTCTGTTTCTATGTTCAACTACCTGTTTTAAAATTATTAGTATATAGAGCAATTGAATTTCAAAGGACAATGGGAGCATATTAATGAAATTCATTTTTTTAAAAATCAGTTTTCTTATTAAGAATATAATGCTTATTAGTTGAAAAGTCAAGAAGTTGTAGATAAGCAAAAAGAAAATAATCCCAACACTTAAAACCAGATACTGTTAACATTTTATTGTATTACATACTATATGCATGTTTAAAAATGTGTGCATGTGTATGTGTGTATGAGACGATTTTATACACAGTTTATTTTGTAACTTACTATTTTGGCTTTCTATTTAGTATATTACTTTGTTTGCTTGTTTGTTTGTTCTTTGAGACAGGGTCTCACTATGTAGTTGAGACTGACCCGGAACTCACTATGTAGCCCAGGCTGGTCTTGAACTCACAGAGATCCTCCTGCCTCAGCCTCCCGAGTGCTGGGATTACAGCCGTGTGCCACCACGCCCTGCTCTCCTTACATTATTAACATTATGAAATATTTGTGTTATTATCCATGGTAATGAAAGGAATTTTCGATTATCAATTTATTAGTGTTATGTCTGAAGATTAAGGTATGTCCAAATTTCCTCCGATATATGTTACACTGAGATGAATAATCTTATGCTTAAATGTTTATGGTTTTTTTTTTTTTTTTTTTGATACCAGGGATAGAATTTGGGACCTTGCATCTGTGAGGTGGAAGGTGGCACCACTGAGCTAGGGGGAGGGCAATTCTATGCTTAATTGTGACTGGTAATTATTTCCTTAGCACAAATTCTTATATCTGAATATCTATGTATAAAGAGTTTGATGCAAATTTTTTCATTGAACATCGTCCACCTTCCCACCATAAAGGTTGTATCAATCTATTATCCTAATCATTGGTGGTTAAAGCAATTTTTTTTTTTTTTTTTTTTTTTTTTGATACTGGGGATCAAACTCAGGATCTTGTGCTTGCACGGCAGGTGCAGTGGCACTGAGCTAAATCCCCGGCTCTGGTTAAAGCAGTTTTCAAACAATGTATCATTTTTACATTTTTAAAGGAATCACACAGCCCACTAAAGAGTCTCCAAAAAGATGATAAAATAAAGCTATATTCACTTTTTTATATTATGGAAATATTCTTTTCTCCTACGATGTTTATTAAGTTTTAAAATTTATAAAAATGCAAAACAACATGCATTATTTAGCGGGGGTTACCAAAAAAAAGCAAAAAGTTGTCTGAAGTAATGTAGTCCAAGGGACCATGGCTGCAGCTAAGAACAATAATGTGATTTATTAATCAGGGTCCTATTTATAAATTTCTTCTTAAGAACAGTTATTTTTAAGCAAGTTTTCCTGTTTTCTTTGTATTAATAGTGTATCTGACTTAAACAATATTTTACTTTATTTGAGATTTCCCAATTTTTCTTTAAAAAAGAATCAAGACGAGGCAACATTGTCACATGCAAAAAGTTATGACTGAGAGATTGTTGGTAGATTTAAAATAGGAATAATGACTTTTCCCAGTAAAAATGTGATCACTGGTTATTTATTTGTATTTGTACTTACCTATATACTCAGCTTTACACAAACAATTCAAGACAGCATAATTTACATTTTAAATGACAGAACAACAAATAAAACAATAGGCCATAACTATTATTTTAAACAGACCAAGTCCAAGAAAAATAGAAATACAAATATGTAGACATATTAGCAGTGCTTAAATTTCAAAGTTGGTTTCACGAATTACTTATTATTTGAGACATAAGTCTTTACTGCTATGCTGTGAATACATACTGGGCTTACTTCATGTAAAACATTAATATGACAATTTAAAACTGTGTAATTATTAATTAATATTTATTTCAAGAAAAATACGAAGTTGAGTTCTTAAAAGAAACAAGTAGCTGATATGTATATTTTCTCATTTCTACAGATAAAAAACAGAAGAACAATGCAGTTAAGACAACTTTCAAACAAGTTTTCAAACAATACGTATCAGGCTATAGTTTTTAAAAAGTTGGACCAGGGATTTAGCTCAGTGGTTCTGTCACCTACCTTGTAAACACAAGGATCTGAGTTTGATCCCCAGTACCAAAAATAAAAAAAATTAAAAAGTAGCCACTTTCACAATCGAAGATATAGAGGATAAAAATCAACCTATTTTTTTCTGCTTGCCTAATATCAATTATGAGTGACTGAATCTACAAGTGTGCTTTAAATTGAGTAACTCTTTAAACTAATACTATATTCTTAAAAGGAGATGAAGTTGGCATCTAGGAAAAAAGAAATATTTTGGTGGCCCCCAAAGAGTCGTCAAGAAAGCCAAAGATTTCATAAGCAGTCTGTCTGACAGTGGCAGCAGCACAATGAAAAACTATTACTAATAAGACAGTGCCCACCAGGATGCAGGGATCTGCACATACAATCTCATCTTGTTATCTGTCATATTTTTAATATTTTCTGCAAGTTGCACAATATATATTTGGTAAAACAAGCAATGCTGCTTCTTAAGCAAAGAAATACAAGGTTAAAAAAACTAATAAGAGCCAGGCGTGGTGGTGCACGACTGTAATCCCAACACTTGGGAGGCTGAGGCAGGAGGATCATTGTGAGTTCGAGACTAGCCTGGGCTCCATAGTGAGTTCCAGGTCAGTCTCAACAACATGGTGAGACCTTGTCTCAAACCCCTCCCCACAAAAAACTAATAAGTAGTTAGCAAAATCAGGTCTACTTGGTCAAGACCATCACATATTAATAAATCACATATAGGATTGCCAGTGTTGCCTATCTGTCTACAGAGCTTGCCAGGGAGCAAGACTAGGGTTTCTACAAAAACAATGCGCAGCTTAGATGCTAAGACAATTTCTCTAAAAATGCATGCTGTAAAATGCTTTTCTAGTTGCAATTTTTGGAAGTTTTTTGTTTTATAGATCAAGAATATCCACTGAAAAAATGATGTATTATTTCCCAGAAACCATAACCATTAGAAACTTTTGGAGTAAGGTACAGATTCATATAAATTAACACTCTACAACTCAGGAATTCTGAGAGCATAGTTCCTCCTTTATAGAAACTTGAATTTTCCTCTCTAGGGAAGGATATAACTAGATATAGTGATTCTTGTTACAATTTAAAACTAAACTTTGAAAGCAGCTGCACCTAGACCCTGAATGCCTGGGTAGCCCACCTTTCACTCCGTTCCATCTCAATGTGAATAATCAATGTGAATTAATCAGGTTTTGATTAATGTGTTTCTTCTTTGTTAACATGTTCATTTTGTTTCTAGTCTCATCCGAGTACATACTGTACACACTGTTTATTTCTTTTCTCTTTCTTTCTTTCTTTTTTAGGTCTCTGGCCAGGAAGTGCTTTCCTTTTGCTGACTGCACAGAGGGGAGAGGAGGTGCCTTAGGAAGGGCTCTAAACACCTGCCATTCGCAGAACAGCAGCCTGGCATCATCTTGTTAGAAAAATCAAAATATTGGGACCTGTCCCAAACTTTCTGAATCTGAATCTGCCTTGACATAAGATCCTCCAGGGGTGCAAATGCAAATCAAAGTTTAGGCAGCACTGTCTTGTAGCAACTTCAGTCTTCCGTGTTCAAGTATTTTCTTCCTGGCTATTACCCCCCATGCAGAAGGACATGCGGCTATGTGAACACTGACCCATTTTCAGACATGAAAGAGAGAGGAGGCTTTTAGTTTACTTTCATCTACTTCTGGTGTATATGGCCACCTGTATTTTCTGGAGACATACACCCTCACTCAAGGGGATTAGGGCTGTTACAGCGAGGCTGTAAAGAAAAAAGGAAAGAAAGAGTTAAGGTTCAGCCTAAATAGAATATTTTAGTCTTCAAAAAGATTTGTGAAAGACTTGAAAGCCAAGATTATAAGAAAGGGCCTTTCTTTTTATATAGGACCCACTAAGATGCCCAGGCTAGCCTTAAATTTGCAATCCCCGTACCTCAGCCTTCTCAGTAGGTGGTATTACATGTGTGCGTCATCAAAAACAAAAACTGTTTCTACCATTTCTGGCTTTCCCTCTATTCTATCACAAAGTAGATGGAGGCAGATCCTAATTTTTTTCATAGAGCAGATACTATGGTTTCAGTTTCCCCTATCTGCTCCACACATCCGAACTCCCTCCTCCCTGCCACTTTATGACATCTAGGCAGGTACAGGGGAGTGGTGGTGGGAAACCTATGGCATTGTTGAAAGCACTAAATCGTTCGTCAATGCTGGTATGGGGGAATGGAGGCCTCGGCTATGGCTCATTTTCCCAGATGCAGGCCCTAGGCAGTAGTGTGACAGTAAATGTTTAACAATTCCCTTGGGGTGGGTGTAGGTAAGGAGGGTGGAGCCCTGATGTGTAATGTTTGCCAAATCCTCTGATGCAAATACTCCCACCCTGGCTGAAATCAAGCTGCCAAAGTGACCTCACTGAAAGTAGAGTAGGGAAGAGACGCATGGTGGTATACCACTATGTAGTATTTCCAGACACACAGTAGTAAAATGTAGAACAATAAATGGGAAGTGATGATTTTTGAATGTTAATTAGCTCTCTTTTAAATATAAAATTTTTTTAAAATTTAAATTTGTCTAATTTAATTTTTAATAATGGCTATGTTTGACAACTGGCTGGAAAAATTCCTGAAAAATGAAGTCGGCTAAGGAATAGCTCTGCATTCAGCAGCTTCCAGAAAATTTCTCCTTTGGCCCTGAACCATTCTGCCTGGTCCTGAGGTATCATCCAGCACCTAGAAAGTGCTCCTGAACCATCACGGCTTTGTGTGCGAAGTGGGGCTCCAGGGGTTCCTCATTTCCCCACGAAGAGTGAGGGTGACGGCCAGAGCTCCAGGGGAGCACAGGTCCTGGGACCTCTCTGACGCAAGAGGAAATGTTCAGGACTGTGGCAGGAATGAACGGTAAGGGCCGGCACAGATCAGGCGGAATTTGATTACATTTCAGGGGTCCCAATTCCAGGGAGAAGATGATTTCAGAGGGTTGTGCAGGATTCCCAGATGCCACAGGATCCCAGACCCCCATCACACAACGGGATGCTACATGGGCATTGAGAACAGCAACAGGGAGGGAGGGGATCTGAGAAAGGCATCCAAAACAATATTACTCAAAGTAGTCCAAGGGTCAGTGCCAGTTCCCAAAATGCTACTGGTCTAGGCGAGATAAATGATGTTGAGACATTTTATTTCAGATTAATATTGCCATGACATCCTAGTGTTTGAGCAGTGGACTCCTGCTGAACAGGCTATAGACCAGTTTAGGTGTACTGAACTGGCAAGGTGAGTTGCTTGTGGCAGAAACTAAACACTGGTCATGTGATGACTATATTTGGTTGATAATAGACGGGAAAGATCAATCAGTTGGAAGCCATTCATCTAAAGACATTTTAAAATCATCACCTTTGGATGGAAATTACACTCTGCTTAGTCTGAATCAGAAGTTCTCAAAGTGTGGTTTGTGGACCAATAAAAGCACTATTATCTGAGAACTCATTAGAAATGTAAATTCTATGGCTCTACTCCACATGTACTAAATCAGGAACCCTAAGAAGGGGAGTAGGCCCAGCAATTTGTGTTTTAACAAGTCTTCCAAGTGACTCTGATGCATGTTCAAATTTAAGAGCCACTAGATTAAATTTATCAAATGCTTAAAGTTTACTTTAAGGTTTTTGTTCAAGATGGAGGAGAATGAAATAGCACTACATGTAAATTATCCACGCTAGACTGAAAAACTGGAGCCCAGGGAGAAGGTAAGACTAGATAAAGAAAAAGAAAGAAAACTACACTTTGTACATTTGAATGATACGCAAGTAAGCAAGGCAAGATAAGATGGTACTACGGAACACTTTCAGGCAGTATTATTTTTTTTTTTCCTCTACAAATTTACCCCTACTGCTTGTGGCTCCACATTTCCAAGCATAAACCATTTCCCAGCGCACATCAGACTAGGGCTGGTGAGAACAGAATCACGGTAGTAGTAACAGAAGAGCAGTTCTCTAACTATGCTCACCACACATTTGCTGGGCTTCTGGCTTTCCTTACGTTCTGCACAGCCGCTCCTATTAACAGTTCAGGAAGCCCACTCCTGACTAATTTGTGTCATCCTTCCTTCTTTTTCTCTACCTTGGCTATTCTCCATTCCCCAGCCTAGGCGACTTAGTGCCTCAGTTTTTGAGTCTCTACATCAAAATAAAAAGTAGCTCAATGTTAAGGGCCCAGGTTCAAGCTCTGGTCTGGGAAAAAAAAAAAAAAAAAAAAAAAAGCATAGGTTGCTGGCCCCACCCTGAGATTCAGACTTAGCAGATCTGAGTAGAGAACAGGAGAAGGATTTTGCATTTCTGACCAGTTTCTACGTGACACTGATTTTGCTGATTCATAGACCATGGTGACCAATCAGCCCCATTTCAGTCTCAACGCCCAGCTCTAGTTCGTGTGTCCAAGAGCTGTTTCCTGTTTCTGCGGCACGCCTTCCTACCCCATGCCTTTGCTTCATTCATTTACTCACTCACTCGTGGATTCAGTGAGTGGCTCATTATTTCATCAACACTTTTTAAAGCCCCAAAGGACTGGCTCTATCAAATGCCATCATGAGGTCTACGATAAAAGGAAGGAATGGAAACGATATCTTTCTCCTCTACAGAGCGCTTCCACACGCGGAGTCCTGGAGGGCTGACAGGGCGGGGATTACTTTACACCTCTCACAAGTGAAGAGACTTACGGCCAGGGAGAAGCAGCTCATCCAGAGTAGCGTCAAACCAGCCGATGTTTTCCCACCCAGTCACCCAACTTCAGTCTTGGCTCAGTGTATTTTCTCTTTGCTGTCCAAATTATATATTTTCTCTAAAGACTAAATATTGCTTCCCCCATGAAACTCCCCTGGTAATCCTGGTTAAAATAATTTTTCCTGCTTACACTACTTTATTTTGTCTTTCTGTTGGCTGCTTTATAACCTCCCTTTCTAGATTCCAGCTTCCTTGAGAACTGAACCAATACCTGCCTCTCCGTTTTGTTTCCCACTGCACCATTCTGAGTTTATAATAGAAACCAAAAAAAGTGCTGAGAAATCAAAGAGGAAGTGCTAAAATTTTCAAGTCATTAGTTTTATTCATAAAATATTTAATGAAGGATATATTTAAAGATAAAAGCAGAGTTTGCATTACCCCTTTTCTCTCTTTAAAAAAATGGAGGTGGGGAAGACTAGCATTAATTAAGTGCTTACTGTGTGCCAAGTGCTTTATATTATTAAATTTTCCCCTTATAACCTACTAGATAAATACTACAGTTCAGATTTCCGAGTGGAGGTTCTAAAGCCCAAAACTATTTAGCAACTTAGCCCAGAGACACTGAAGGCATGTTGGAAAAGGAAAGTCCAATTCCATTTAACATCATATGGCAACATGAAGTCACATCTAATTATATTCTGACAATAAGAACGTATCCATTACCTGTCCGTATAAGAAATTAATTCATATTCCTATGTGAATATACTTATAATAATCTTGAGATCACCTTTTACTAACGTTTCTCACCTTGGTACTACTGCCTATCACTGATTCCCCATTGCATGTCAAATCCTTTACTCCATTCTTTCAAGAAGGGAAAGGAATTTCAATATTTCCATACACTTTTTTGGTTCTTCATGTGACCAGTTATCACTGGTTCTGAAATGCTGGCCTGAGACTGAGATGATGAATCTGTCTTAACAAGTGGAATTGTGTCATGGCAGAAAGTGCCTGTTAGAAAACAGTGTGAAAGGCTGGGGGACATTGTGGACGGCTACAGGTACGCCCTCCCCGCAGTGCTTCACGGACAATCTTCACAGGAATAAAAATTGAAGGAAAAAATGGAACCCTCAGTCATTACAGCAATGTATTAAACAGTTACCTTATGATAGAACTGAGAACTATTAAGGACTTTAACCAAACTGCCAGCAGATAGATTCGACAGTGGCAGATAAGGAACAGGCAGCATAGTGAAGTGGTGGACTCACCTAGGAGAATTCACAGGAGAGTTCTGCAGCTCAACTCAACAGGACAGAGACCCGTGACATCCTGAAAAACAAACACATAGCGGAGGGTGACCATTCTCACAAAACCTTGAAATAACAATGTGTATCCCTTCCTCTTACAGGGGTTGCAATGCTCCATCTGGGTAACACCTATTAGTTTAGTTGACAGGAATTATTACAAGGTGTTGTCATTTCATTAGCCTTTAAGACAGCTCATCATAAATACTGGCTTTAAAACATTTTAAAATACCTATAATTTTTTTCTTTTTTTCAGATTTACAGGGCCTCTGGAGTGAACAAGATCTATGATACAGAACACAGGGTTAGGACACCAGAGGGAATCCTAAGCTAGTACTCCTAAGCTAACTACATTTTGGATTTTTTTTTTTTTTTTGGTACGGGATATCAAACTCAGGATCTTGCACTTGTGAGGTGACAGCACCACTGAGCTAAATCCTGGCCCATTTTTACAATTTTTCCAAATGTATTTGATCTGTCAGGTGAGGATTTAAAAAAAAAAGTTTTAAAGCACCTTTTTCAGCCCCCCTGGGAGGGTCAGTCAAGGAAAAGTGAATTCATAGCAAATGTCCTACTTCTTAAATAGCTTTCTATTGTCAGCCTGTCATATCAGGGAGATGGTGAAAAGTCTACAGATGGGTCCAGTCGAAGTAGGTATTTCCTCTAATTTACTACGGATGATGCTAATCACTGGCTTTGATGGGCAGGTTCAGTCACTCACATGTGTGTGCTCAGGCATGAGAAATGAGCAGGGAGCCTGGGCTTCTTTTGGATTTTTTCTTTTTCTTTTCAGACAGGGCCTTTCTTTGTAGTTCAGGCCAGCCTTGAACTCACTCACTGTGTAGCCCAGGCTGGCCTTGAACTCATAGTGATCCTCCTGCCTCAGCCTCTGGAGTGCTGGGATTACAGGCGTGTGCCACCACACCCGGCTTAGCCTGGGTTTCTTGAACATAAAAAATACGTCACAAATATGATTTCTGTAACTATTTCTTAGAAAAAGTTCAAAAGCAACACTTCAACCAATGGTGGATTGGTTCCTAGAAACCTCTGAACTGGGGAATTCATAGTAAAGACAAATTAAAAATACATATATAGAAACAAAGCTGTTGCTAATGAGCACGTCTGAGCGCCAGGTGGGGGTGGGGGTCACTTTGCCTGGTTACCAAGGAGATCCAAAACAATGAGTGCTTGAAAAGCAGTGATAACAACAAAATAACTTTTGCTTGCATATTTTCTGAGTGCCAGAGGATGTTCTAAGTAACATTTTAACACAGATTTAGTTCTCACAATCACCTTTATTGGGTAGTTACCATCATAATCCTCATTTTACAGTATTTACTTAGAAACAAACAATTACTTGCCCAAGGTCACATACCTAGTAGGTGACAGCACAGACAGTCTGGCTCCTGCCTGCTGTTGCTCAGGGTACTCTACTCCTTTTTAAGGTATAATGTTTTTCTAAAATAAGAAATGCATATTACTAAAATGTTGAGAAAATGAGAAAAGAAAATATAGTTCTCCTAACCTCATATAATTAGTCTGAGATACTTCCACATTTTATACATATTTCTCAATTTGTAGCTCTATGATTTTGATTTTTTTTCTCTTTACATCATAAGTGTTTAGAATGTTGTGGGTTTTTTTTTTTTTTTTTCATTTTTATTTTTTGGATACCTGGGATTGAACTCAGAACCTCACACTTGCAAAGCAGGCGCTGTGCTGCTGAGCTAAATCCCTGGCTCTAGAATGTTCATTTTAAATACCTGCAAAATATTACATGGACTGGGTATACTGTGTTTACTTACAAGGGTAGAGCTGCTAGCTATTTTAGACTGTTTCCAAAGCCTGGAGCAGGTCAACACGAAGGGAGCCAGAGAGCCCAGTTCAAATCCTTGTTCCTTTACTCACAAGCTAAATCATCTTGAGCAAGCGATTTGACCTCTCAATGTTTTAGTTTTTTTAATCTGGAAAATAAGTGCAGTAATACTAATTACCACCTAGAGTTGTGAGGGTTAAATGAAATAAGGCACTGAAAACACTGCAGGGAGTCACCACCATCATAAATAATATGATGTATTCTCAGAGATAAGAGCACCAGGTCAAAAGACATAAAGCATTTTTTGTTCAAACAGTTGATTGATGTTGCTAAAGTATTTCCAAAAAATGTTACATAGATTTATATATCAAGTTATACAAGCAGCAACCATTTTTCCTTTTTAGAAGCTATTTTTCAATGCACTAAACCTTCTTCTGCTTTGTTGCTTTGTCTTTTGGCTCACTGACATGTCCTTTAACTTTATCGTTTGATTTCCATGTGTTTAATAGTTACCATTAATAATTAAACATTTATTATTCAACATTCTTAATTTATAATCACAGATATGTTAAAGTCTGCTACTCCTATACCTGGATCTCTTCTAGGTCTCCTTTTGGATATTTTAGCCTGTTCTCAGCATGTACTGAAAACTAAAGACTGTATGGAAAATTGTAGAGATAAATTGAGTCTCTGGAAGATCCTACCTTCGTCGAGTGACATTTTACTTTAGCGTCTTACAGTTAGCAACGTAGGTAAGATCTCTAGGATTCCCTGCTTTTTCACCTCTCTTCAATGCCTTTAAAGAAGTGTTTGCTAGATTTTATTCAGCATATCCACTTATTCTTGGAGAGTGAGTTAATCTAAATGTAATAACTAGGAGTTTAAGTCCTTGACATTAATTTTTAAGTAATTGATTAAACCTAAATGTTATTTTGTTTAGCATATATTTATTTGATTGTAATTAAGGGTGGATATTTTCTGCTACATTTGCAGATATGTTTCATCTTTTGTGAAATGTGATTCTATTCTTATCCCATGTACTGGTCAATAATTTTTTTTTTTTTTTTTTTTTTTTTGGTACTAGAAATTGAACTCGGACCCTTGAGCTTGCGAAGCAGGCAGCAGAACCACTGAGCCAAATTCCCAGTCCTGATGCAATTCTATTCTTATCTCATACACTGGCTATTGAATTTAATAAGTATATGTAACAATTCTATTAACCCTTTCTGTTATTATGTTCAAATAACTGCACCTAGGCAACTGTTTGATTGTATTATTGTTCTTTAAATACAATCAAATGTGTTTTATTGTTCACTTTGCAATTTGTTGCAACATTCCAAGCTTATAAAATAGGCCCTTCAACTTTCTACAGTTTGAGTTTTAGAAATTTATTTTGTGTGGACAAACATAAAATTTTTTTTGCAAATTAATCAGAACATTTTTTTTTCTTACTGTTGTGTGTTTTAAGACAGGGTCTTGCTAACCCAGTATAGGCTGGTCTTGAACTCAAGGTTATCCTGCCCCAGCCTCTCAAGTGTTGGGATTTCAGGCATGTACCACCAAACCCAGCAATCAGTATATTGCAAAAATTTTCTGATTGTTTTGTGATTGTCATTGTCAAACATTCCATTCATATATAAAATTTATTTTGACCACATACTTTGCCTCATTGATGTATTTGATTGCCAGTATCACATGTTTTTTGTTACCGGGGATTGAACTCGGGTCCTTGCGCTTGCGAGGCAGGCCACCGAACCGCTGAGCTAAATCCCCGGCCCCTCACATGGTTTTAATAATCTTTATAATAAACTTTAAAATATGAAAGTCTCTATCATTCTTCTCAGATTGAGTTTTGCTATTCTTGCCTCTTAAGATTTATGATAAAATAATGGTCTCTTCAACATTACCTCAAATATATATTTTAAAAAGAGAGAATATTGTTGGAGTTTCATTACATATTTTTGAAAGGGTTAACTACAAAAAATATTGTGTTAAACTATAAACCAGTGTTCTGATTAATATTATTATAGTTCTCAAACTTTTGTTTATATGGTTCACATATTTCTGACTAAGACCAGTTACAAAGTTTTCTATTCAGTATCTTCTTGCTCTGTTAAACCAATCTCTTTTTAAAGGCCATGTTTGAGTTGAAAGTAACTGTTTTCAGGAATACTGTTGATGTATGTCAACGTTCATGTCTTCTAATATTGTACTAACTCATTACATGTATTCATATCTTCATTGATTCCTTTGGGATTTCAAACTATGAAAGTATTTTTCCACTACATAATCATAGGTTGTATCTGTTTTCTCCTCTTTATAGGTCTTCCTTTTTGGTCTATTTCATTACATTGATCATGACTCTTTAAATACTATTAAGTTACATTATTGGGACAAAGCTGTTATAGCAATTTCACCAATTTTAAACATGAACATTTGTAAAAATTTTACATCAATTTTAATGTTGATAATTAGTATAAAATATTTATTATCATGGTGAGGAAATATTTTGTTTTTCCTATTTGTACCATTTTATCAGGAAGAGGAATTACATTTTATTTAATGCTTTTTAAATCTATTGAATTAATTACTTCATTTTTTTCATTGACTATTAAATATTTCATGTATTACAAGTGGTAAATGCCTGTAATCCCAGCACCCAGAAGGCTGAAGCAGAAGGATAGCAAATTTGAACCCAGCCTGGGCAATTTAATGACTTTAATACCTTGTTTCCAAAAAATGAAAATAAAAAATTAAAAGGCAGCTGGGTATGTAGCTGAGGGTAAATGGTCTGGTTTGTCTCCCCAGTACAAGAAAGAAGAAGGAAGGAAGGGAGGGAGGGAGAGGAAGAGAACAAAAGGAAAGGAAAAGAAAAACTATTAGTATTTCTAATTTTGTAAACTTCTATATTGGCTTGAATACATACTCTTTATGTGGTAAGTTCTATTTACATTAAATAAATAGAATAAATTATTATTTGTTTAAAGTTATGGGTCAAGTGATCATTTTGTGCCATTGTTCTTTCATTGGTCTTAACACAATTAAGGATTATACAATCATCCCTTTTGTTTACTATATCCCAACAAAAATTCTGCTTTACTTAATATTTATATTGTCATATCTGATTTGGATGTGATGTTAGGCTGAAAAAGAATCTCTGCTATTAAAAAACGCTTCTGTGTCATTCTGACTCTTTTAAGCAACACTAAGTCATTAGACTTTAATTTTAATTTAGTCTAAAGACCTTCACATTTGAATAGGAAAATTTAATCCATTTATACTTGTCATAATTTTTAAGCTTGATTAGACTTATTTTATAGTTTTTTTCAATAGTTCTTCAGGGTCTTCTTTTATCTTGTGCTTCTCATGGACTTTTATTTTATTTTTTATCTTCTAATGAAGAAAACAGATATCCTACTTCCAGTTCAATGAGTGTTTCCATGAAATTATTAACTACTCTAAAATATGTTTTATCTAAAGCAACAACTAAAGCTTTTGTTTGCTTCCTCTCCTCTTTCCACATTGTGATTATAGATTACTAAAATTTTATCTTTTTTATTATATTGACTTTATTATTATATATTTATTATACTGCTTTCTTAGTTTAAAAAAAAAAAACTACTCAGCCACCAGCATCAATTCTTTATTCACATTGATTTTGGATAATTACTCATTTATTAACCTTCACCTTCAATTCTTAGCACTAGTTTGTTAAAATTTCCCATTTTTGGGTTTTTAACACACACACACACACACACACACACACACACACACACCCCGGTAACAATGTCTGGACAATGTCTTTCTGCAATTTGTGCAGAAATGACTCTTGGTTGTTATGCTTTCTGATGCTTGGAATATTTAAAGTTTTATACTATTGCCTTTACAAATCAACCAATAAGTATACAACATGAGGGATAGAACTGGTTTCTCTTAAAATTATGTGGAAATTTAACCTGAAGTCTTGCTCTTCATAGGAAATGTGAGGGCAAATGACAAAAGCATGTATGTTTTTCTTCACATATACATGTGAACATTTTCTTTTTCCTAAAAATTAAAAAACTTACTAGTTTAGGACAGGTATTTCTTTCTTAATTTTAATCTACAGAAATCTTACAATTTTGATGCAGTTTTTACATATGGACAGTTTCCTTCTGTTCTAATTCTAACTTTTTCTTCAGATTCATCTGCTGTATTTTTAGGGCAGCATATTATTTTACTCGTAAATTCAAGATACATTCATTTACTACTAATAGTATATACTATGAGTGAAGCCTTCAGTTAGGAGAAGGAGTACAATAATAAGATTTGTATTGCCTTTCAGGACTTTACATTCTAAGCTGGAATACCTATAATTTGCCTATTCACTTTATCTTTTATCCTTTTTGTTTATTTTCTTAGGTATTCCTCACATACATTTTCCCCCTCTGTATCTCTTTTTATTTCTGCAAAACAGAAAATTTACCAGCTACATTTTCCTACCCAGTCAAGATCTATTATTTTTACCTGTTCTTGTTTAATTAAAAATAATAAAAGTCTCTCCTGCTATGTTGTTATCATCAAATTCCTAAGAAAGGTCAAATTATCAGAAGTTACTATAAAAACAAATTTTTAAGAGGGAAAGGGGTTAGAGATTAACGAGCTTCAAATGCACAATAATAAGATTTTTTTTCACTATAGTAGTCTCAAAGATAAATGTGTTTTATATCTCTAAATGCTTTTAATTCAAATTACAAGTAATAAATTTATCTATCAAAACCAGTAAATTAGTCTTAAACATTACTGATTAAATAATGTAATAAAATATAAAGCAAGAGCAATTCTTAGACAAGGAATTTCTAGGACCATAAAATCAATTATACTATAGTTTCCATCTGTCCACAGTAAAAACGATAATACTAATTGAGCAAGCAGCCATTTCAACAAATCTATTCCAACATTGTCTGTCTGTCTGTCTGTCGATCTGGGGGCAATTTTATTTCAACACAAATAGTTCTGGTTCTAAACATGCCATCACATTAAAACTATTAATAGCAAGAACAATGTGAATGATTTATCTTAATGTACCTATAGTGTTATCTCTAATTCCACCTATAAAGTGGATCAATTCTCTTAAGGAAGCGACTACAGTTTTCAGGCCACTTCATGGATTGGGAAATACCATTTGCTTCAAGTCCAAAAGCTACTAGATCACCCAGTGTGAGCCCAAGAGGACGAGCTCTCCATGCTCTCAGTGTACTTCCTGTACACTTGATAATCTTGCAGCTCAGAACTAGAGAGCCAAGGAGAAAACAAAAAAGATCAAAGAAGAGTTTTGTGGGGCTAACATCTTTCAAGCTATTGGTGCACAGCTCTAAAGAAGGCATCAGAGTGAAGCTTTTCTATTTGATGATTAAAATGCAGAAATGCAGGCTGGCCAGCAGCAACTTTTCTTCTGCTAACACAGGAAGTTTCCAAAGCACATCAGGGTCAGCAGCACAGAAGTCCACAGGAGCATGTTAGACAGCAAACAGAATCTTCATTGCTTCTAAAAAACTGCATTATGCTTATTTCATATATTTTTGGTATCAATATATAAAAATTATTTTCAGATGGTTCTAAAGCTTTTTTAAAAAAATAATTCAGTGGAAAAGTGTTCGTAAACTGTACTTCATTTGGCATCTTTCAGAAGTTCTCCAAATTGGAATCTTAAAATATGCTTATTGGGGATGAAAAGCCAGATTAAAAAGAGTTTTGTCAAGTAAGTCTGTTTTTAATTCAATGAATGATTTTAAAAATTAGCTTCATTGTTTTTTAATTTACCATCTGTTAACTCAATAAATATGAGTTTTTAAAGTTAACCTAATTGTCTTGGAATTTGCTGGTTTTTGAAGTTGATTAAAGTTATTTAAATTAATTTTATTGTATATACAGACTAAAACAAAGCAAGTCTGCATTTGTATAGATCTTGGCTAATAATTTACAAATAAATGTACCAGCTTGTAAGATGAGCCATTTATGTTCATGGCTCTTAATAAGTATCAGTCAATATGCAAATACGCAAAAAGAGACGCTGACATTAGGTCAACAAAGAGGTAGTCTATCAACAGCAGCAACAGCATCCATTAGAAACTGTTACCAAGTACAAAATTTTCATCAACTCTGTGTCCTAATGGAAATATAGAGTGGCATGTAACCTCTCTTCGTCCTACTTCCCCATGCATGAAAGGAACTACGACGTTTCTTTAAATATGCCCTGCCTCTTGTCACAGTTTGTTCAACTAGGAGTAGACACTGGACCTAAGAGGTCAACTAGATTCTTCCCTGAGAATTGTGAAAGAGAAAAATGGTCCTTTCTCTGGCTGGAATGGTACATCCAGGCTCAAGAACAGCTGGAAACCATGATTCACTACGTGAACCAAGAGGGGCCTGGACCATCATGAAGAATAAAGACAAAGATGAGATATGGAAAGGACTGGTGAGTCCCCACAGTAATGTGATACTTCTGTTCCCGAAGCCTTGTTGCATCCTTGATACTGGATTGCATGAAAAGCCCTAAGGTGCTAAAGCTCAGTTTCCAATGCTTAACCATCAGATTAACTTTAAAGAAATCTTTCTGGTAGTAAAAACAATTTAATCAGAGATTTCCAGGCTTCACTTCTCACTCTGCTTGCCTTTAGATAACTTTTTAATTTTATTTAGTTTTATTTTTTAATTTTGTTTGGTACCAGGAATTGAACTTGGGCCCTTGTGCTTGCAAGGCAGGCAGCAGAACCACTGAGCCGAATCCCTGGCCCTACTTTTTAATTTTAACAGGTAATTTGCTCATTTCTTTTATCTTAGTTTCTATGACTTATCTAAGACAGTATCTCCAAGTTACACTGCATTTTCCTCTAAAAGCTGTATGATTTTAGCTTCTATGTTTGACTTTATAATCCATGGCTAACGAATTTTTGTGTAGGGTGTAAGATAGAGAATCAAGGCCCCCCCCCAGAATATCTACTTATTCCACATCATCTGATGACAGCACACTTCTTTTGCACATTGGGTTGCTGTGGTGAAGGTGAAAGTAGGGTGAGGAGGGAGGTGTGCAGAAGCCATTTGAAGTTAAACCAATGACTTACACTAAAGTGAAGAGAGAGATTTATCTTATTAACAAGGTGAAGACAGGGATAGCTTTACTTAACACAAAAATGGGTTAAGAATTCACTCATTAGAATTCACTTTTTCCATAAACTCACTTTTAATGCACCTAAAACATCCCTGATAGCTAATTAGTCTTTGGTTCTACATTGTGGCCTGCTTACCCCTTTCCACCGTCTGCATAACAGGTCTCCATTTATGCTCCTGTCATTGAAAGGAACCAGGTGTGCTGAGGTCCAGGCTGGGGCTGCATCCATTAGATGTAACAGACCATATTTATCCAAGATTATTAAATAAAACCAAATCAATGATCAAGTTTGTTTGTTTGTCTCACTGTACTGTAACTGGAGCTTCTGTTGTCTTTTCAGCTGTAGGTTATTTCATGAAGATTCTAGAGCAATAATATTACGGTATATTTGAGATGACCTCCAAGTGAGAAGGATTCTCAAAATCCACAGACTGGCAACAAATCTCAGATCACCTGCATATAAATCACCTTTGTGATACATACAAAATGCTTAATATCTGCCCCTAAACATAATGGTGAAACAACTGGCTCAGGGACTGTGACCGCCTCAGGAACATCCTAGACCTGACAACTGAAGATCTTAGTATGTCGATATACTTGTTAGACTTTTGTAACTGCATTTTAGGCCATTCTCACTTAAGTATTTCTCAAAAATGGAGATTTACAGTCTTGGTTAACAAGCATCCATTTGACAATTTATGAAAAAAAATTACCCCATTTTTCCCTAAAAAACTGCCCCTCCCTTATACCCAGCCTCCATGTTTTGGGTAGGGGGCTGTACTCCTAAATTCAAGGGTGGGCATTTGACCCAAAGCTGCTGAGGTGTAGAATCACAGCTGCTGACCACGGTGATGGGTGCAGGTATGTGTAGAAGACAATCTGATACAAGCACAATCAGGTGCATTTCTTTAGCTGGAAAGACAAAGAAACACTTGTATGTTGGTGTTATCACATCAGAAGAAGAGGAACAGGGAAAAGCCAGACTAGGAATGAAGCTCTTAAGAATGAAGTTTTCAAAGAACCCAGAGTAGGAATAAAGTTAAAGCAGAAGTCAGCACAGAAGAAAACAGAACCAAGGAATGATTAGTGACACTCTTTCAGCAGATAGGTCCAAGTATGTCTTCACTGGTCTTTACACAGTATTTTCCAACGTATGTGGGGAGAGGAAAGAAAGAAGGAACAAAAAATAAAATAGTAAATAAAACTTTCTTTTTTGAGTTGGCTTTCTGCCCCCTTACAACTGCCTTCCAAATCCATTTGGATTGGTGGATCCCATCTGGTTCTACTAAATCTGAATTTCTGACTAGGGAGCAAGGAATCTGCATTTTCAACAAGCAGTCTGTTTAAATACTACATGCACTAAAATTTGAGATCTGATCCAACCTGTTCATTTTATGGCTCAGCAAACGGAAACTTAAAGGAGTAAGATCACTTAACATCACCTGTTTATTCTAAGTGTGTGAGCATGGTCAGTGGAAAGAATAAAAATCTCGGCCCCAGTGGACATCACGAGCCAGCTATGAAGACTATTTGGTTTAGCTTTCTTTATGGTGACTTGGTGTCTCTAAATACATTCTCTATTAGTTTTCTTCCTTACTGCAATACATTTTTAGTTTAAAATGGGAAAGCAGAAGGAAGTCAATGCAATACCCACCCACCTCCCATTTCAAGCAGCCAAAAGGTCTTTAAAGACATTTGTTTTTGTTAAAAATGCATGTACAATGTTGCACTAAATTTCATTACATATGCAAGAGTTTTAATAGAAAAATAATTTCTTATAAAATCTTAAAGTAAAAAATAAACGTTCCTGGCCGGGCGTGGTGGCGCACGCCTGTAATTCCAGCACTCAGGAGGCTGAGGCAGAAGGATCTCTGTGAGTTCGAGACTAGCCTGGGCTACATAGTGAGTTCCAGGACAGTCTCAACTACATAGTGAGACCCTATCTAAAAAAAAAAAAAAAAAAAATCCTGGGGCAGGGATTTAGCTCATGGCACCATCTTGCCTCACCAGTGCAAGGTCCCGAGTTCGATCCCTGGTAACCCCCAAAATAAATAAATAAAACAAAAGCCATCAGTACTATTTGGCTTGTGTACACCAGCATACCCTCAACTCATCCAGGAAGCACTTACTTCTACCTAACTTGTATCACGTTAATTTTTTTATTCTTGTTTATAGCCTACAATTCTTTTCTATTAGAATAATGACAAACAGCGTTAATAACAAAAGAAGTAACTGTTAGTCTTTACTGAGTACCAACTCCATGTGCACTGTATATCTACTAACTTGTGGAGATGGGTACTATTATTGCCCCAGCCATGTGAATGAAGAAACTTGAGACACAAAGAAATAAGGAGACTTATCTTGGTCATAGAGGTAGTAACCAGCTGAGCTAGGATCTGAATCCAGGCAACTGGACACCTAAGGCTGTTTTGGCTACATATATTTATTTCAAAGTTCACTTCAAATATAACTTCCTTATGCTGCCCCTTTGTATTAAAAACTCATGGAACATATAAAACGGATGATTTTTATTGTACATAAATTACAAAATACAAGTCAAGAAAGTTAAAAAATTTTAGTGAAGAAAGTTGAATAAAATATTATGGTCTTGAAGGCTGGGGATTTAGCTCAGTGGGTATATCTCTTGCTTCTCAAGCGCAAGGCCCCAAGTTTGATCTCTGATACCAAAAAAACACAAAAGTATGGTCTGTAGAACCAATTTGTTAGAATGTAAAGATCTGACTGCCCAGTGAATTGAACAGCTTTAAAAATATAGATGTGTTCACAGGACTAAACCTACAAGAAATAGTTCAGGTTGCCTTATGAAAAAATACCTAATGTTCCCAACATTTTAACATTTAGAGAAGTGTGGGGGCATTATTGCAACTTTCTGACTTGTACGTGACAGGCAAATATAGCTTCAAAGCAAGAGATGAACTAAAATGAATAAGCAACTAACATAGTGAGACCCTGTCTCAAAAAACAAACAAAGAAATAAAACAACCAAAAAAGAATAAGCCACTGACAGACTCAATGTTTAAAAACAATGAACAATAACACCAATATAGTCTAAGGACATGCCTATGACACAGACTTGAGTTAAAACATACTACTGATAGTATTAGTAGTTTGGCCTTCATTGCAAACATAAACACATAAGCTACACAAATCATGCCCAGGTCCAAACAAGCTTAGAGACTACTAGCATGCTTAAAATGTGGGCAAACTATCAAAATATAACTTCATTTTTTCATATAAGCCCAATTTTCATCTTTTATTTAGAAACTGGAAGATCTGACATTTGGCCCTATCAGCACCTTTCCATTCAGACAGAAAACAAACACATTCCTCACAATGCCACAGACCCTAGCACTGTTTACGGTCTTGGACCACTTTGCTCACTGCCATCCATGCTTGGGCCAAGGTAGATGTAAGAGTTCACAATTTCTACTGTATGGAATAATGGCTGAATTATACGGCGCATCTCCAAGGTCCTTTCCAATTTGGAGTTTTGTTTTGTCTGAGCCTTTTTAGAGACCCTTGGATCCACTCTCTCTGAATTCCTTACAGGCCCCTCCACAATACACTTTCTCATTCTCAGAGCTTCTGTCCATGCTGGCCCCTTTTCCTTTCTGCCTAGAGAAATCTCACTCACTCTGAAGACTTAATTCAAGTGTCAATTCCTCTACGGAACTTTTGTAAACCCAGCCAGCTATCTGCTTCTTCTTAAGTGTTCCCATAACACTGTGTCTCTGCTAGCATTGTAATAACTTTTTGTCTGTGCGCCCCCCAGATTTGTTTCTTATAGAGAATTCGGAACAACCTCCATATGTCCAATCTCTTACAGAGTGCCAGGTATCTACTAGACATGAAGTGAATGTTTACTAAATACACACAAATAGCATGAATGAATGAACAAATACCTGCATGGGAAATTCTGCATTACAAGTCTATATGAAGCTTTTGATGTTTACAGTAAGGGAAATAGCTACTGAAGATTAACTTTCAAATTTTGATAAGGATCGTAACGTCTTCAGACAGCAGTTAAAAGTTCCTGTTCATTGTGTCCTCTTTTATCCTTGAAAACAAGTCTCAAAAAAATAAAACGTATATAATATTAGTAAATATGAGTGATTTAAGATTAACTAGGTGCCAAACTTTTGTGGGATGTGGGAGTTGTAGTGCGGTAGTCAAAAATGGTAGAGGGCTAAAGAAGTCACATCATGTCTTCCTGTAGGTGGTGGCAGGGTATTCTGGCAGTGTTTACTCTGGAAAATGGAAGACTTGGGCCACAGAGTGGCAGAATAGAACAGCTTCTCCAGTAAGGTATCAGAGGACAAGGGTTAGTACCTGTAACCCTATACTTCGCACAAGGTAAGCTGCACTAACGTATGATGAGTAGAGGTTCCATGCAACTAGTCCTTTATTAGTTGTGAGCTCAAATGATGTACGTCACTGCTTAGCCATAGCAGGCAAATGCCAGCAAGAAACCTTCCAGGCTGACCTTGGTTTTTGCAACTGCTCATGAAAGATCCAAGATGGTGACTGTTCCACTAGGCTGAGACCTGGAATGAGAAGATACAGATCTGACCTACTGACATGCAGCGGACTCATAGCATGACCAAGAAAACAGCCTTGCTGTAATTGGCCACTAAAAATTGGAATTATTTGCCACTCCAGCATAACAAAGTCTATCCTTATTAATACAGCATATTTATTCTGTTTTGTTGCAAATGTCAGAACTAATTATTAGGAATTTCAGGAAGACTGATTCTGTGCAATATTAAGAAAAAATGTAATAAAGTACACAAAGTTGTAATGAACTACTTTGGAAATAATTCACTCATTCACATAATACACACTGGACTCTATTATGTGGTAAAGACTCTGTAAATAAAATGTCTGCTATAGTGGAAGTAAGTAGTGAGTGTTCCTTCACCAAGATGCCTATATTGACTGGCCCTAAAGGTTTGACTGGCACAAAATAACTTTTAAAAACGCCTTCTGTGAGAGTGAACTGATGGGATTTACTGAAGAAGGAAAACCCACCCTGAGTGTGAGTGACACCAACCAATAGGATGGTAGCCTGAATGGAATAAAAGGGAAAAAAGAAGAAGGAAGGCTCACTTCTGTTTCCTTGGAGGAGCTCCAGTCTTGGCCTTCACCCTCTCCTGGCTGCCAGTGCAGACCCTTCAGCACAGACGCCTCTTGAAAAGGACTCACGGGCACTACAGTGAACTCCAGCCTTCAAGTAGATTACCTAGGAGCCACAGTATACAGCAGCCCTTCTGCACTTTCCCACACCTGACTCTGTGCCATCGTAAGCTAACCTTGTATATTCTTACATATGTGTATATCTTGCATTTAATCAGTAGGCACTCATTAATATATCTTCCAACTTAGAGCTTCAGGACCTCTATTCCTGCTCTAAAAAGAAAAACAATCTGTTTTCTCAATTCAAACCCTATATTGACACACTGAGCTACTTTTTCATTTCAGGGTCATTTCCCTACCAAATAAGCTCCCCTAAAGGTCAATACTGTTTTGTCCCACCCCTTGCATCTTCCTTATTTATTTTTTGGTACCAGGGCTTGAACTTGGGTCCTTGGGCTTGCGAGGCAGGTGGTGGCTTGTACATTATTTGTTTGTTTGGTTTTTTTTTTTTTTTTTTTTTGGTACCGGGGATTGAACTCGGGTCCTTGCGCTTGCAAGGCAGGCCACCGAACCACAGAGCTAAATCCCCGGCTCGTATATTATTTAGTAGGCAATATTTTATTGCGTTCTCTTAGGAAAACTAATCACTAGCTTTTGATACTAGCCACTATTGACCAATGTATTTCAGATTTAGTTGTCTTTTAGTCACTTACATTTAAAATCTAGTAGCACCAATGTATGACTTAGTCCATTCTCACAGCTATACCAAAATATCTTCGATTGGGTAATTTATAAGAATCAGAAACTTATTGGTCACATTTCTACAGGCTGGAAAGTCCAAGATCCCTTTAGATTTGAGGTCTTGTGAAGGCTATTCTCTGCTTCACAGATGGCACCATTATTGTGTCTTTTTAGCATGGATGGGATAATATAGCTAGCTGTGGCCTCTTTTATAAGGGCTCCACCTCTTAATACTATCATACTGAATTCTGTGGAGACATCAACATTCAGACCATAATAATTAACCTAATAATTTTCATCCAAGGTGCCTTTATCTCCTAAAAAAAAAAAAAAAAAAAAAGACCTTAGCCTTTTGCTATTGAATTTGTGGCCACCTACAATATTTCACCAACATCTTCATTCAGTAAGCAGTTAATGAATCCCTACTATGTGCCAGGGAGAAAGGCTTACCTAGGAATTTTTCAAACTATATTAGTTAATACATTGCTCGGAGCTGTGTAAGACTATTTGTATGAGTGGGGTGGAGGGGATCCAAAAGGTTTGTGACACAATGTCTTCTTGGTTTAACCCAGGAGAGTATCATCCATTAAATCATGGGAGGTTTAGTTGAGAATTTGGGGA
This sequence comes from Fukomys damarensis, assembly GCF_012274545.1. Lineage (NCBI taxonomy): Eukaryota > Metazoa > Chordata > Mammalia > Rodentia > Bathyergidae > Fukomys > Fukomys damarensis. The sequence continues at coordinate 34,069,719 of NW_022900940.1, forward strand.
AATAAGTATATAAGTGTGTAAAGGCGAAAGACAGCAATCTTTTTTTCTGAATTTCAAATTTCTGTTAAGCACCATTTCAGGCTTTCGGAACTGGAGAATCACTGCCTACTACAAGATATTAATAATAAGCAATAGACTGAGAATGTATTTTTTCCACACTAAACCTCCTGTCTTTCTCAGATGGAGGCACTGGTGTCGGTTAGGCAATTCAGCATTTTAGTAAATCAAGGCAGGAGAACCTGATGGCTCCCGGGATCCTCCCGTCGGGGTAGAAAGTGGATCAGAAAGGAACACTTGTGACTCACTTAGTTCTGCCCACTGCATCATTTATATGTTTTTACTTTGCTTTACAGAACCAGGAGTTGAGGTTTGCCCTTGAGTGTTGGGGGCGGATGTTTAGTTCTCTTAAAGAACACTAATTGATAATTTTTTTTATTTTTTTGTGCTTTTGGAATTGTTTGTATAAATTATCAACCAGGAAATAGTAAATTTCAGTGACTTCAATATCCACGGATGAAGGGTGGGGAGTTTGTCAGAAAGCAGTATCAACACACAAGCTCTTCTCCTTTATTTAGAAAAGCCACACAAAAATACAGCACAGTTGATGTTTGTTTCCGGGACTTGAAACGTGAATCAACCACGGTGTAAAAGATAAAATAAGACTTCACGGATATCAGGATTTTTCCCAGTGTGCTTTATTCATAGACATCTGACAGAAGAGGACCCAACAGAGCTTTTAGGAAAAACTGAATTCTCAGCCCACACTCACTTTCCAGGAACTCCCTGCAAACCATGGTCTGCACTGGCAGGATGGCAAGCTTAGCAATCACTCTCCTGCTTTCATATTTCCTTCTCTCTAAATACAATTATTTATGGGACTTAATGAGGGACCAAGCCTTGTGTGAAAGGAACTAGAGAAAGTGCAGTTTCTAAAAATACACCCAGGCAGCTCTGTAGTCTCTATTGTCCTAAACGGACCTTTGGCAATTCATACCCTGAACCTACCAACTTCACTCCTGGCCAAACACATACAAAGAGGAAAAGTAAAAATGGTTCTCTTCCTGCAATCCCAACTTTGAGTGAACAGTAGTAATTTTCTGTTGTCCTAACCGATGCAAATTTCCCCAGAGCGACACCCGAAACAAAACAAAAGACCTGTTAGCTTCCTCCAGCTGGGGAGTGGGGAGGAGAGGTGAGAAGGGAGGGTTAAAACTGATCCAGTTCCAGTTTTTCCTTAGCCTGGGGTCCCGATCTTTCAGAGGTCTTCCGAGTTTCCCCCTTTGCTAAGGCCCCTCGGCCCTTACCTCCCGAGTCCGCTGTTAATGAAACCGGTATCTCTTGCCCGCTCAGCCCCCAGCTTTTTTGGGGAAAAATTGGACATCAGCGTAGGCGTCTCGTTCCAGTGGGCTGAAAAGTACAGCTGCTGTCATGAGGATAAATACTGAAACAAATAGGCTCGGGCACAGATTAGGGGTCGGCAAAGGAGGCCCCCTCGTTCTCCGTCCCCCACGTGCGGCTCAGCTGGGGTGCAGAACTCCTGGGTAGGGGGCTGAAAGGGACGCTGATGGGATGAAGGGAAAATAGTCCAGGGTGAAGGGAACTAGGCCCTCTAGGAAAAGATCGTCTCGACTGAACACTGAAGAGAAAAAAAAAATTGGTTCACTCGTCGCTAGTGGAGAGTGTACACCCCACGCAGGCTAGGGTGTGTGGGGTGCTTCGAGGCCTCTCACCTGACTTCCTCCTCCGCTGGCACGCCCCAGAGACTCCCCATTGTTGCCCCCCCAAAGGCAAGCCAAACAACGAGCCAGAGGAAGCCGCAAGCGGCAAGAGGAGGGGTGCGCGCGGTGGGGCCCGCGAGGTGAGGGGGCAGGGTGAG
>NW_022900940.1:34072249-34072824 GCF_012274545.1 Fukomys damarensis
GGGGCGCGCCCGCCCGGGAGCCGATCCTGGTCTCCGGCCCGCGCTCCACCACCACCGCCGCCCCCAGCGCTCATGACTGAGTGAGTTCCGCTCCTTCGTCTGCCTTTCCCCGTGCTACTCACGCTCTCCCAGCCCCGCGTCTGCCTCCCTTCCTTTTCCTTCAATTCGCCCAAACTTCTCCGTGGCACCCACCCGCGGCGCCCCTGCGCCCGCCCGGGAGCCGATCCTGGTCTCCGGCCCGCGCTCCACCACCACCGCCGCCCCCAGCGCTCATGACTGAGTGAGTTCCGCTCCTTCGTCTGCCTTTCCCCGTGCTACTCACGCTCTCCCAGCCCCGCGTCTGCCTCCCTTCCTTTTCCTTCAATTCGCCCAAACTTCTCCGTGGCACCCACCCGCGGCGCCCCTGGCCGGAGCGGCTCCCCTCACCTCTCTGGGCGCCAGGGCGGGAAGGGTGGGCCCGGAGCGAGGGAGAGCGGCCAGGACGGGTGAGGATGCGCTTCGCTTCTCGGGGTGGGACGCCCCGGCACACCTGCCGGACAGACCCTGACCGAACAAACTCCTTCGGGTCGGCAGCG
>NW_022900940.1:34072913-34090739 GCF_012274545.1 Fukomys damarensis
CCTCCGATCCCTGCCAGCGCGGCTGGTGGTGAGCGGCGGCGGAGAGGGGCCCGGGAAGTTTGTGACAACTTCTCCATCCCGGGAGCCACTCGGCCGCTCAAGTTGGAGCCTGGAGTTCGAGGCTGAAGCACTCTGTGCTGGGGCCCTCGCCGGCTGTTGCGAGGTCGGTAGTGGACGGGCTGCCGGCGCGAACGCGGGTGTGGAGTCGGGCTGGAGGAGGATCAAGTGCTGGCCTCGGGGGCCGGGGCCTCGCAGGTGCGGCTTCGGGGTCTTCCCGCGTCCCCCTCAGCGGTTCGGACCTCGAGCTGCTTCTCGGGAAGTTTCTCCGCCGACGACCCCACCCCTCTCCGGGGAGCCGCCGAACCGGGTTTTGGGCAACTACTGCGAGGGGACGAAGCAGGCTAGTGACAGGTCAGGAGAGGGACACGTGTGCGCACCGGGGAAGGGCACTGAGCCGGACGCTCTCTGAGGATGACCCCGAAGACCTCCTTGGAGGTCTGGGCTCTGGCCTCCACTAGGGCCACATTGTACTTACAGAGTGTCAACCACAGGGTCATCTCGAAGAGTTGCCCTGGCTGGCAACTTTGACCTCTACGCCCTTCCTCGGAGAACTTTATCGGCGGCATTCTGGATTTCTAGGCACATGGTGTAAGACTTGGGCTCCACACGGTTTAAAAGAGGGAAAACCCAAAGATGCCCGGTTCCCTGGAGAGAGCCTTTTTGCCCGACGGACTGGGGTTGCAGGTTTGCATCCTTGGAAGCCAGAGGACCTGTCTTTCCCAAGAGGATAGAGGAGGGGCTCAAGAATGAGTGAAATGCTCCATGTCAGGTTTTGTCCTAAGCTGCCCCTGAAATTTACAGGGAGCTGCCCGCAGAGTAAGTCACCCTTCAGAACTTTATTGAAATTTACCTCCTACCTAAAGAGGGTTTTCTGAGAATGTGAGATTTATTCTACCAAATACTGCTGCAGTAAATACATAAATGATCTTGTACTTTAAGTCTGAAGAATGCCAACACTGAGGTGTTTGCTCTAAAAACCTTTACTAATCTCTTATGTGGTACTAGTGCTATGATTTAGCTGCAGTCCTTTATTTCTATCGCATATTATTTTACTAGAACAGTAGTACATTCATATAGTGGCTGCTCCAGTCTGCTGGCAAACATTAGCATTCAAGCTTACATTTTTGACAAATGTGCAGACAGGAATAGCATGAATAGGCATCTTAAATATTAACAACCTAAGCATCTGTTGTGAAACAAATTTAATATATTTACTCTGTTTTTCTCACGTTGTTAGAAAAGGTTATAATAAGTGCATAATTTCAACTTTAGTTAGCAGAAGTAACTGGCTGTCTTTCACTACCTCTCCAAGTGTTTAACACAATCACCAGTCATAAATACTTTAATTAACTTGGTTAAGCACGTTATTAAATATGCTTTAGACAGTATGCGTACAACATAACATGTAGCAGCAGCAAAATATGTATCCTATTTGTGCACATTTTAAATGACTGCATTTTATAAATACACTAAATATGTTTATTCTTCATCTCCATTTGACACTACTTCATATTTTTTCTGATGGAAACTATTTTAAATAAGAGTTCTTCAGTCATGTAATATATAATAGGTAAACAGTAGCTATAAAGTACAAAGCATTGTTAAATTTGAATATGACTACATGTAACAAGATTATGCAAGAGAAATAAAATCACTCCTCAATTTTGTATTCAGTTCTGAATAATGAATACAAATGATGGATAAAAAAAAAAAAAGAATAGGTATTTCCTTCCTAAAGTACTACCTCCTTAAAATGTGTGTGTGTAGAGGGATAAAGAAGACCTAAAAAACTTCCAAAAAGTCTGAACAGTTATTACCAGAATCAGTGCATTCCTCACTTTCCCACAAGCTGAAATATGTAATAAATAATAGTTCTTTGTCTATAAAAGTATTCAAAAGGAATGTCTTTTGTTCAGTTGTTGTAATAAATTAATGTGTTTTCTGGTTGATAATCTACAGAAGTAGTTCTTTTGTCTCCCAGCATCCTAAACAAGAACAACAACAGAAAAATGATTTATTTCAGCAGTCTGTTGCTAGCTATATTAGCTATATGAACCTGTGATTGAATAAGACACAATATACTGAGTGATGGTTAAGAAGTACTACATTAAATTAGAAGCAAATGAAATATCTGGAGAATTTCAGGTTGTTTTTTTGTTTGTTTGTTTTTGTTTTTTTGTGTGTGTGTGACAGGTTGTGGATTATAAATTAGGCCTAGAAGGTCAAGTGACAAGCACCTGTTCCTCATTATTGTAAAAATCTTTTGGTTACAAACACTATTAAGCTAAACACAACATGGATATACAGTAGGGACTCTATAAAGCACTCTAGTGGTTTTTCATCTGCTCTGTAAATTTGCAAAAGGGCCATACATCGATATGCCCCTTATGCAAATATATCATTTCTTCCATACTTGTTGTCGCAGATGACTGCAATTAATATTATATTAGTACTTGGAATTGGTGAAATACACAAGTGTATATGACTAAATCAATCTTCAGGTTATGTGTAGTTGAATGTGAAAACATTGCTTTTCAAAACCCCTTTCCTTTTAGAGTCTGTTGATCAATCATCAGAATATTGTTGGTGTGTTAAATAGAAACCTTTTATACTTGTGTTTTGTACTTTTTAGATGTGCCCCATTTTAAATGATGCCACAAAATGTTTTGCTAAGTACTTGCCCATGAGGGGAAAATTAGTTGCTACATATCATCATAGCTTTGTGGCATTTACAAAATAGGAAGAAGATCCTCATTTTATGTGAATGCCATTAGGAAGCATGTCTTCTGATCTTCAAACTTGGTGCTTCTGTCAGGAGCATTCAGAATTCTTCCTACTGGAATTAGGGAGTATGGCAAGATTTTTGTGAATGGCTTACTTTTAGGTGTTTCAGAGAACAAAATAAGCATACATATGTAAAAGACCAAACTAGCACAAGGCTACAAAATATTAAAGGTGCTAGTTGGCAGAGGAAGATTTTGAGTAAATTAGGTAATTCAGATTATTAAATTCTACATTATTTAAATATATTCTCTGTCATTCTTGTTTTTAAATAGTTTATGCTTTTATATTGGGTTCATTTTTAGCTTTTGTGATCAGATTACACAACAGCCATTACTCTTGCTTTTCAAATTGATTTGGTTTTCAAACTCCAAAACTGTGCAATGATTTTAACAAATTGGTTTACATTTTGACAGAACAGAGTTAAGTTAATTAATAGATCAGGCACGAAAAAATCATCCATGGTAGGGATATTTTCTGGTAAAATGAAAGTTATGTTTCAGCATGATGAGCATCAGGCTTCAGTAATCTGTTCCTCGTGTGGAATGAACACTTCCTACTTTGAGCTAGCAGGCACCTACTGTTTATTTACGCTGCATTAAACTGACAGCTCAGCAATCAGAGGAAAAATATTACTTACCTTCCTGAAGTAAATACCAGTTTATAGGTTAGTGCATGTATTTATATTCCTGTCACCACTAAATAACGGCTCTGTCTCCGTTTTAATATCTACCTGTGCTATAACTCGGGGCTCCTGACTCTTCATGGTTGGAAGTAGGGGTTGAGAGGAGTTTTTCTTATTATTTCTCAGTGGCAAAACTTTAAAGGAGAGTAATTTCATTTCATTTCTGTCGTGTAAGAACCAGTTGAAAGAAATGTTTTGCACTTTTACTTTGCATACCTTAACTATAACATCAAAACTCCAAAAGAATCTGCATGCCACTTAAAATAGTCATCTTAAAGCAACCTCAGGACAGATATGTTCAAACACATTCAAGTGTGTGTTTGCTAAATTAACTTTCTGCAAAGTTCCAAATAGATTAAACTATTTGATTCCATAGATAATAATTGTGATAAGGAGTCTTCCCTTCCAAGTCTCAGATGAAATGCTTCAGTTTCTAATATTCTGTAAATATGAGTACAAAGTGTAACTCATTTGGTGGATTGAGTCTCTTAGCTTCCCTCTGCAAATATTCTTGCCTCCCTTCTTTGTCTTTTTGTTAATCTCCATCCTTAAAATAAGTGAGATTCCTACCTTTTTTTTGAGACTGGATATATTTGTTGTTTTCTTTTAAGGGTCCCTTCTCTTCCACAGCCCCTCTGGAAACATCTAAATCCTGTTAAAGTTGAATTCCTAAACTCATAATTAACTCGAGGAAACTGCTTATTTCACTTAAATTATTTAAGAAGCTCTTACACTCATTGTCTGCACACAGTTGTCAATCTCAAATCATATATACACTGACATCAGAACAGAATATGGTCTTAATATAGCATATAAATCAAATCTGTTACACAAGGTTCTTTTGCTTCATTATACCAAAGAAAAAGTGTCTACTGTGGTAATTTATATATCATTTCTAACTGCTATTCTCAATGGTAAGTCTATTTAAACTTGATGTCTTCATAGAGTGTGATCAACACATTAACACACATTATTTCGTACTCTTGAACTTATGCCAATGGTACCTTTTGCTGTTTATTTTTTTAAAGTCTTTTTTAAGATCAGATACTTCATTTCAGAGTAAATAGATACAGCTTGTGTGTATATATATTCAGGGTGAGATTTAGTAGTGTAGCATTTTTCTAGCATATTGGCCTATTTTTATTCTTTCAAGTTATTCTGTATCACTTCCACAGTTGTTGCTGTCTGAAGGTTTGTAATAGAAATTCTAATAACCTCTTTCAATGGACTTTCAAGGATGCAATTCAGTTTATGCAGTCATCTAGGTTAGTTAGGAGAGGTGAAAATTAGTTAACTGGTTCCTCGGGATTTATGTCCCTGGTTTCTGCTGAAATCAGTCCAGTTATTTGACATTTGGTAGAGAAGTTTCTTATAATCGAAAATTAACAGTTGGTTCAGTTTCCAGTGGAAAAAAAGATCTTGCTGGATAAAAACACTTAACTATGCAATATTTTATGACAGGGTGCCATTCACTTTAGAGCTTGCTTATTGTTAGAGGTAGTTTTGGAGCACCTAGGGGTATAGGGTCCCCCATGAGGTTAAAATTCATGCAAAAGAGGCAGATGTCAGGCTGCACCTGGTTGTGTCTTTACTAGAATGTCTGTGGAGGGGAGCTGGCTCCCCTCCTTTACACCCCTAGTCCCCCCCACAGGTGTGCAGGAAGTAGAGGGCGTTGTATCTAGTGAAGTGGGTGGACTCTACCCAGAGCTATGACCTGATTTGTGGCGCACCCTCAGAACTGCAGTAATGGTCCAGCTGCTTCACAGGCAACTGGTAACCACCTCATTTGGGGATGCTTCTGCGTTGCTAGCAGTGCCAGAGAGAACTTCGTCATTGTCACCTCATCAGAGACTACTTTTTCAGATCTCTTCTGTAGGGCTAGATTCGGACCAAAGCCTCTGATATTTAGAGGGTAAGTGCCAGAAAAGTTCCTACAGCCAGTTCCATTTGGACAGTCAGGGATACATCTATAACGAGCGGTAGGCATTTAGTGTCGGGGAGGTCTGTATGTTGGGATTTGCTTTTTCACATCTATAGAAGATTTGGAACCAGGTACCAAGAAAGATTCTTCAATGGACATTCCTTTTTGGAATGATGAGATATGGTAGTAGTCTTCCAGAGGAAATTATGAGACGTTCTTTGCTTGAGATATTTAAAGAAAAATTAGTAACCTATATGATGGGGAATTCTTTAGGCGCAATTTTCCTAGAAAACAGGCATGTAATAAGTAGATTGGTAGAGATTCCTCTATAGTTTACTCCATGGTTTCTGATATGCTGTTAAGAGCATGTAAATGACAATGTGGTATTTTCATGTTATAATGTTATGGACTTTAAAGTAAAAGAGGTCTTACGTTATACACATGTTATTGTAATAATTACTATATAAATAAGATAAAAGCTAGTGTATGCAGATATCTAGTAAAATGAAGGTAGTCTTGAATATAGTATATCCATAATTAGCTGTTTGATGTTGAATGCAATTGAGTTTTCCTGTTCCAGTGAACCAGACAATGGGAATCACTGGGGATTAACAACTGGGCTATGTGAATCTTGATATATGGTAAGCTTTTCTTTCCCCAGAAAATATTTTATCAGTGAATAAAGTAGTAAATCAAAATGTTTACAGTTTTCAAATTTAAAATAATCTGCTATTTCTTAAATAGTTGAAGTGTTAATCTTTGTATTTTCACTAGCTGAAATGATACATGTTCTATTCAATGGTAGATTCTTAAGACTGGGAAGAGAGAACAATATTTTAATAAGTATGCTTTTTTAAAAAAATCTTAAAGGTGGGCTTTTTGGGTGGTTTAAAGGACTAAAAAGCAATTTAAAACATTTTCTTAAAAGTTTAAAAATGACAGCCTTAGTTTGTATGGAGTCATTGTATTTTAATAATACTGTACGCTTATTAGTGTTATTAGAGCAGTAGACAGTTAATTACAGCCTTTTCTGAGACATGTTAACTATATTAACAATCACGTTAAAAAGAATGATGTATACTCTTACACACAAGCTGCTGCTTGCTTAGACTCTTGGAAAAAAAATTCTTTCAGAATGTATGGAGCCACATTTTTGGTTCAGAATCATCACAGATTTTCTTCTCAAGAAATTTAATTTAAAAACCTTTTGCTAGGTTAATAAAAATTTCTTCTTGTTTTTCTTTTTTTTGGGTAATTACTATTGGCCTGAGAGCTTTTGCTAGTGCCAAAATTGTTGCCCCTCTGCAGTTTTAGCTTTCCCATATTGTATTTTGAGATGCCCACATTTTCCTATTTTTTATGACTTTGGCTAACATTAGCCACTAAAATTTTATTGAGTTGGTGTAGAACCGCTTGATAATTCTTTTGTGAAATCATTTTAGTCACTGTTTCTTTAGTCAAATCTTATTTTTAGAAAATTCCATATATCCTAATATTTAAAGAGTATTTGAACATCTGATCACAATGGGATTATTTCATTGTCCAAATCTCAAATCTAAGTTTTAGCTATGGTTTCTGTCATGGCAAAACAACAGCTGACTGGAACTACAGGAATTTAAGGCTGGATTTACCTAGACAATTCTGCCAAATTAAAATCTCTTGGTTGACTTGAATTTGTATGTCTTGTAACTCTGTAAGATGGCACTTTTGAAATTGCCCTAGTATTCCTACTTTATCAAGTTCATAGATCTTGCTATTATTTCAACAAGGTACTAAACTACAAAAAGAAATTAAATGTATGATATATGCCTGTGCTATATTAAATTGTAGAACTTCATTCACAGCATTCTGTACCTTGTGCCTTGTACATAATTAACACTCATTAAAGAAGTGCTGAAATAATAATAGAATAAATCCTGAATGTAACTCATGCTGATAAAGATTTATTGTGAAAAAAGAGACTTTTCCTTCTAATTTTCTGTTTATACAGAGGTCATCTAAACGTTTAATCTATGCATGCCCCAGTTTTCTGGATAATTGGATGCCTTTCATTACATGCTGTTGGTCTCTCTTTCTTTTTCTTCTTTCTTTCTTTCTTTAACAGTAACATCAGGGTTTCTGTTTTATCCTCAGTGTCTGACCTCCAGGATTACATTAACTGTCTCTGTTCATGTTCAGGGTCCTTTGGCCCTTGGTTGTGGTAACAGATTACCAGAGTCAACTGAGAACTCTCCCCTGAGATCTTCTCTCTTAGGCCACCACCAGGGGTCTTTCTGATATTCCAGAACCCCTGTACCACTATACACTGTGGGCCAAGTTCGACCTTCACTGTTCTTTGCTAATAATTAATTTTTTCAGGATCCCATTGAATACATATCATTTCTGATTATTGTATAAAAACTTGTTTTTACTGTAGCTATATGCGCATTGTTTTAAAATTTTTTCTAAGATTCAGGGTGTTTATGTTAATGAAGATTTCACTGCATTCCTTAAAACTAATACTGGAGTTGCCATAGGATTGAATTACTACATGTAAGACATTCCAAAAAGTTCTGGCATTTTATGAAAGTCACCTAAAAAAGATACTTCCTTTTGGATTTTATTTTATTTTTAAAATGTGTGGGGCTATTTGCAAGACATTCTTACTTATAGAAAAGAGTATTCTTTAGGTGGTAGCTGCTGGGTGACCTATTACATTGTCATGCACATTCTATCTCTTTAAAAACACAGTCTCCTCTATTTGCCCTATTAATTGTTGATATGTTGCCATCCACGAGACAAAAATTAGAGCTGTAATTAAATAATCATGTGATGCTCCTTAGTGCCAGTGAGAGCAAACTCATTTTTCCAGGCCCTGATGGTCACTGATTATTGTATTACGACTGGCTTGCTTTATTTTTTTTCATGATTCTCTGTCTGTAGCTTACCTAACTATTCTCCTTCTTTTCAAAATTAAAGAAAGTAGAAAACGCTCAGCCAGTTAATTGACTAAGAGGTCCGCAGGGATGTAAAGTAGACATACCTTTTTTTTGCTTTTGGTCACCTGGTAGGTTCTTTGGGGAGGCTACATCAGTGGTGTGGTTGCCTGCCATTTAATTTACACTGGTGTTTTGGCTGGGATGGAGGCATATGGGGAATGCCAGGAGAATTACAAAAGGAGCTGGGTATTAAAATTCAGAAATGATTAAAATTGAAATAAAAGGATGCTGCTTCTTTGCCAGTACTCTGGCAGTCATAATGACACATAGAGATTAGTTTCCACCTTCATCTTTTCCTTCTTTCTCATTTCCTCTTGTTTATTGTTGACACATTTTCCTTATGTCTGTCTCTCTGTATCTTTTTGCACCATTATGCAGTCCTACTTCTCTCTCTTTCCTTAAGCATAGAGAAGCCTACTTAACCTTATTATAACAGTAACAGAATAGGTTATTAATATTTAATATGCACATGATTAAAATTTCTCTCCCTTAAACATAGGTCAGCTGTATTATTATTAACCGGCATGTAATTTTTCATTTAAAATATTCTTCTTCTGCCTTGCTGTTTCTGAAAACGCAGTCTACTTTAGTAGTGATTTAATACATAATGTTTAGAAAACTGTGGCCGGCTAGTGAGAAAAGAACTTACCAGTCATGGATAATCAATTATGCATGAATTCAAATGTAACAGATGGAATCTGGTGAGTTAAAGTTTCTCTTTGCCTTAGTGTTTTTTTTTTTTATTTGTTTGTTTGACACCTGTCTCTTATATATAGATAAACATCTAGCGTAGCATGTGAGAAATTTCCTTCTGCCTTTATTTTCTCTTTAGAGTGAAGTTAATTTTTTAAGTGAAGTCAGAGAATTTTTCCATCAGGTCTTAAACATTATCAGATGCTGTCCCCTCATTTTATAGATTGGAACCTGATCCTGCTTAACTAATGAAGGATCGATCACTCAGGTAGCTAGTAGAGTAAGAAGCAAGACCCAAATTTAGTTTTCTTAGTTTTTCTCCACTACCCCTCCATATCATTTATCTTTTCTCTTGTGGGAATTGCTTAGTAATAGGTATGGTACATTCACTAGGGTTTAAAGGATTTCTCATTAAAACAGTGGTAGACTAGTTGCAAATTATGTAATACTCCCTTGCATGACATACAGATGCTGTGTCCATTTATTTTAATATATATATAATATGTATACACACATTTATTTATATTTGGATGCTTGCCAAACAACTGGATTTCTCAAATCTATTAATGCCACAAGATTTGGTTTTATAACCAAATCGTGGCATATGCTAGTTTGGGAAATGCACTTAGCTTGCTGTGTGGTAAATTTCTAGTGACAAATACCATTTGTACAAAGTGAATTAAAAAGTTATTTTTGAAGGTCTTAGTACCTCCAAGAAGAGATAAGCTTAATTTTTCATTAAATACAACATGACAATGTAGAGTTTATTCAATTGCAGAAGAAATAGAAAACAGTAGCTATTGATCATCTTTAAAACAATGCAGTCTCAAAACAGTTACAAGCTGTTCCCCATCAAAATTTTTTGTAAATATGCTGTTTCTCTCCTGCATGTATATATACACAAATGAAAGCACTCATTACAAAATAAATAAAAATATATGACTAAAAAATAGACTAAAGTCTCTCTAGTTCTTTTTTTAAAAGTTATACTGTAGCATTATTTATAAACATTTTGCTTTATATCAGCTGGAAATTTGTGTGCATGTTTACAGTCCTTGTTAATTTTCTAGTGAATTAAATTTTACAATAAACACAGTAATGAGGAGGAACAGATAGGTAAATAGGTATGCTTTAGCTATACTGTGAAGCTATTTTTTTTGTATTTTAGTTAATGCTTTTATGCATAAATATGTCTTTAATTTGCTTTGCAGTCTATTAATATTGCTTAGTCATGCATATAAGATAAAATGCATGTAAGTCTTAAGTCTCAAATAATCTCCATCATTTACTATAAAAGACCCTGATATAAAATCAAGAGAAATAGATGATATAGAATAATATACAGCATATGATAGGACAAAATATTTCTAAACATTGAAAAAGAAATAAATATACTTTAATACTACTATCACTTAAAACTGACAGACAAAATTAAATGTAGAGGCCTTTTAGAAGTGTTATTTTATTTGAAGATAGAATCTGTTTTTAAAGCCTTCATATGTAAATAATTTATAAATTATTAGACTACATTTACACAAGTGTTACGAATGCAGCTGTGCTGTGTATAAGTATGTGACACTTTAAGTACCATTTAAGTGGGAAGGTGTAATATTGCAGGGATGTAGTTAATTTTTACTGTTTTGAAAAGCATCTTAAAAGAATTTTGGGACGTAATATACCTTTTTTTGCTTCCTTCTCTTTATCAAGATATATTGAATAAAACCATCTTGCACTGGAGGACCCTCAAATTGTGTGAGCCCTTGGTCTCTAACTGTCAATTTATGTTAATTGTTTTTGGGTCAGGTATTTGTCATATTATTATCTAGCATAGACTGGACTGTGACTATTAACAGGTGAGGACAAATTGGAAAGTTGGGGTGGGGAGGAGGTTTATTGTAGCTTGTTGTCTCTTAAATTTGGCATGATATTTTCATGATATTTTTTGTGAAATTTGGGATTAGATGAAAGATTGTTTTGCTCTGTAAAAAACTGTGGTAAAACATATAACAAAGTATGCCATTTTTATGATTTTTAAGGGTACATTTCAGTGATGTTATACTCGTAGTGTGATACTACTATTGCTACAACTGTTTTTAACTCTTCTGCAGGGTCAAATAGAATGTGGTTTAGTTTGAATTTCACTTGCCTTTCACATCAACAAATGTCAAGCAGTATAGTGGTGTTTGTTGTTCACATGTAATACATTTGTTGGTAGTGCTGGCTTTCCTTTCAAATGGACAGTCCTTGGTCTAGTGTCTTCTCTTGTACACAGAGAGCAGTATAAAGTTGTACCACCTTTGGCTCATGGTCTCACAGAAACAACTTGGAGTGGGATTTGCACTCATTGGACCCTCAAATTCTTTCTCCCTACAACTATAACAGAAAAATTACAATAATGTTCTTATTGCTAAGGTTGATGTGTTTTTGTCTAAAGGTTGATTGGGAAGGGTTGCTGTTTGATTTTGTTGGAATTAAAATCACCTGAGTTTCTTGCCAGTGTTGAAGGCAAATCAGCTAGGATTGAGATGCCCTGCAGTTGGCTCCTGGGCAGGTACATTGTGCATGCTTTGGTTTTGCTCAAGTGCAATGACTTAGTGTGGAAATAAATAGAAGTTTTCAAACATTTAAGGAGAATCCCACTCAAGGTTGGGGGGGGTCACATTCAACTGTGTTGATAAAAGAATTAGAGGAAACTCGGATGGTTCTGGCTCCAGTAAATAATAGACTGGATTTAGAATTGTACTTCCATGTGTAATTTTGTGGTTAGTCGCTTATGTCTATGATGATAAATCACATACCTGCACAGGATTTCTGGCACCCCAGTAAATCTCAAGCAAGTGCCCAAATGCTAATTTATCATGGTTCCTCAAATAGCATACCTTTATTCGCCAAATCAGTGATCTAATGGCTTGTCCCCCCCACCCTTTTTTTTTTTACCCTTTTTCTGTTTGTCTGAACAAGTGGCTTGCCTGCATAAACATTTCTTAAATTTTTGGTCATGGAAGTTTCTTAGAACAGACTTATCTTTTCCAACTGACCCTGACTGACCCCAGAATTGGGTTAAAAATTTTACCTCACCGGTGTCCCAGCAGGCATGTTTAATTCTCTATCTCTAAAATAGGACCCAAAACAGTGGATACAGAACATGGCTGAACCTCAGAATCCCAGGGAGTTTTAAAAAGCAGCCTGGCTTTTCCCCTCAGCTATTCTGTTTTAATTGCAGTGGAGTGCAGCCTGGACATCCTGATTGTGATCCCTGCACCTGGCTTTACATCCTAAGGTAGTTAAGCAGCATTCTTAGAAGCACTGCTGCATAAAAACAGTTCTTGAATTTCTTCCCAGTGGTGGCAGGCACAGTGAGAGACTCCAGGAGTATATATTTTGAAGAAGCCTCAGGATGCTTATTGCTTTGCAGTTTGGAGGTTCTGACATATAAATATGGAATACCATAGTGCAAGTAGGGCAGGTAGTGTGATGGAACATCAGAGGGAATACCAACAACTGGAATAGGCTTTGGACAAAGACTGAAAACAATCTGCATATTAAAGAAGATAGCCAAAGATCCTCCTGAAAGAAAGCACAGGAAGGCACTCCCAGAGCCAAGGAATGAAAAAGGAGGCATCTTGAAACTGTTAAGGACTTTGGTGGTGATCTCTCCACATTGTTGAACTCAGTGGCACTATCAGGAATCTTTCCTACTTACTATTTAATTTTAAAGTTAGGTCTAGACTGATACACTAGCTTTGTTGGAATTTTTACCATTGTGCCATCTTAGAGAAATGATTCATTCCAAAATCTATAGGAGGAACAGTAGCTTTAAAAAATTATCTAATAAAATTTCGCTAATAAAAAAGTATTTCTGAGTAAAAGGACCAAGTGTCTTGTCAGTTCCTAGGAGTCAACTACAATGGCCATTGTTACACAGATCTCTTAAACTAGCATAGACGTTGACCTTTCTTTGCTCTTCTATAATAAAGAACTTTGTCTATTAAAACTAAATCATAAATTACCAGTGGGGTTTTACATCCACCCCAGAGTAATTAGGAAACAACTTTTGATCACTGTCAGTCAGGCTACAACTGAAACCCATCTTATTTGGGGAAAAACAAAAACAAAACCCCTTAAACCCTATATTTAAAGTTCATTATCATTGCTCTTTTATCTTTCCAGCAACATTCTCTAGGCTTTTGTCATTATTTTCTGCAGTATACCATTATTTGTTTGGTATCTGGATGCCCTGCCAGTTTGAGTAGGTACAGTATCTACAATTAAAGCTTTCAAGGAGCCAGTTCTAAGGGCAGCTACTCTTACTTAATGTGAGGGCTCCAGGTAAGGGGTAGGAATGACTGTGGTTTTTGCCTTCACCGACGAGATATTTAAATACTCGTGCAAAGTAACATTTGGAGTAAAAGCATGTTATTCCAAATGTATCATAGGACCCTTCCAAGTACGGACATGTTGAGAAAGTAGTCTTGAATTTGTGTTCAGCAGTCCACAAGTCTCATTTCATGAAACTTTACAGATCTATGGACACATAGATGGAAAATGGAAACTGATCTTGGCTCAGACCTCATTAGAATGTCTGAAAGCCTTTCAGCATCTCTAAGAATCCTTCTGACCTGATCCTAGATTCACTTAGTTGATTTTTGTTTGTTTGTTTGTTTGTTTGTTTTGTGGTATCAGGGATCAAACTCATGACCTGGGCACTTGCAAAGCAGGCGTGGCACCACTGAGCTAAATCCCCAGCCCACTGAGTTTTTCATACAAGTGTTTTAGGTAAGCACTATTCAATGGAACTTTCTTCAAAGGGGAGAGATTCTATAATCTCTACTGTCCTTTAGGATAACAACTAGCCATGTCAGGCTATTATGCACTTAAAATATGATGGAGGAACTAGTAATTTTTGTTGGGGTATCTGGGATCAAACTCAGGAACTTGTGCTTGGGAGGCAGGCATGGTGCCACTGAGCTAAATCCCCAGCCCCTAACTTGTAAATTTTGTTTAATTTTAATTAATTCAAATTTAAATGACATAATCACCTTCTACACTATTTCTTCCTCAGTTCTGCAATCTTTGAGAAGTACTGTTAATACAATTGATAATGGAAATTAGTTGCAAGTGGCGCTATGAACTTTTTATTTCTGTATATTCATTCATAATGTTATAAGGCTACTGCATTAAGTTCTTGGTAATATGGCAGTGAGCAGAGACTTCTTTCATAGGGTTTCTCGTCTAATAAGGGAGATATTTGTTAAGCCAATAATTATCCAACCTGTTGATTAAGACTGTTACAGAGGAGAAATACAAGATACTTTGAGAATATATAACGGAGGCCAGAACCTCTTGTAGGATTAATCAGTTTAGTCAGAGAAAAGCATGAGGCAGCCTCCCTCTCCAGGTTCGGGGCTGGGTCACAGAAAGGCAGCTAGCATATGCCATGTCCTCAGCACTGGTTTGTATACTGAAGCCCCATGCACACACATACTTCAGACTTCAGAACTTGAGCAAGTAAATTCTTTCCTAAACTTCTGCAGCTATAATGATGTCGGTCATAGATAATATGTGCTAAGAGGATGTAAATGTTTACAGGATATTGCATTTCCTCTCCAGTATATATTTTGACAAAGTTGTTAGGGCTGCGCCCACAGCCATCATCCTTTCTGCTCTTACAAATTGATATTTGGTCCATTCAAGCAATAATGTGGAGGGTGGGAATGTAGCTCAGTGGTAGAGCACTTGCGGTGCGCACGCAGAGTTCTAGGTTCAATCCCCAGCAGTGGGGGGAAAAATCAAGTGGAAATGAGTACTGACAACCCAGACAGACAAAATGAGACAATGACAGCAAAGCATATGGCTTAAATAGACGTCCTTATATGGCCAGAACAGACCATATTCCCAGAATTGATATATGGAAAACACCACCTGCAGCTAAAGCCAAACAACAAAGAGTTGACATGACAAAAAGAGCAATATGCTATATAAATTGTGCTCTCTGTAAGAGTGTAGAGATAGCCAACTGTATTTGAATTTAAAAAGATGAAAAAAATGTCCTTAGTGTTATGGTGGTAAGCATTGCTTTACTAAGTCACTTGCGGAATTGCTTTAAAAGCATTTGAATTCTAAATGCTTTCACTGTTACAAATGTGTGTGTATTCACACACTCTGAATGTTTTAATGCTTTCAAATATCTGCCTGCATATTTACTTTAATATGTTGCCATCTGAAACATGCAATGGTCCTTTAAGTTTTTAAAAAATCTTGTATATCTGTTACAATAGTTTGCTTTGCGTCCTTTGTGTAGCCAGTTTGAATGCCCCTTATGAGAGAAAATTGATACACTTCATCTTAAGTGTATGCCCACATGTTAAATAGTTTATGTATTTGAGTTGAAATATTTCATGTTTCTGAAGTTTTTTATTTTGATAGGCAATTTATAGTTTAACTTTTTTTGATTACTTTGTTGCATCTCTGGCCAGATGAAAAATGCCCATGTAGTATCTCAGTTGATGACCCCCCCACCATCATAACTTTTCTCACACATGCCTAGGAAGGTGGGATTTTTCTCATTATCTATTTTCTTTTTTATTTTGATTGGGGTTTATAGTGGCCAATAATCAGTGGCTATAATAAAATATTCTGAAGTAGTAGATAATGTGAATTAGTTAATCAATGTATATCACTAGGATGTAACTCTTGTATGCTATTTTGCTTATTTCTTACAGTCACATAGTTCAGAATAAAGAGCGTGCTTTAGGGAAAATTAGTATGTACATATAATTAATAGATTCACAATCATACTATACTGTTACTTTTTATAATAAAGCCATTATTAATTGCATTTATTTTCATTTATTGTGTTTATCATTTTCCAAGGCCTTATTACCTTTATCTTTTATGTTTATGAATAGATTTGTGATTCCTGGATAAAAGGTGCTATTCAGATTTTAAGACTATTATTTTAATTCCCATGTTACATTAGCATTGATCAGGTCCTTAGGAGACTGAGGCAATCAAGAGGCATTTTGTCTTATTTATTTGTGTAAAATGATGCAATAAACATATTTACAGTATTTCATTCTAATGTGTCTTAATATTGATATTTTCAGTAACCTTTTTAAAGTGTTCTTTTCTCTTATCTCAAATTTTGTTTTACCCAACAGCTTCCTTTTCATTTTTTTCTTTCCTTTTTTTTAAGGCATTTAACTTCAGGTTAAGTTACGTGGACAAGTAACATTCTTTTGTAGCCTTTTTTTTTTTTTTGACATTGTTAATTTGTCCAACATTGTATTAGAACACACTGTCTCTACTGAATCAATTACTAAAATATCTATATTAGAAACTTAAGATTTAACCTATCATATTTTTAAAATGTCATTATAAACTTTTTTAAGACAAGGCTAGCCTTAACTTCATTACATAGCCCAAGCTGGCCTTAAACTCACAGGTGGCCTCCTGCTTCAGCCTTCTGAGTGCTGGGATTACAGGTCACTCCTGGGTTAGAGATAATTGTTTTTTTTTTTTTTTTCAAATATCAGATGTTTTTATACATTTAAGTATCTCTCACACAAGTGGTACATTTTACCAAACTTGTTTATCTGATATTGATATATTTTTCATAATTTAAAAGTCCATATTTCCACACGTCAGTCAGCTTTTTAAAATGTAATATTATTTAAGTTTTTAAATGAAGACTGCCTTAAGTTTCTTGTTTTGGAGGCTGTTTTGTATTTGATCTCTTCATTTTGCTCGTTTAGATTTATGTGTGCCAAGATTCAAGGCTGCCTTTCTCTATTTTGACTTAACCTTTTCGGTTTGTGGGTGAAACTTGGGTGCTATTAGAGTTATATATTTTCATTGTGTTTCTCCTAAACTTGTCCTCCCCCAGAAGGCCATAATTTCCTATACTTTATCTTCTACTTTACCTTCTGCTTTTCTTAGATTTCTTGTGTAAACAGAATGTCTAAGAGTGTATTGGTAGCTTTAAAGAGCTTAATTTGCATATTTTCCTCTTATCTCCCTACTTGTGTTAACTTGTTGCTTTTTTATGTGTAACAAAATGTTTATCTGACTGATTTTTCTTGTTTCCCTACCAGTGTATTCTCCAAAATAATTCTTTGCACAGTTTTGTTCTTGTTTAATAATTAACTGCCTTTAGAGTGCTAAAATGGTGGTATCAAAACCCAAGCTATAAATGACATATTTCTACTTTAGGTGAGATTGTAATGTTCATCATCTTAATATGAACTATACTTAATATATTTTCTAAGTAAGATCACGTGATGAGTATTGATTTAACTGAGGAATTTATCCTGTATTACTAAGTATTTATTGCTACTGCAGATGTGTTTACCAACCTAAACTTGTCTTTCACCCGCTGTAAATTATTTTTTAAAAGACGACACCTTTCCTTTGTAGTAACAAGTCAGATATCTTTTTAAGTGACCCCGATTTTGTTTAATTCGACCACTTTGGGCGTCGTATTTCTTCTTCCAAACTATTCTGTGCGTCTGACTTGGACAGCGGGCTCTTCCTTGTTTTTAATGTTCACTCTTCGGCAATTTAGGGACCACCCTCCTCTGAGAATAAATACTTGGGAGAGCATTTCCAGGCTCCTGGCCTTTCTCGCCCTGCAATGTTTCTGCGCCCTCCGCGTCTCCGGAGCGATCAACTCCCGACTGTCCCCTCCGGCCACTTCCTGGAGTCTCCCC
>NW_022900940.1:34092187-34160072 GCF_012274545.1 Fukomys damarensis
CCCGCCCTCCGCTCCCCCCTCCCCGGGCGCCCCAGACGCGCGCAGCCCTGCGTCCATGGGCAGGGACGGGGTCCTCCGGGCTGTTGTCAGCGAGGGCGGGATCAAAAGTGGCATTTTAGTGCCTTTCCGGGGCTTTTTCGGCCACCCCGTGTCCCTCACGCGCCTGTCCCCCGGTAGATGCCATCGTTGGGGGTGCGGGGCTATGGGAAAAGTTTAAGGTTTGTTAATATTAGTCGCAGTTGTGGGGCGGGGTGGGGGCGGCCGGGAGGGAGGCGAGGTGGCCTGCCAGTCCCCGCGTTCGCCGGGGTTCCGGAGAATAATATCGCAAGTGACAGCCAGAAGTAGACTTTCTGTGCTCGCTTCGAAGAACCCGAGCAAGCGGGAGGGAGGAAGAGAACCCTTTTTTCCCTCTCTCTCGCTCTCCTTTCTGGAGACCTTGTCCGCAGTGATTTATTTATTTTTTTCTTTTTAAGAGATTCTTCAGTCACCACCTCGCCTCCCCAGCACCGCCACAGTGTACAGCTCCTAACGGGTTTTGCTTTGTTTTTACGATACCCCCCCCACGAATCACTTGTCAGATCAATTTTATCTTCTCCCTCCTCTCTGCTTCCCACTCTCCCCTCCTCCCCATCGAAAACCCTGTTCTTTGAGGTTAGACGTTTTACAAACCATATGTGTGTGTGTGTGTGTGTGTGTGTGTGTGTGTGTTGTTTTCCGAATTGTGATTTTTTTAAAAGACCTTTTCCCATGGCTACTCCTGTAGACGTTTATTTCTGCCCTTCCCCCGCTTGGGGGGGGCGGGAGTAGGGGAAGAGAAAATAATACAATTTCAGGGGAAGTCGCCTTCAGGTCTGCTGCCTTTTTTTTTTTTTTTTTTTTTTTTTTTTAATTAAAAAGAAGGGATATAGAAAACATCAGTCTTGAACTTCACTTCAAGAACCCCGGGCTGCAAAGGAAATCTCCTTTGTTTTTGTTATTTATATGCTGTCAAGTTTTGAAGTGGTGAGTTTCAGGTCGGTTTTGCTAATTTCACTCAGTAAAACTGCAGTGTTTCTGTTTCTAGATAGTACTTTGCTTCTTTGTCTCTTTAAAAGGTCACAGTGAAAGCTTGGCCTGGATCGTGCCGGCCATATGGAATGGATAAGGGCACAGTCTCTTAATTTGTGATTATGGGGTTCAGTGGGGACTAGAGACGCGATCCAGCAAGGAACTCATTGAAAAGGATCCCACAATGCAAAAACTAGGTTCTTGAAACGGGAATGTCGTGTTTTTCTTTCTTTTTAAGGAAATAATAGCTGAGGCTGAGTTCACTGTTTTATTTAGTAATTATCATATATGGTTTTAGTTTATGGACAGGGAAATGGGATTTTGACAAAATAGCCTGCATTGTGTGTGCCAAACAGACGTTACACTAAAAGGGTTTTTAAAATGTGTAACTCAAAAGAAACTCTTCAGTCTGGCATCTGTTGAGACCATAGCTAGGTTCCTGCTGCTGTCAGACCGTGCAGGCCTGTTGGAGGTTGCTCTTTTCAATTCCAAACTGAGGTTTGGTGAACTTTAGCCTTGGGCATAGAGTTTAAAGGAGTAAATTGGGTGTTTTATGTGCATGTAATTTTGCTTTATAACGTAAAGCTTTTTACGGAATGACTTAGTGTTAATAGAGGATTCCAGGTGGGTATTCAAAGGACAATTCTGCATGACCTATATGATGTTTTGTCAATACATTAACTAAATTATAATCTATCACTTTCATTTGCTGTACAGTTTATAATGCTGTTAAGCCTCATGATTACTTAATATGTTTTGTGGTGTTAACTTTGATGCTGTTGTCTACTTTTTCTTTTTTTTTCTCTTGAGTTGCCCCAAGGGTTAAAGATTTTTTTTTTAATAATCATGTTTTAAAATTGGCTTCTCTGTGTTAAGGCAACCAATTTTAGAGAAAACAGTTCTGCATCATAATCCACATGAAACATTATAGTGTTTTGAATAAGTTGGTAATCATCACTCTCTAATTTTGGCTTTAGACTGCAGTTTAATATAATGGAAAAGAGTAATCTTGATAAAAAGTGGTTTAAAAAGGCGCATTTATTGTTAATGAACCTCATAACCAAAAACAGATGGGACCCCGATCAATGGTAAACCTTTAGTTCTCAGTGTGCCACCCTGGAGTACAAAGATAAATGGCCATTATTATTTCTCAAACTTTATAGTTCTTCAGTTGGCATTCTTAAGGTTGCTTTTAAACCTCCAGATTAACATCCCTCTCTCCTTTCTCAGTTATACAGGATGAAGTAGCCTGTACTTAAAACAAGAAAAAAGTGTTTACAGAAATCCATGCTAATACAAACTGAGTTTCAGTAGATGCAGATCTAAATAACTTAGATATAATTTTTTTTAAAAAGCAAGATATGTCAAATTAATAGCTAGGAGAAATTGGTAATTATAATAGTTTCCTTTTTTCCTAAATATGCTACCCTTAGTGTTGCTACGCCCAATACTTCGAGTATGAAAATAATGAATGTTCCACATTTACCCACCTGCTCTTATAAATTCTAGGTAAACTGTATTTTAGAAGTGACTTTTATAGTGAACTAATATCACCTTATTAGGAGTGTAAAATCTACAGTAAAACATAGTTATGTTTTTTTTCTGAAATTACAGTATTCATTGAATAATGAGGTTACTTTTGAATCCTGAAGATGGAAGTTTTACCAATATCAAGGGTTTTTTTTTTTTGTTATAGAATGAAATTAGCATGTCCCCCTGTTGTGTATATAATTTTGCTTGTTAAATGGATAACCACATTTTATTGGTGATGCACACCAAAATGTTACTTGTAAAAGACAAGCTGAAATTGTAAATCTTCAGTACCTAGGATATTTGAAGCAACCCTCCACTTCTTCCTGTGTGTTCAGGGATTAAGTGAGTCAGTCACATGTTTGACCCAAGGCTTGACTAGATCTTTAACAGGGCACTGGAACTCTTGAAACTTTGATAGTGAAAAACTTGTCTGCATTAGCTTGGAAAGCCAGTAGGGAGTCTAAATAGCACTTACATGTTCGCTGCCCTCTTTGAAGATGTTGTATATATTTTTCTCAAAACGTGAAATATGAGTATATGCATTAAATTTAATATTTTAGACTGATAATTCTTCCATCCTTTAAAATGTTGCTGTCGTAGACTATCATGAGTTTGTAGTTTTTAAAAATTATGGCTACATAAACGTGTTTTCTTTTTTAGCTTGTAATTCTTGTTCTGAAAGTATGCCCATTTTTGTTCACTTTTGTTTGTAAGTGACAAATTACCTTTTCACTGACATTTGGTACAGTTGTGCCACAAATTATTAATTTGAATAGAAATGTGCTGTTATCTAGAAATACAGTAACATCGGTATTATATATAGCTTCACAAGTGTATTTGTGGAGAGAGAAGTCTAAAATGTTTAATATGGGACACATAGAGCTATAGACCCTCACTCAATTATAACATGTCTTCTCTTTAAATCCTGGCAGGTGATCTTTAGAGAGTGACTGAGTATGGATCATTTGAACGAGACAACTCAGGGGAAAGAACATTCAGAAATGTCTAACAATGTGAGTGATCCAAAGGGTCCGCCAGCCAAGATTGCCCGCCTGGAGCAGAACGGGAGCCCACTAGGAAGAGGCAGGCTTGGGAGTACAGGTGCAAAAATGCAGGGAGTGCCTTTAAAACACTCGGGCCATCTGATGAAAACCAGCCTTAGGAAAGGTAAATACTTCTGAGCCAAATACTGTCTAGCTGCAAGTGCATGTCTACCCAACAGCCTGTGTATGGGGGTGAGGGGCAGGACGTGCTTTGTATATGCTTTTCCTGAATTCTCCTTCTGCTATGAAATGAGTTACATCCTGGGATATAACATAAATCACATTTTCAAAGTGTAGGCTGTGTTTTTGAGTGGAACGTGTTCTAATGCAGATTGGAATCAGTGGACTTTCTGTGTGATAAAGGTGAAGTAGTAGCCAGGGTCAGTTCAAAAGGTGTTGTTGTAAAGAATAGTAGGTGACTGTTAATTTAAACTAATTCTTACTAAAAATAAGACATTTAGGTTGTTTGGAAATCACCCTAGCTTTTTTTTTTTTTTTTTTTTTTTTTTTTTTTTTTAATGCGTATTAGTTGTAAGGCAGTTTCAGAGATCATGAAAATCTTACATGATATGAAAGTTTGGTTATATCCGTGTGTGTGTGTGTGTGTGTGTGTGTGTGTGTTCTGAAGAGCATATTCATTATTTAGCAGTGAAAAATCAGATGATTCCAGTTTTTTTAAGTTTTGCTATATTTGGGTAAAGGAATGGTAGATTTAGGTGAGCTTATGAAGAAAAGATACATAACTGCTTTTTACCAATACGAAACTTGATGAAGTTTAACAACTTTGAGTGTGTTTGACGTAGAATAGTGCCTATCCTGGGTATAATATGTGTGCTTCATAAGAGTCTTACTTTGTTTCTGAATAACATGTATAGAAATCAGATTTTCCTTGCATTTGCTAAGGAAAGGATAAAAATGCTATCTTTTAGCAACCAAGAATATTAAGTAGATAAAGTTAGAAGGCAGAGGAATTTCATTGTGTTTGATGCATAACATTTATCATACAATCATTTATTTTTTCCTTGGTTTGGCGAAAACAAAGAATGTATTGATCCTGAAATGAACAGACACAGCAGTCCGTATTGTTAGATCTTTATCTATTAAAAATGGAAAAACAGCACTTCAGCAAATTCTTTGGCCTCTACTCATGATTACCCTATTTATTGATTGTTTGCCAAGAATGTATGCATCTTAAGAAAGCCAGGGTAAGAGCATTAAAAATATAATTTATTACGGCTTTTCAAACAGAGTGCATTAATATTGTACTGTGAAGCACTGGGGCTCTATAAAAAAGACTTTCTGACGCCTGCAAACATATAAGTTCCATAAATTCCTAAATAGGAGATTTCAGCTGTCTCTGGTATTATGTGATATTTGCACAGCAAACTTTAATGCCAGGACAGTTTTAGACAAGGATTCTACAGACTTCACTGCTCCTTATGGCAGGCGTGCTGTTTACACAGGCTCATAATAAACCTTCAGCAAAAGCTTCTAAGACTGCCTTCAGGTTTAAATCATGTGGTATTTTTAGCATTCAGCAGTGACCAGTGCTCTCCCCTTTAATGCTGGAAGGTTGTGAAGTTGCTGTAGTTGGAAGTCTCGCCAAACACTAGGACGAATAATCAGATGTTCAGAGAAGGCTCCTGCTTAGCATTACTCCCAGTAAGAGCAGGGCAACCCTGACAGTTTACTAGAAGATTTAGCAGCTGGATTTACAATTAGATGATACTATTGTACCATATCCATAGCTACTTTTATTAACCAAGAGGCACCTCTGAATTTGATCAATAAAATACAAAGTAAGTTCAGTATTTTTCAGTAGTTTAAAAAGCCAATATCGTTTCATAGATCTGAGAAGTTATTTCATAGGCCTGAGAAGCAGCATGTAATAGAATACATCTATTTCATCCCATAAGAGGAAAAATCAGTGTATATGTGTTTGTATCAGTGTATATGTTGTACTAACCCAGTTCTTTGAATACATCAGTGCAAGGGGAGGAGGACCCAAAGTGCAATAATTTCACTTCCTGCTCAAATGCTTTTTTTAAAAAGTATTTTACTTACGATGGCTTATTTTAAAATGTTGTTTGTATAGAAAGGTCTCTGTTTAATCAAATTACAGTTACTAAAGCCTCTCAGTCCCCCTCATCTTATTTTTTATGAGTATGGTTTTTGTTTGACAGGTGCTAGATAAAAATTGTGGCTGAGCTAAGAAAGCACTACTAAGAAAAAGGAGTTGTATGTTTTTATTTGTTTAGGAGATTTTGCCAAAATACCTTCAAGCCAAGGAAGAAATCACCAGTTTGCATA
The DNA here is from genome assembly GCF_012274545.1 of Fukomys damarensis. Taxonomy (NCBI): domain Eukaryota; kingdom Metazoa; phylum Chordata; class Mammalia; order Rodentia; family Bathyergidae; genus Fukomys; species Fukomys damarensis. Next base: position 34,098,121 of record NW_022900940.1, read on the forward strand.
TTGCTATTTTTGCTGTGGTCTCCCTAAGTTGTCTTCTAATCCCTGATGGGTTCTCTCTTTGGTATACGACAGCTGAATGAATGACAAGAATATTGGCAGGCTGTGCGGCTTGTTTTTCATGCCTAGCCTGTTGGTACTTCCGAATGAGTTTGTGAGCTTCTCTAAACCTAAAGGGGTTTATTTGTCAGTACTAGAATCTCCTGTGCACAGTTCACTAAAGCTTTGGTGGAGACACACATGTGGAAAAATGTAGCTGTTTTATTGCCGGCTTTTGTTCAGCAGAAACAGGCAAATGGAGAATTTGTGAAGGGCCTCTCTGGGGTCAGTGGGAAATACTGATTTTTGGAGATGTTTGGTATGCACTAGACGTCTTCAGAAGTTGGTAGGATTCTTGGGTCCGAAGGACAGCGCTTTTACAGGCATGAACATTGTGGGACTAATTGGGGATCCTGGGTGCCCTGTTAAAGTAACCCTTGTCATCATTTATGCTAAAGATGATACCCTCTTGGCAGTTTGCCATGGTACAGTTCAGTTACATCTGTTTTTAACCCTTTTCTGTTACTACTGCAAGTATGACAGTGTACTGCGTAACACCTTGAGTGCAGTAGCAGTCTGATTTTTAGTTTCTAGACCACAGCTCTTTTCTGATAGTAGTGGGACCTGTGCTTATTAATCATCTGGCTACTGAGTTATTACCTTGGATTAGAGTAAACCAAGAGAGAGCACATCAAATCCATGTGAATTCCTTTTTGTAATATATCCTGAAGAGGCCACTTTTCTTTATCTCTCTCATTTTTATCATGTTATAAGATGGAACTTGTTCATTTTAAAGATTGTGGCCACTATAAAATCTCTTAGTTATGGTAGACTAAATGAGTAATCACAAAAATAAATGTTACTTATTTCTACATTATGCACATTGAAATTGTGTGTTATGAATGTCAGTGTGGTTTTGTGTTTCTTTAATGGAACCAGTTAGAATAAATATCTCAAAAAGAGAAAATGGTAATTTTTTTGGACCAAAGATAATTGTTTAGACAAACAGAAAAAGTTCATTATTAACAAGCATATAGGCAGTGGGATGGTGGGTTCTGAAGACCACTGCAGTGCATTTTGTGTGTATATTGTATAGGACTCAAAGCAAATCAAGTAAGACATACTTCTCTCTTGTCAGCATTATTATTTGATCAAAAAGTAATTCTGCATTTATTGCTTTTGGAAAATGCACCATTAAAATTAGAGTAGAGCTCAAGTTATCTTAAGACCAACTTCATACTCTGTTTAGATATTTCTCTTAAAACTTTAAAAAAGAAAAGATTGTATCTGTTCATCTATTTGTGTGAATGTTTGCATCTCTGTACCCAGTCTGCCTTGGAAACGGTCTCTCTCTCACTGTTGTAAAGATTTATTTTTAAAGCTTAGTTTTTCCTACTCCTCCAACCATATTTCTGAGGATTGTTGTTTTCCTTTCTTTTTGATAGGAACCATGTTACCAGTTTTCTGCGTGGTGGAACATTATGAAAACGCCATTGAATATGATTGCAAGGAGGAGCATGCGGAATTTGTGTTGGTGAGAAAGGATATGCTTTTCAACCAGCTGATAGAAATGGCATTGCTGTCTCTAGGTTATTCCCATAGCTCTGCTGCCCAGGCCAAAGGTAAATAATGCATATGTTGGGTGGGAAAATTTTCTTGGAATCCTTTGTTTACCTTGTAGAGAAAGCAGTGAATATTTTTTTTCAAAGAGCTGTAGCCCGTGTTTTATATTGGTTCCTTATAGACTGTGGCTTTAAAAAATTGGCTTAATTCAGTTTGGTTTAGTTAACACACATTTTGCTCATGTGGAATGTTGAGGTAGATTTTTTTTTTAAATTACTTCAGCTGAATCATTAGTATGCTTATTGACCTTAATAATCTGCTCCACTGAGGACCCACAAGGAAGTGAGGAGCGTATTTGAGCAGATGGACTGTTGAGAGTCAATTTGCATTTATGACTGAATATCTAGTTCTGTTTCTTTTATTCTGTTTCTGATGGTTTTATGGGCTGTAAAGTATTTTTCAATGCTGATTCCCACTGCAGTAGAGAATCTTATCTAAATCGTAAAGCCATTTAGAACTGGTTCTGCTATGTCTTATTAGAACTTTCTGTAAGTTAGGAAAATGTGGCCTTATGCATAGATTTTATTGATGGGGTGTTATTTCCAAAATAATAAACAACCCTATAGTCATTTACATAATTTCACAATTTGGAAAGCTAAGCTGTGAATATTTTCATTGACCTGCCTTTTAGAGGAAAGGGAATCATTCAAACAGAAGTAACAATATTGCTTATGGTGGGGGCAACAGGGAAAAAAAAAAAAAAAAAAAGCTTTGAACTACATATATCATCTGAGAGTGAAATAGTCAGTGACATACCTTCTTTATCTGGAATAGGGCTAATCCAGGTTGGAAAGTGGAATCCAGTCCCACTGTCTTACGTGACAGATGCCCCTGATGCTACCGTAGCAGATATGCTTCAAGATGTGTATCATGTGGTCACATTGAAAATTCAGTTACACAGGTGAGTCAGGCAGCAGTTCTGGGCTGAAACATTCTCCATGCCTAGTTCTCTGAAATAACACATCTCACCCCAACCTTCAGTTCCTCTTTACCCTGTGTTTCAGAAAGGTGAATCCAGGTTTATTTTGTTACCTTAACCCCTTCTGCTCTATTCCCCTAACTTCAGTGTATAATTTAAAAACACTCCCCACAAATTTGTAGATTTTTATACGTTATCAAAAGACAAGACTTTTTATATTTAGTCAATTAAATGATGCATTACAAGAAGGCATTTCACATAAAGTTTACTTAAGAAAAAAATATTTTTGCATATCATGAACAGTGCCATCTGTGTACATTTTGTGAAAGAATGCCTTATTCGCTATTGCCATGATCTTATTTATTTATGTTGGGTTTTTTTTTACCATTTTATTTCGTATGAACAGAGTAATGAAAGCAAATCAGTTAATACGTTTATGCTTTTCACGATGGCTCCTGAGAAAGCAGTACACCTTAAATTGTCTTCCCAAGCGCATCAGAGCAGGAAGGTAGAAGTAACATGAAAAAATAGCCACCACAGGCAGCTGATGTATAATTCATGCATCGATACAGCAGATGTGTTGTATAAAGTAATTAACTAATCGGAACAATCAGGAGACCGAGAGCAATCTCCAGATGCATCTGTTTGATGCGCAAAATGAAATCTGTCTGTCTTAAAGGAATGTTCTGCAGCGGGATGCAATCTTGTAATAATCCCCTTTCTAATCTATGTCTCAAATAGTTGCCCCAAACTAGAAGACTTGCCTCCTGAACAATGGTCGCACACCACAGTAAGGAATGCTCTGAAGGACTTACTCAAAGATATGAATCAGAGTTCGTTGGCCAAGGAGTGCCCCCTTTCACAGGTACTAAGCATAACACGTAATAAATAACACCATAGGCAACTTGGGCTTAAGGTCTGAGGCGGGTCCGGAGTTTAAAGCATCTGATACCTGAAGCAAGCATTTGCCAGAACTGCAAAATGACTTGGCCACTGCTTACCTTTTAAAATATTCCTGATTCAGTCTGAATAGAGTCTTTACACTTCTCTCCAGTGGGGGAAAGCGTTAAAGGACTGTTTACAGGAGAAAACCATTAAGCGGAAGACTATACTGGTTAGTCTTTAGGTTCTTCTTGGTGCTCTCTGAGCATGGTAGCTACACTCTCCTTAGTGACTTCTTGAAGGAAGAGTCGGGTAGTATGAGTCGCTCAGAGGTTTGGCACATGGGAATAGCAGTGTTAGTGTTAATGTGGAAAGCCTTGACATGCTGTCTGAATAAAATAATACAGCTACTGGCTACTTTGTTCATTACTCTTTGTGTGTGTGTGTGTGTGTGTGTGTGTGTGTGTTTGGTAAAAATAAAAATAACAAATCACTTGTCCAGATCAAAGGTTGAATAGTTATTCTTCATTAGGATTCTGTAACCTGTTTTGTGGCATTTGTTTTTTGAGATTGGTTGTTTTTAAGTGGAATCTTCTTTTTCCCTCTGAGATGCCTGTTGTGCTATTAGGGGATTTTGAAATGAGACTTATTATTTTACTTTATTCTTTGGGAGGAATTTTGATGGAGAATAACTAAAGCTTTAAGTTTCCAGATTTAAAAACCACATACCATTTTTGAAAATACTCAGCTGATTTCAAAAAAGAAAGAAGGATGCTGTGAACCCACTGCTCGTCATCTGCTTATGTGGTCACCATGTAATGCATTATAATTCTGTCCTTTATTACTCAAAGCCAGGGCGTGCTGTAATTGGGGTTCAAGTCTAGTTAGATGTTTCTTAAATTTTTAAAGTTTTCTTTTAATTCAGGTTTAGAACTGTAATTCAAATATTAATGTCAACCATTTCAACTTCAGTTGTATGACTCTTCTGTATTTCTGTAATTGAGAGATTCTCAGTGTATTTCTGTTATATTCTGAGTAGTAGTTATTCTCAAGATGTGTGTTTAATGTTAGGCTCATGAAGATTATGGGTACCTTTGGAAGGAAGTTTGTGGGCTTTCATTCTTCTTTTCTTGAAATTCTTTCATGCCAGGTTTGCTACCTTATAGTCGTATAGCTTTATATTAGCAATTTTAGGAATAGAGCAAATTCTGAGTTAAGCTATAGTCTCAGATTAAGTATTCTCTGTATTGTTAAGTATCTGTTTCTTATAATTTAGGGCAAACTTTTTTCTCAGTTCACTTTTCCATGCAGCTATCTCTATCCTGCTTCTCTCACTCTTGGAATAAAGATGATGTGAAATTATAACTATCAAAAATAATTTAAATTAATTAAACAGGTACAGCAATAGGGTCACATAATGGAAGGGATGACTTTTACTTACTTGTGAGACTTTGTGTTTTGCAAACAACTCCGGGTAACAGGTTACATGATTATTAGCATTTGGAAATTTGGAATGACCTAGAGTTAAATGTTTTTTAAATTTAGAGTTAAAACCATATAAACACCCAGTGTAGGGATCTCATGGATCTTCATGTTCCTGAATGTATCCCATTGGTTTCTGGAAGTACATTGAAAGACATAAGGATTTTATTATGATCTAGAGAATTGTATGCTACTCCAAATATTGTTTGATAACAGTCATTGAGAACTACTTGTTAAATGGTATCATCATTCACTTAATAAATTCTACCACATCGTAGCTTATTTACTTATTGTTTTGCAAAATGAATGCTGACAATTGCAATATTAACAAAATGATAAGATTAAATTCGGAACTGGGTGGAGTTATATATAGGTGAATTTCTGGAATGGAGGACTTTATAAGAACACATTACCTTGTGTTGCTGGAGACCCTACCATAATAATACATTGATGGAACTGGGCTATGATTTTATTTATTTATTTAATTTTTGGTTTTTTTGGTACCAGGGATCGAACTCAGGACCTTGCACTTGTGAGGCAGGCAGCAGATCCTCTGAGCTAAATCCCTGGCCCTGGGCTGTGATTTTAGCATGTTGTATAATTATAATCTTCCTTTCTTTAAAACATACCTTTTGAAAATAATACGTACATCTTAGGAGAGACAGCAAGTATTTTAAATTTAATTAATGTTTTGAAAAAAACCTCTAAGTGAGGGAGCAACTTTATATTTTGCTGTATCTTTTGTTTCTTTTTCTAGAATGAATCTATAAGTCAGAGTGATTTTATTAAAAACTTTTCCACTTATTTTCCTGTCATTTTTGCTCTCTAAAGATGGAGAGGGCTTCCTAAGCCTAAGCCCACAGTATATGCTTCTCTTTATTCTATGTTTGGGATTTGGTGATGTAGACACTGTAGTGAAAAATGCCTAACAAATAAATATTGCCTTATTCTTACACAGAGTGGAACTTAATTTCAAGAAATTCTTTATTGAGGCTGTACTTTTATGAAATTTTTGTTTCATTTGTGTGAAAACTTTTGACATATTTTTCAATATGTGCATTTTACTGTATATTAAGGGTCTGTTTTTGTTTAACGTGATACAGTACCCCAGTAACAAGAATGATTACAGGCTCCCTAAATAGTAGGTTTAGCAAAAAACCTACCCTGTGGGCAAATAGAGTCCTTCTATAGAGGCTAAGCCAGAGTAGGAATGGCTAACCATTAGGAATTTGCCTGGAGTATTGACAAGCCCTGCATCCATAACTCTTAGGAGGATTGTCTAATATCTGCTAAGCAAATGTCTAGTTGTACTTGGATTCTTAGAATTAGAAGGGATCATCCTTCCCTGGCACCTCTTTTGACAAAGGAAGGAGCTAGTGTCCCTAGAGATTAAGTCAAGGTGCCAGGTAACAGCTCTCCCAAAAGTCCTGATTTTCCGGTGTCCTTGCCCAATGGTAAATTTTAAAGTGTTGATATTAAAATGGGTACTCTTAGGTTTTTGTACTTTAATGTTTTCTTTGATAATATTTGCAAGGTTTTCTCCAGCTGCAGAAATTCCATAAGTGGGTATGTGGTTTGATTTACAACTCATACTTTTATTTGTTATTACTTTGCTATCATAAATCTGCCCAAGTAGATTGATGTGTTTATTAAGTTCTGTGTATCACGTGTTTATTTTTGTAAAATGTTCTAAGACATAAAAAATGCTTAGCTCATTATAGATCTGAGGTTGGATGTTTTGTTGCTTTTGGTTTTTTTTCAGTGGATGTGGTTAGATAAGTTGGATGTTGCATTTTGAACTACAGCTAAGTAGGAGAAAATAAAATCTGATTTAGGGATAGGAAAGCTTGTAGTCATGAAACTTCTGAAGGTATGAATTTAAGAAGTAAATTGGGAATTTAAAAAAGTCAACATTTGATTTACAGCAAAACATTAAATCTTGATTCTATTTTCCAGTGGAGTTTGAGAAATTCAATTTAAACATTGGATAAACACATACATTCTGATACGGGGACAGATGATTTTGTTAATGGTACCTTAAGTGAAAGGTCAGTTATTATTTCCACCAGCCTAATGCTTTTTAAAAGTGTTTGGGTCAAGTATTTCGGAAAGATTTTAATCTGCCGTGTGCATTTTTGCCTCCCTGCCTTCACTGTATGTGTGTACTTGTGTGGATACACAAACACACACAACAAGAACTTTCACATTTTTAAAGCATTGAATCATTTTCTATTTCATTTCTCAGCTGGGGAAAAGACATCTCCAAGTCAAGTCCAATATAAAGTGAGTGAGAATTGTCATTTTTATTTTCAGCTAAGTAAAATGTATATTAGGATAAATGTAAAATTGAACATCTTATTTAGAAATAATGTGAAGACAGGTGACTTTAAAATTTTCCTTTTTCTGATGGCATCTGAAGATCTGATGTATGCTGCAGTTTTTATTAGTTACTAACAAAACAGATAATCAGAGAAACTTCCTTGCCTTCCTGAGGCTCAGCATTTAAGGAGGTTGATGCTCTGAAATTTGACACTCATTTCAATAGGCATTTTAATAACCTTAAGCGTTCAGCTAATTTTCAGTATGTATTACAAGTAACACTGGAATAAAAATTTAAAAATGTATTCTATAGTAGTGATTTTCTAAAAAAAACTTCACTGTGGGTTTTTCCCCCTTTTTGACTGAAATGAAACATTTCTTAAATTTTTAAATAAACATTAATAGTCACTTTCTTTCAAGAGACTAGCATCAGTATTCTTATGTTGGATTTCACGTGAAAGACTAATCTATGAAATGTATTCAGATATTTACTCAAAAATATGCATTGAAACAATTTTGAAAAATGTATTGATGGTCTGCTTTGTCCCAGGCATCCTGTTTTCTGGGTCATAATAAAGATAACATATCTTAATAGCTGAAAGAATACATGATTAACTTCATTTAGTGCTTTTGATGTATCTCATGCTTCTGTCTCCTAAGTAGTAGACAGTTGTATACTCCATGTTCAATTGAGAAACCTGCAATGCAGAGTATGTGAGCATCTCTGGCTCTGTGGCTGGTGAAATAGAGGGCAAGACTTCAGAGCCAGAGCCAGGGAGCTCAACCTAGTGTCCTTCTAGGTCGCATATACAGATAAAGGAAATTTAAAAAAGAAAAAGAAGGGCCAGAGATTTAGCTCAGTGGTTCCACCGCCTGCCTCACAAGCTCAAGGCCCCAAGTTTGATCCCCAGTACTGAAAAGAAAAATCTTATATTAATTTGATGTGTTTCATAATAAATACACTTTGATTTCCAGTTGTATTTATTTTTGCTGTGGATGATTTTTCTTTCACATATGTGTTTTGCTTTTGTTTCTGGTTTTCCTGTTCATATATTGACTTGTTTTAAAAGTGCTATCATTTCATGCCCTCTTTTTAAGGCCTGTTGGTTTATTTAGACCATGGGGACCCTGATGGATAATCTGGCATTTGGTTCCGATGTGCTATCACTTCTCTTCTCCTTACATCTCTTACATTCTCAAGATCAGTAGGTACAATTGAGCTAATAGCCCTTTGTTTGAAACTCAAGGTAATTTTAAGCTTTTTTGTTAAATTGAGAATACTGAAAATAAATTTCTCAGGTATCTCTGAAAGTACAGACCTTTGTCATCACATTGGCCTTATCTGATGGGCAAAGGATAGAGCTGGCATTTCCATTTTAAAAATACAAAGTGAGGATTGTACATGCCATTTCCCACCCTAGAAACTATAAGTTTTGTGGCTAAGCATTATGTGTTTTGAGGGAAAGCTTTCATAGATCTCCTTTCCTTTTTAAAATTACAAAACATTACCTCAGTCCTTACCTGACCATGGGAATGTGGGAAAAATACTTGCTGTTTGTCAGGTACTAAAGTACTTAATAATAACTAACTGGGTATTATTACCACTTTCAGCAGTTGCCTTAGTGATGAGATCCATAAGAGAAATTTCGGACCGGTCTTAACATGAGTAGCTGTGTGAATTTCATGTTATGTCAAACAATTTGCTTCCTTTTCTGAATGAATCATGACATCATTCCAGGTCCTCTTTCAGCTTTCTGAAATGTCTGCTCCATGTTAATATTATAATATATCTAATCTACGAAAAAGCACCCTCCAAATTGCAAATTTCCCTTTTTTAATACAGTGTATCAAGCTCATTTTAAGCTGGTTTAGATAGATAAGTATTTCACAGTAGCTTGATGCTAGCTCTCTGTAAGCTTTCAGATATATTAATCAAAAAAGACAAACTTAAAATGAATTGATCTCAGATATTTTATAGCCACTATCTTTTCATAATAGTAAAACATAAGAGTTTAAACCATGTCAATTTAGAGCTTAACAGTGTGCAAGTCCTTCATTGTCACTTAATAGGTTTTTACCTGTGCCTTGTTTTAGAACTGAACAGGCTTCCTTTGACCTCAGAATCACTAATTACCATTTCATGAGAGCATTCATCCTCTTTTTTCCCCTGATGCGTAGAGTAATAAATATTCCCAAGGCTGAGGAGTAAACATGGTCTGAGAGAAAGCCTATTAAATGCTATTTTCTAATTCTTTTAAAAAAGAACTTAACTAAATCATGCTAATCAAACTAATTTTCTTGTTAAACAGAACTAGTTTTAAGTGCATCTCGAGCATTTTCTTGCCCCTCAGTTAACTACTGAAATTTCAAGTTGGTCTCTATCCGGATTTGCTTTTTGAATCTGCTTTATTTCAATGCCAGATTTGGGCTATAAACAAACTCATAACAAACAAACCGAGAAACACCCCAAAGTTCAAGATAATCAAAACAAACAGATACACACCCAATTTTTCCTCCTTTTCGCTAGAAAACGCTTGATGATAGTGTGCTGTGAGTACAAAAAACATGAGAGATCCTTTAGCAGAAGAGGAGAGGGCGGCAGCCCTGGCTCCACCGCTCACTTCCAACTGAAGGAAGGAGCGTGCCGACTGTGGGGACTTTTAAATCTAGACTTAAAAGTTATTTGTTCTGTTTAGCATTTTTAAAATGATTCTGTTAGGAATTGTATGTGCTTCAGTTTTAATTTTAACTCATAATGATTGTAAAGCACCCTGGGATGCTTGTGTGAAGGGCGCTACAGAAATATAAGATTGTATTGTGTTCTCATTTGCTGTTTTATTATGGGTGCTGGAGTTCAGTCCTGCACAGTGCAGAAGGTTGCAGATTCCTCATTTGTGGAGAAGGTGGCTGACTTCTGTTGACAGTCTGTTTTTCTTTCTGTAACTCTTGAAAAGTTCCTCTTTAATCATCTCTTTTCTTTGGAAAATATTGATTATTTTTGTATCGCAATATTTTCCCATAGAAATGCTAATCTAATTTAGCTTACTCAGAGGGGCTAAAGATGTAAACCAGATGATACCTTGGAAGGGAAGAAAGATTAAAGCTTTAATTGTTTTTATCATTTGAGATTGTATTCTCACCCGGATAATAAGACCCGGTCCTTCATTATTGGGTACTGCTGACAGAGACTTTTACCTATTTTCTGTCAATCAGCTATTCCAAAGCAATAAAAAATGTGGAGCTAAACTGAAATTACAAACTTAGGCAAACATCAGAGTGGGAATTTCTCAAGTTATTTTACATGACAGTTGTTTCTTGAAGCAGTACGTTTCATCAACAACTTCATTCTGTTTTGTTACTTTTTTGGGGGTACCGGGGATTGAACTCTGGTCCTTGCACTTGCAAGGCAGGCCACCGAACCGCTGAGCTAAATCCCCGACCCCCGTTTTGTTACTTTTGAACATGTGTCTTTTTCATTGCTCCTTATCCTCAGTTTTCTTGGTGAGTTAGTATCACCATAGCCGTTAGGACTTGAACTTTGTCATGATCAGCTGTACCAGCTTAGGCACAGACTCTCTGTCTCAGTTTCCCGTCTGTAAAGGAAGAAGAGAACAGTATCAACTTTTTAATATTGCTCTTAGAATTAAATTAAATGAGTTGATACTATTACTTCCTGAAGTATACAATAACTTTAGTTTTTCTAAAATGGAGAAATTGACATTATACTTGTGCATGCCATGTGGTTTAAGGAACTTGTTTACTCTTTAGATTTTGATACAATTTGATAGATTTTGATAACATTTGTTAAAAAAGGACCTTATTATGTAATTCATTATGACCTTTAATGGATACTTTTACAAACACTCAATCTTTACAATGTTAGGGCATATTTTGAATGGAAATGAGAGGAGATCCAGCCTTGTGCTTAGAAATAAGTTCATTTTCAGATTAAGCAAATGTAATCCTTAGAGTAGACAAGATCAGAGGGTAAAAGATTCTTCATTAGACTGTCCTCAGGATATGAGTGTGACTTTTCCTTTATTAGCACCCAGTGCTCTGTCCTTTCTTTATGTGCCACCTTTTAAATTATATTTAATTGTGGACTTATAGTTTACCAAAGCAAATAACTTCTGAATTTCTTTTAAGAAGACCTTCTGATATTCCAAGTTGTCAAGTTTTTGCATATTTTAGTGTCCTGCAGTGTATGTACAAAACTTACATGTTTATAAGCAGAACAGTAGTCTTGAAGGCAAAATAGACTCAAGATCTGAAGAAAATTTTTTTTTAGACCCTGGTTACATCTCACAGTTAAGCACATGTGTTGATAACATATTTTAGCATTTCTATACATGTTTTATATCTTTCTCACAACTGAACGTCTATTTCAGCTTAGCTAATTTTCATTGTCTCAGTTGTGTTATATCTGAGACACACTTTTAAACTGTTACTTTGTCCCTTTTCTTCTCATATTCAACAGAAAAAAAGGGAAAATGTCACGACAGAGCCAAATGATGTTTATGTATACAAAGATGGTACTGCCAGCATGGAATGTTAGCAGTTGGTATCACCCCGCGTTTGCCCAGTGTCCAGTCTTCAGTTGATGTTCTAAAGTCCGTAATTGGCAGTGGAGAACTCCATTAAGGGATGTAAACATAGAATGTTTTCAAGTCAGCGTATAAAGGTCCAGAATCACCTGAATTTAGAGAGTACTGCAAATACGGATAGCTGTTGAGCCATTCCAGAAAGGGAATAGGGGATTGGGGTGTCTGCCCCTCTGTGTTAGCACCCGCCAGTCCACTGATGGATGGAACACTTTGTTTCGTGGTATGCGACCCATCCCAGTACATTGCTTCCAGAGAGAAGATGGCACTTTCCTGAAATGTGAAGGATTGTCATAATAGTGATAAGAATGAGGCCAGATTAATGTGATTTCTTTCTTTATGTCCTAATCTGGAGGTGACATTGGTTTGTATTTATCTAGTAGACATGGGAAATTGTGGCTAAAGCCTAATGGTGGTGAATAAAATACAGAAATCAAAGTCGTGGTTTAGTCCTTAGTCTCTTGTGAAATTTTGGATCATATCTGAGTGAAGTCCGTGGACCCTATGAGGGACTTCTGATGGTTTATGCAAAGCCACTATTTGGGAAATTATGTAGAAGGATAGCTGCAGAGGTTGCATGAGATTCCCTGTGGTGTAGCTAAAAGCTGGGACTGTATCCCCCATTTTTAGGCATAATGGTTTAAAATCTAATAGTGTTCAAATAATGAGGCAATGCAAAGAGGGAATATGAAGTCTCTTGGGAAGAGTTACAAAGCCTAATTGTAGTATTTACTTTTGGAAAAATGAATTGTTCGGAGTATCCGAGTTCTTGTTTCCACTTTGCACTTTCTCAGAAAGCTGTATTTAGCGCCTCTGAAATGTAACCTAAATTTGATATCTGTTTCCCTCTGTTTCTAAGCATAGATACTAGGAGTTTTAATCTCTGTAGATGATGAGAGATTTGTCCACACAAGGGCATAAGAGAAGGAATAAGCAAGCATTCCCCAAATGTGTAAGTTGGTGCAGAGCACCTAAGATTCAGAATCCCTGAAGATAACTTCTACCATAGAAAAATCAAGTAAAATTCAGTGGATTAAGGTCAGAAAAAAAAATTGGAAAATTATATTTAGATTAGCAAAATACTTAATAATGGTTATAATTTATGATATGTATAACTTTCAGTAATCAGAAATACAATGCCAAAGAGTTTTAACCTTCCTAAAAATAAAACTCTAGTTGGAAACGTTTGCACAGTGAGTGCTTGAGAATGAATGATGTGTATACAATCAAATCTTCCCTAGTCTGTGTGGGAAGACATAAGCATTTCACAGACTCATAATGCTGATACGAGGAAGATAGAAGATTATCTAGTTAAATTCTCTTTTTAGCCTGTGTAGTTAATTTGAAATATCATGTACCCTTAGTAATAATACACCTTTTAGCAAATATTTAAGTTCTATTTACTGACAAGTTCATTTTGAATAAGTTTTCAGTATAGTTAGATCTAGATAGGTACTTATACGCAAGGACAAAGTAGAGAATCTGGTCAAAAGATACTATGTGGGGATTATATAAAATAATTATATGAAAGAGCAGCCATAAGAACTGTGAACCAACATTTTCTTTAAAAGTTATGCATTGAGTTTTTAAATAATTAAGTAAAAATTTCCTGCTTTGAAATGATCACATTTTCATCCTTAGGAAATGTACTAGGAAAATTAAAACATAATAGGATGTATTCTGCCTATGCTTCCTTTTTGTTTCTTTAGAGCTTCATACTGAGTTTACATTTTTGGTGATGTGTCCAGGTTACTCTGTGTGAAAATGCCATTTTCAGGCACTCAGCTGGATCAAGATGGCAGGAGTCATAACTCTGACAGCTGAAGTTTAAGCAAAATTTAGAAGTGATTAGTCTCTTCTCAACAAATTGAGATTTCACATAGACCCCTGCTCGTATCTCCCAAGAGAATAGCTTAGAAAGCAGCAGAGGACCCAGAGGGAAAGATTTGGGAGAACATAAGCTCACAAGCACAACAAAATATTATACTTAGAAATCCTGCCATTCGCGTTCACAAATTGAAGCCCATTTCCTATCCTTTCCACCCACAAATACCAGATGGAGACTACCTGTTAATTTTCAACAAATTCATTCCATGTCAATATCTCATGTGATGCCTTTTTTAGAGATTGTAGTATTTGATACCTTTCTGGATGAAAAGAAAACTCCATTTAAAGAGAGGATCACTATTAAAACTGTTTGAATGTGGAGTTGATTCAATTGTGTTTGAATGTGGAGTTGAAGTTAAAGTTTGACTTCCTCAGACATATGAAACCTGCTGTGAAAATTCAGACCATAGGAAAACAGGACAGGAGAATACAAAAAAAAGGAGATCAAGACCCTATGAAGTTTTACTTACCAAAAAATATGAAATAATAAAAAGCCAGTAGTTTTGCAGATGGTTCAGTAAATGCTCGTTTCATTGAAAATTATAAAAAGGTACTTAATGTGTATGTACCATTAATACAATACATAAAACGGTTACTGTCAAAATTGCTGTTCCAGCCCAGAAAATTAACTGTAGGGCTTTGTACATCACTTTGAGTAGACAGAGAAGTTTACAGGTTTTTAAAAATATACATTCTGCTGGTACGGGCATTTATTCAGAAAACAATTACTTTAGACTTTATGCCAAAGACATTAGCAATGATGTGCTTTCATCTAAACACAGGCATAACAGATATATTATAGACAAGGTAGAGCCATGAAATTTGCCTTATAGAATTAAACCTGTGCAAGATTATTCCCCTTGCTGTTTCTCTGGAGTATTCCAATTCAAAACATACCTTCCTTCCTACAGAAAAAGATATTCAGATTCCTTAGTTGAAATTAATTAGCATTCAGAAACCAGATAGCATGTTTTTGGGTATTCATGAGATCTCTGTTTGAAAAAAATGTTTTTAACTTGTAGAAATGTGTTGCAACACACAGATGGGAAGAAAAAGAAAAAAAAAATCTCTTTAGCAAGCGCTGTGTGTAAAAGGAATATTACATTTTGCACGCTCCTGATTGCTCTGTGTAAACAGTTTTTGACATCTGTCTTTATAGTTTTCGAGGAGAGGAAGACTTTGTTAAAAGAATCATTTTTATACAGCAGTCACCATTTCAGTCTTGCTTTACCTGTATTATGAAAGCAGATGGTCTGCATGTCTTTTGAATATTTATAACTATCAAAAACAATCTCTTGCTATTCACCCTTAGGCTTATGAGATGTCAGGACTGTTCTGGTTGAAAAAAATCATCTTGGGTGTTTACAGAAAGAGGATTACATTAAGCTGAAATGACTATACATTTTCCAGTTTAATATTTGTCCATCAGCTGTTTAATCGTATTTAGATAATTGTGTAAATAAGATGTTGTAGCACTTGCCCTCTGCTGAGGGAACCACCATTTTGTAAATGCTGTTTCTATCTCCTCCTACCTCAGTTAACCCATCTGCAAGTCCTTAGTAAGTTTGGATCCTGATATCACAATCCTGCTTAAGGAAAAAAACAAAAACGTGCACAAAAAGCCAGTATGGAAATCACATGAAATGCCAGAGAGCTGCTGGCTTCCGGTACAGGCCGTTTAGTTTATTAGAGTATATTGTAATATGCTAATATGGTACAACACTCCTATTACCCTTTAAAGATGGCATGGTTTTCTCTTTATTCTCTGTGAACATGCAGTGTTTTGAGGGCATTTTGGGTAACTTTTGGTACAGTGGGGGTTAACTGTTTTTTGACTGGAAGCTGAGCAATCAGAGATAACAGATTTTGCTGTGGTTGGTTGATTTGGCAGAAAAGCATGAACAGTTTTGGTTTAAATGATTGAATAACCTGATTAGCATTGTTTTGGGGTGGGTTTTTTTGGTTGTTGTTAAAGGCATAACAAAGCAATTTTAAGAGTAATCAGATCCCTGCCTTTCTTCAGTGATGAATCTTTTGGAGAAGGCCTCACTTCCCCAAGCAGATCCAGTAGCTACTAAGGTGACCATGTAGAAAATATAAATCTGTCTCCCTTCATTTTGTGTTAGACATATCTAGCTATGGAGCCTGTGATCTCCAGCAGAGGTTTGAAAGAATATAACATTTGGAAAAATTATGTAACCTCCACAAATTCCTTGTTGTTTTTTGTTGTTGTTGTTGTTGTTTTTTGGTGTGTGTGTGTGTGTTTTTTTTTCAAATTGAAAGACCTGCAGATTTTAGAGCAAAGGTTCTGAATGTTCTAACTCTATGTAAGTCAGCCTTTAGAAAAATTCCACCCTTACCTTTTCACAATTAGAAAGGTTATAAATAATGTATTTGGCTGAAAAGGAAGCTCAGCCTGTGGCAGATGGTATCATTCTAGAGGACTGGGGTTTCTGTGAAGATGGCATTCTTTCAGATCGGAACTTCAGCAGACTCAAAGAACTGAAGCTCCTCATAGGAGCAGACATGTGCTTTATGGATCTTAGAAAAGCTTACAACTTGGCTCCTAGGATAAGAATATTGTGTCACACTGAGGTTATGAGACCCACAGCCAGTTTCTGCCGACTTCCACATTGTATTTCCCAGCCCTGGAAGCTGCCGCCTGTTTATTCGTTGGTGTACTGTGTAGCATTTGAACTTGGGATTTCTACTGCATGAGTTTTGTCAGTTGGATTCTTTTATTCCCAGAACACTGGTGTTTTTTTATACATACTGGCTACTGAGCAAGAAACTTGCCATACAAGTTGTGTCTTTTTCAAAGTGATTTGGAGAGCTCATATAAATAGACACCAAGAGAGAACTGGAATAACATAGCCACTGAGCACTGCTACTTCCGAGACATCTGTTTGTATGTATTTTGAAAAACCTGGGACGGGAATCTCTTGGAAATTTGTGAACAAAGGTTTTTGAGACTATGATTTCCTTTGTGACAGCTAAAAGTGATGGATCTTAAAGGTTTATATAACGATTAAGCTGCCATTGTCTTCTGCCTTGAAGGAAAGAAAATGAGAGGTGTTGGTGGCCTGCAGGAATGAGTTACTTCACTGACCCTTTATCGATCACCTGATTGCGCCCAGCCCTGTGATTAGTCCAGGCTATGCCAGGATAAAACCTAAGGCTCAGGTTGTGCTGGGAAACAACAGTCTGAAAAGAGATACGGTGGCACTGCAAAGGCTGTCTGGCAAGTCAGGCAAGGCCCCACAAAGCAGGTACTTGAGCTGTATGCTAGAGGATGAACAGCTGGGTATTCATCCAGCCATTATAGCACCTGTAAAGGATGCTAGCCAGAGATAGGAGAGGGCACAGGACTCCACTTCAGGAGTTGTGTGTGTTTCCTTGATACCCTCTACCAGATTCAGGCCGGCCTCAGAAAATACCACCCAGGTGGAGTGTTGGCACAGATGAAAATACTTCCTCTTGTTATCCTTTGATTCAACTCATTACTTAATTATCTAATTAGTACATTCTTTACCCTTCCTAAGAAAATTTCTTTGGCTTAAAATACATCATTTTGAAAATTTTATCTGAAACCCTTCTGTTATTTAAAGTCTAGTTGATCTATGTGGTCATATAATAAAGGCCAATGAGAAGTAGTAGGCATAAAGGTTGTGATAGTAATTAGCATACATTCATGATTAATATCTACTAGCTTCTGTGCTAATTTTATCACTTCTATTATTCTTTTCTGTTTTCTCAAGCCATTATTTTCCTGGTGACTTGACCTATGCTTGGCACATAGTAGAAGTTCAGTAAATACACCTGGAGTGAAGGTGTGTGGGGGGGTGTGCCTGAATGAATTTTTAAAACAACCCCTAAGGTGAATGCTACTATTATTCCTGTTTAATATGGAAGATTGCGGTAGAATTGTCAGTTGATTGACCCAAAGTCACATTTCTGGTGTTTGACACACCTGCATTTGAACATAGGTTTATTTCCCTTCCATTTCATCAGGTGCACGTTCATTGTGTGTTAGTAAATGCCAGGCCATGACGGGAAAATAAATGGAGTCTCAGTCCCACATGAGTGTATAGTGAGTGCAATCTTTTAAAACCAGTGCCGCTTTTTGAGTGACATAAGAATCCCAAGTCTTGACAGACATAGGGCTAGGTCTGCTCTGTGTACACTCCTGCCACCTAGAAAAATACCACTGCTCTTTCTGTTACTTTATCATCACAACAGTAGGTGTTTCTGACTTTTTAAATTGAAGATTACAGTATTGATTTATGATGTTTCAATATGCCATGTGTTCTTTGGGAATTTTGTAAACTCTCTTATCTTGCCACTGAAACTCACTAGTCTACTTGGATGCAGTTTTAAGGTCGCAGTAGGGACTTCACTGCAAGAAAAAGAAAGTTCCGTAAAGTGGGTGTGTGAGCAATTTAATTATACACATGCGTGTGTATTGCTCCAATAAAGTAGAGGTGGTTCCACGTTATCTAAGTTATGGAATTGTTCCCAGCCCCTACAACAACAGTATAGAATAGCAGGGTCCAGAAGTTTTCTTTGGTGAGTGTTATATAACCTGTGGATTAGCCTTTTAATTCATGTTTTGCTTGGGCTAATCCTTTTATATTAGAGTTTCCCAAGCACATGCCACTTGACAGAGGAGAAAGCATCCAGAAAACCAACTTACCAGAAGCAGCCTAGCAGCTTAGGGGCAAGCGAGGGCAAGGGGAAGCTTTGACAGTGACGCACATGTGGGTCTTATTTTCCACATACGGATAATAGTAAACGAAAAAGCACTATTACTGTTATGGGCTCTAGGGTTATAGAAGTGTTCTAGAATTTTTTTCACATACACTGTAGATTCTTCCTTTTTTCCTCCCATATATCTCCCCGGCTGATAAGCTGAGTCACGTCGAGTTGGTCTGTTTGCATTATCTGTCTTCCTAATAAATGGTAAACTTCTGGTAGGCCAAGACTTTGTCTTACCCATCTTCATATTCTTAGTACCAGCCATGCACATAATAGGTCTGCATCAAAGAGCAAATTTCATAATATACAGCTTTTGGCAAAACAAAGTAGACCGGACATTTGTCAAAAATCTCAGCAAAATTTAGATGTTCCATACATTTCTAAAAAATGAGACAAATGGTGTCTAATATGTGTATGTACTATTGTGTTAATATGTAAGAAACTGTCAGGATGTCTAGGTAAAGAGTAATAACTTTTAAAAAATTGGACCAGGGTGCATGAACATCACCTGTCACCCTTTGGCAGAATCGCTGTTATCCATCAGTGATCTCAGTAGTTTTATTAGTGTCTGACTTTATTGATCCGTCATTACCATAGAGTAAGTGAGATTGAAGCTGACTGATTGTTAACTGGATCAGGTAATCTTCTGGCTCTGGTTTTGGCAACCTTGCTTAAGTGTCTTTTTGCACTGTGGACTGTGGGAGGCTCTTAGTGAAATTGCAAATTATTGGATTAATGGCAGAGCATCACCAGCACATTAAGGATGTCTTTTTAGAGAAATAAAATGTGAAAATGACTATAAAGTAGAAAATGTCAAAGAAAGAGAGATAGTATCACAGTGCCTCTTAGCAGAGATAGCTGTATTTTACATAAATAATGCAACTCTAGCTTATCCATCACTCCAAGTTCTTTAGATATCTTCCAGATTTACACATGACACGAATGTGTGCATGCTACAAAATTAACACTGATAATGGTTGTCAGGAGAGTTAATAATAACCAAAGAGCTTTCCATTAGAAGTAGTTTGGCGAAGATAATGATACAAAAATGCTTTGTCCCCAAACTGGCTTTTCTGGTTGTTCTCTGCCTCCTGAACAATGCTGCCTTCTGTAAACTATTTCCCCACAGAACAACAAAGTCTGAAACATATCTTCTCATATTTCTTCTCATGGGGGTAAGGGATACATTGGTGATGTAAAGTCTCATACCTGAATCAATAGGAAATTAATTTAGCTGTTACTAGAAAATATGGGTATTATGGTTAAAAAGAATCCAGAATAAAGTCACTGATATTACCATAACCAAACTTTTCTGGGAAGAGAACACTTTCTTATTGAAAGTGAGGCTTTTATTTTTAACTTCCTTTTAATAATACCTTAAAATCATGGTCTAAAATGCTTGACTTTTCAGGGCTTTTTTATTTTATTTTTTTTCAGGGTTCTTATTTAAAGACAGATAAAGTGACAAAATAGGCCATTTTCTTTTTTGTGATATCCTTAAGAAATTTAGTAAGTATGAAATGAAATATTAAAACATTTTTTGTAGTCAGTTGAAATTCAGGACTCAAACTTCACTGGAGATAAATAAGATTGTAGAATGCCTTTTTCTTCTAATAGAGGATCTCTGTGAATATTTTGTTTCTTCTCAAATGTGGTCAGTTAAACTCTGCCAGTTGAAATCCAGATAATAGAAGGAAAGTACAAAAGTACAAGTGCTATTTCTCAAATTTTAATATGCATGTGAATCAGATCCCCTGGGATCTTGGTAAAATGTAGGTGCTGATTTTTTAAAAGGTCAAGCCCCACACCCTGCATTTGTAGCAAGCTCCTTGGTGGTGTTCATATTGTTGGGCCCCCAGACCATATTTAGAGTAGCAAGGATGTACAGCCCAGTCACTAAATCTCAAAGTATTTACGAATTGCAGTCATGATGTTGTCTTCATGCATTTTGATTTCTTGGGATCTGTGAATGTTTGTCAGGCTAGGAATAGCTCACATCGGAGATTGGAGAAGTAATGCTAAAGTAAAAGTCTGTGGGTTTCATAGCTTTATACTGATCTCGGTGGGCTGTTGCTTGCTAAATAAGCATTTGATGGTATATTAATGAATTTTAGGAAGTTGAAGTGTTAAGCTGAAGTATAAAACAAAAATGTATTGGTCATCAGTTGATTACAAACAGTTTGCATTGAAATAATTTCTGTGTTCCATCTTACGATGCTGTGTGTTAAAAATGTCCTCCCCTCTTCATGCAGAGTATGATTTCTTCCATTGTGAACAGCACTTACTATGCAAATGTCTCAGCAGCAAAATGTCAAGAATTTGGAAGGTGGTACAAACATTTCAAGAAGACAAAAGATATGATGGGTAAGCAAAAAAATCATCACGGTGGTAGCTACCTACCATTACTTGTCATTTGGGGGTTTATCAAAGTCACATCTTAAGCCAGGTCTTTTGATTGCCCAATTAGAGATCAATTTAGAATGTTTCTTTGAGGGTGGGGAGTGGGTATGAGTATAATGAGATAATTAAATTCAATAAATGTTTGTGTTTAAATCAACCAAACTGACTTGGTTGTCAGACATTCAGGAAATCGAGGCGTGGGGTGGGGGGAGCTGTCATTTTTTAACATCTCAGTGAAGACCTAACCAGGCCTTGAATAACTAATATTAGCTGTAATTTCTCTCAGAGGTAAATCATGGTTTTAGGATTTTGGTTTTTATTTGAAAGAAACAGGGTCTGTTTTTATACCTAATTTTTAAGGAAACTAAACTATTAACCTTATTAAACTGTATAGTTTCCACAATTGCAATACCGTGGTTCCAGCCCCCACACTCCCATAGGTGGGTGAGCATAGTAGTTTACCATTGCATAATTTCTAAACTTTTCAGCATCACAGCATATCTTAACATGCAGCGTTAAGTGAGTATTTTGTTGTGCAAGAAATATGGTAAAATTATCTGCAGTGTAAAATAACAAATAAAGGTTGAGTACTGTATCTAAGCATTTAGATTATGGCATTTTCTCCATATTGAATTTGTTAGTGCTCACAAAAGCAAACACTGTGATTAAGGTTAATGTTCTAATTTCTATTAATGATTTCTTTCACATAGTTGTACTGAGTGTATGTTTTAAAATAATATAGGAGTGGGATGTTTAATATGCATAACATTATGCTTTGTTTTAAATCCCTTTCTTATTTCTATTACATTCATTTAATAGTAACAACTATAACTTTTCCTAAAGATTTTAAGAGACAAGGGAACTAGCAATTTGAGCATGTTTTAGCTTTTAATATTTGAAGAAAAGCCATCCATCTATAAAAACAGATTCTTTGCCTTTTATAGCTTAGAGCTGTAATGAAGACAATGCATCATTTTTGGAATAATTGCTTGAATTACTATTCTCTGTGAATGGCCCACTTGGGCTGATACCACTGGTAGAAATTAAAGGTTTTTCCCCAATTCTTATATTTTGCATATATCAGTGACTATAGCAATGTGGTAAGTTCCTCTAAATATAAAACCTGCATATTTAATGACAAGAGGGATGATTATTAAAATCAAAATAGAGTTTATATCGGAGAAGTATGGTATAAATTTGGTCAATTTATGGTATAAATTTGACCTATTCACAGAGCTCCATACTCAGCCTTTTTAGTCAGGAACATCAAACCAGCCTCCTCCTGTGTAACAGCAAGTATTTGACACACTAGAGCTAACTTATAGCTAATCCATATGAGGGATCTAGGCAAGGAAGAAGCGTACATCCCCACTTGTTGGAAAATACATTGCAAAATAGTAACAGTATCATTGTTTTAACAGAATGACTCCCTACCCTTTCCTTGCAAGATTGTGTTTAAATGCCTGAATTCACTATGTAGCCCTGGCTGGCCTGGAGCTCACAGTGATCCTCCTGCCTCAGCCTCCCAAGTACTTGGATTATAAGTGTGCACCACCATGCCCAGTAAGAAGCAGTAGCTTCTTGAAAAAAACAATTGGGTCTTAATGACACTGCCTTATTTTTATAATACTATAATAATACGGCCTTATTACAACACTGTAATAATACTGCCTTATTATTCCAATAAATCACTTGCTTCTTCCAAGAAGTATTTGCAGATATACCTGTTGTCCATGATGGTTACACTTAAATTAAGCCATATAAGATACTCAGCTTGATGTTCAATTACAATACTCAGTTTTTAATGCCCATTTTTACTATAGCTTCATTATATAGACTATGTCGTTGTATTTACTGCTATATAAAATTGAATTTTAGTTACATTTTATGTCATTTTTTTCTTTCATTCTTTTTCCTAAAATTAATTTTTTTCCTGAAGCTTATACATATCAGGAGAAAATGTTTGTAAATTTCTTTTCTTTCGTTGCTTGTTATCATATACTTCTTAGTTCATGATAAGCCTTTAAGCAAGAGAAATTTTTGTACGAGCCATTTCAAAGTAAATCACTGCTTATATACACCTACTTGAGGTAAATACGTGAAAATGCATAACATTTTGACCCATGGCTAGTCATGCAAAGAATTTGGGTATTGTAAATGTTATCCCTTAAATCGAAGCCACATTTTAAAAACTGAGATCAGGAGTGTAGCTCTACTTTGAAAGATTGTGGAATTGTTCAGAAGAGGAAAACAAAACTGCAGTCCAGTAAGTTCCATCTTGAAAATTTCTTGATTTCTTTGGTCTGTCTGCAGCGTGCCTGTGCCTACTGTCTTTTTTCTTTAGGAAGTGGCCCGAAATCCCCATCAGTGCCCACTGCCGTTGACTGAGCGTGGTTTCCTTTTCTGTCCCCTTCAGTTGAAATGGATAGTCTCTCCGAACTATCCCAGCAAGGTGCCAACCATGTCAACTTTGGCCAGCAGCCGGTCCCCGGGAACACAGCCGAGCAGCCGCCATCCCCCGCGCAGCTCTCCCACGGCAGCCAGCCCTCTGTCCGGACCCCTCTTCCGAACCTGCACCCTGGGCTTGTGTCCACGCCTATCAGTCCTCAGTTGGTCAACCAGCAGCTAGTGATGGCTCAGCTGCTGAACCAGCAGTATGCAGTGAATAGACTCTTAGCCCAGCAGTCCTTAAACCAACAGTACTTGAACCATCCTCCCCCCGTCAGTAGATCTATGAATAAGCCTTTGGAGCAGCAGGTTTCAACCAACACAGAGGTGTCTTCCGAGATCTACCAGTGGGTACGCGATGAGCTAAAACGAGCAGGAATCTCCCAGGCAGTATTTGCACGCGTGGCTTTTAACAGAACTCAGGTCAGTTTGGATCTGTTTGTGCATATTTTTGCTCTCTCTTCCCTTCGTCTCTTGTTCTTGCACCATGTGTGCTAACGTTCATTCTTTGACTCAGTACTGACATTTCACCTTTCTCTAAACATGGTCGTAATGGTTGTTCTGGTGGGATCTAAATTTTTTAACTTCTCTCCCTGCAGTGTAGCTCCTCTCTTGGGACGGCTATGTACAGATTGACCCCAAGTCAGGGTCCTTGCAAGAATAATTTAAATATAAAAGCATTTCACACTGGCATTGTCCGTGTTCTTCATGGTAGAATCATAAACTGTTACTCATAGAAGGTTAAGTCAAGGCCTTGGGTAGAATTCTAGGCTTCGTGTTTAGTGTATTTTCCATGTTTCCACATAGATCAAACTTAATTATATAAATGTGCTTTTTTGAAGTTTTTTCTATAACAATATTTTTGACACTGAGAACTCAGTAGCAGTTACTGATATTTAATTTTAAGCAGTCATTTAAAAACTTTAATAGGACATGTTAACATAAAATGTTGCTTAGCTTTATCTTCTCTCTCGTATTGTTGTTAATATTCTTCTAGACCCATTCTTTAGACCAGAGGTCAGCACAGGTTTTTCAGTAAGAGGACAGATAGTAAATATTTTAGACTTTGAGGGCCATAAAGCTCTGTGGCTTCTAGTGATGAGCAGCCATAAACAATACACAAATGGGCAGTCTGTCTACAGAACAGGCTGTGAGGTAGGTTTGGTCTGTAAGCCTTATTTTGCACACCCATTTTTAGACTTACCATTGAGAAGTCTAAAGTACCTTTGTCCTCCTGGCCATATTCTGATGAAGATACTATCTGTCACAGTGGGTGGTAGAGGGACATAGAGAAAAGGTGATACATGATCTGAGAAATCATAAGATAAAAGATTTTTGTTTTGTTTTATTTGTTTATTTTTTGAGGGGGGGGTCTCACTATGTTGTACAGTCTGGCCTTGAACTCACTATGTAGCCCAGGCCTCAAACTCACAGCCATCCTCCTGCCTCAGCCTCTCCTGTGCTGGGATTATAGGCATGTGCCACTATGCCCCACCTAAGTTAAAAGAGTTTTGAGAAACCCTAAACAAATTGATTCTTTTAAACTGTGAATGAAAAGATTTTCTTTCTTTCTTTGGATACGTGTGTTTTTTTAGGCATACTAAAAAATGAGAAGAGTGTGTAACTTTGATGAGATTGAAGATGTCTTTTCGTCTTTCTTGTTTTACCACTGTTATTTCTTTGGTCAAATTATTTTTGTTTTTTTGGCTGACTATATTTTTCTTGCATATTTAAGTTATTACATGATTATAAGAATAAAATTCTGATACAAAAATAATCTAATATTCCTTATCGGTAGAGTTTCCATACTTAGAACCCAGGCTATGAATTATTTTTGGTTGCCTTAACTAGATTGAGAGTTAAGAGACCATGCAAAAATGTTTGTTTTTAGTTTTTTCATGTATATATACATATACACACACACTTTTGTATATTTGTGTCTCAAGTCAATGCAATAGAGCTTTTATGGTCCTGAGTTTTTACTTAGTTCTGTATTTTTACAGCTTAAAATTGTTCATTATTAGCTAGTAATTTTAATGTGACATTTAATTTTAGTTGGGGGTAATCGTTAAAAAATAAACGAATCCAAAATTAGCCCTCTAGATATTCCTGTTTCTGGTAGCATTCTTTATTTTTGTAAACACAGTACTAGTAATTCTCAGTACTGGGCAAAAATAGGTCTTTACCTAAAAGTATAATAATGCTTGCTGAATTCAATTACAAGCCCACAGACAAAAACAACTTTGCCATAGACACAAATTATAGACATAGATTTATTGATAAGTCATTTAAAAACTGAGCAGTTAATCTTAAAGCACTGTGAAAAGTGCATTTTATACTGTGATGAGTGTCTCAAGAGCAGAGCTGAAGGTGATCACCACTGATCACTGGAGTTTTCCTGGGTTCTGATGCCACAGCTCTTACTGGCGACTGTTACTTCTACTTTTGGTTCTTACACTGAAAAATGCTACAAATATCTAAGGGATTTATTCTGGAAGAAAGGCAGAATTGTCTCTTTTATTCCAGATTAATCCCCTTGAAAAGATAGGTATCTCTGTAGTTAATATTAAAAATAACTATATTCTTGAGGATGACAAAAGAATGAAAACCTGGTTTAGCTCCATACAGGTACCAAGTTAGAAAAATATTACTAACAACTTATTGGTGGGCTGGGAATTTAGCTCAGTGATTCCACCACCTGCCTCGCAAGCACAAAGTCCTGAGTTCGATCCCTGGTACCAAAGACTTATTGGGGGGCCTAGGCTGCAAAGATGTTTGACTGTAAATCTTTATATCGATACTTGGCATTTCTTAGTAGAAGAAGATGCTGGGGCATATTTGAAGTTGTTTGGTTTAAATAGGAGTGATTTTATATGTATATTTAAATGTTCATTGGTTGATGACTAGCTTTTGCACACGCAAGCATGTATGTATTTTCAGCGGTCATACTTAAAAATCACGCACACACACAGCTGCATTTAATGATTATACATTCATATGAATGCATGTAGTGTGTTTATTTCAAAGTGTATGCATTTCAATAAAAGCAGGTGCAGAGTGAAAGTATGGTGTGAGTGTGGATACGAAAATACACATGCTAATGCATATGTATAGACAAGGAGCTCTGCAGAGTTAAATTGCACATCACACATTTGTGTGCACTTCTTACAATGTGTAATTCCAACTCCAAGTTTTAAAAAAATTAACGCCAAGTATGTACATAAGAACGCAAAGTTACATGATACAGCTGGATAAAGATGTTATACTCTAAACAGTATCTAACATTAATAGTGTGGTTCTAAACTAAGAATTGTTTGTCATTGACAGCCCAGAGTAATTTTAAAATCCTGAATTTCATATTTCAACTCCTGAGAATTTTCTCATCTTAATAGGGCTTCCTGAGTTAAAACATCATCCTCTCTTAGATTTTCACATATGACTATTACTTTAAGTCTACCTTTTCTGAAAACTTATGATGAAATTTATATAATTACTTGTTTTAAGGCATTTTCCCCTTCTGAATTGATGGGCATATGTTCTTTAATAGCTATTGAAGATTCCAGCTTTTAGCATATGTCATTCATTCAGTTATGCCTACTTGATGTCTTTTTAATGGAAACCTATGGCTAAAAGTAATTGCCAAAGCTAGATTTATGCTTTCCAATTCACCTCTCTGTAATATTGCTATTTAAAAGTTTGTGACACAAGAAAGTATATTCTTTAACGTCCCCTCCCCACAAATAAAACACAAGTGTTTAACTATGATCCCACTCTATGCCTTTTTTTCTCTTTCTCCCTCCTCCTCTTGTCTTTGGCACACTTTATTTTCCAGTAAAATAAAAAATGAAGATGGATTATTCAAAACTGATAACAGTAATGGACCATCATGTAATGTTTTATTGAATTAGAGTTCTGTAAATTATGTGGTGGAGAGAAATTTGCCTGCTTAAGTATAACAGAAATTGCTACTGTGTTCCTATAATTCTTCACAGTGTAATTTAAGAAAAGTCCACTATCCATATCACTATTGAATAAAAGGTAAAAAGGTGCTATTACCCTAACATGACAGCTCTCTATTAGCCTACTAAAGGACAGAGACAAATGCATCTACTTATAACTTACTTGGCACGAATCCAGGGAGTAGGTAGAGTTTGAAAATAGTCTTTCACCTGGACATGTGATTAAAAATTCACCGAACGACAGAGGCAGGTAGCCTTGAAGAATATTCTGTGTATTTTCTTTTTATGAGGGTGGTTTCATCGAATATTTTCTTTCTGAGGGCTTTGAAGTTCCACGAAGCTGATAAAATCTATTTGAATGAGTGATTATGTTTAAAGAGAAGACAAACAACAGGAGGCCAGACGGGCTTTTTGTTCTGATTGGCAGTTTCTTTCACTTACCTGCCATTTTAAAGAATTCATAATTAGCTTTTAGAAGTACTGAAAATATTTATTGAAGGTTTTTCTTTATGAATTTTACTTATGATAACACAGACTTCTGTTGGAATGTAAGAAAATCAAATTCATCAGGAAATTCATTCTTTGAAAGAATAAGGCTTCTCACTTCTAACCAGTATGTATCAACAATGCAGAATAATTTTATGTTTATATATATATATACAACATGCATCTAGTTGTTTGTAAGATGTGATGTCCCAGTGAATGACAGCTACTCATTTCCAATAAAATTAATGCTGGTAACTTCCTATATAATGTGCAAGTTCACAAGTTCTTTTTAGAAACAAAAATGATGAATGATTTTGTTGAATTTAGTTCAGCAAATTTATTGAGCACCTATGGTATATGATACTGATGTTTTAATCTTAGTATCATAGCATATTCTATGACTAAAACAAATGAGGAATATGAGAGCCTTGTCATACTTCTCTTTCGGTGTGAAGAAAGATACCTGGTAAGAGAGCCCTCTGTCAGTCAGCCATGGGAAATTATCATGTAAGACCTTACCCTAACCTGGCCAGTCTGTACTGCATTTAAAACTAGAAAATGGGAGGTGGGGGCCACAAACTACTTGAGTCCACAGACAACAATGATCTGAACAGAAACAAAACATGCATTCCTGTATCTTGGTGCTGATAATCATTTTGCATCCACAATTATTCTAAAGTGACATGACCCCCCTTTTTTTAAAATTAAAACTAATCAAAAGTTTTCTAACAATATTTTCAAGCATTTCCACCAGGGGGCACTCCCCTCATTGAAAGCTCTGGGCCAAAAAAAAAAAAAAAAAAAATTTCTAAACACAGGAGATTGTCTACACTGGCTGTTTTAGAGCTTGTTGAGTGTTCAAACAAGGTTTGAAACATTGCATCAGACTATCAGCATATTCCAGGCAGAAAAACTGCTTTTGTTCCAGTAGGATAATTAATTTAAGTGGAAATAAAATGCTTTGCCCCTGTAACACTTGTGTGCTTAACTGGGAAGGCATGCCAACTTCAAAATGTAGGCAGAGGACATGTTTTCTTCTACCCTGAGCTGTAGCAAGATGTCTTAGGCTCACATTAGCAAGACTTGAGAGATAATTACACATTTTTTTCACGGGTTTTATTTTTCTCTGTAATTCTCTGCTGCTTCAGGAAACATTTTAGTAGAAATAATGTGATATATTACTTTGTTACTTAAGATTTTTAAATTTCTAACTGCAGATATTTCTCCTAAATATCTATAGGCTTTTTCCCTAACCTATTTTTTTTTACATTACTAAACAATTGTGTAGATAACATCTCAGTGCCGCATAACTTTTCAGTTCAGGTCCACCCTGAGTAAGAGTAATTACCATTAGAATTTACCCATGGGTTTTTGTTCATGTTTTTATCACCTATTTGCAATTTCTTTCTTTTTGTGATCTGTATAAACATAATTAATCAGTTGAGTAAATATTTATCAAACACTTAGTGGTAGGCATTGTGCTAGGATGACAAAATTGAATATTATATTCAAGAAATCTATAACACTGTATTTATGTATACCGAATGTTTGCATCTCTAGTTCTGTGTAGTTGAGATACAGTGCTTTACCAAGAGCATTAAAAAATACACAATATTTAGTGGGGAGGGATGGTGAGGAAGGGCTATTTTATTATATCTATTTTCAGAATTTTCCTGCGTGTGCACGCGTGCGTGTGTGTGTGTATGTGTTTGTGTAACCTTTGTGTTGGTTTCAGTATGACACATCAGAAATACTTCAATCTAATTAGTTGGCATTGTGCAAATTAAATAGCTGGATGATTGACTGCCTTTTTGAGTGAATTTTAGTTAAATTGACTAGAGTCGTTTTGTTCCTATGTAGACACGGTTATAGCCTTACTCATTGGTAGCGTGAATAAAAGAACACGTGCCCCTCATTTTTCAGTCAAATCTCTTAGGGTGAAACTGAAAGTTCAAGTCCAGTTCCTAG
Source organism: Fukomys damarensis (assembly GCF_012274545.1). Lineage (NCBI taxonomy): Eukaryota > Metazoa > Chordata > Mammalia > Rodentia > Bathyergidae > Fukomys > Fukomys damarensis. The sequence continues at coordinate 34,127,886 of NW_022900940.1, forward strand.
GCTGTGATTACAGTATATCAAGTGAGAGGTTTCTTTAAAATTGATTATTTGAAGCCCCCAGAAACTGTTAGAAATTCTTTCATATCAGTTTATAAATCATTTAAAAAGTGGACAGTGCTTTTACACAATCTGCACCCAACTGTTATGTATAAGCAGTATGGTGCATTATTTTGAGGAACTGGACACAAACCCAGGTTTGTATTTCTCCATTGTTTTGATCTTAACATCCCTCGTTTGGGAGGATTATTGGAAAGTAGATTTGGAATTATGTATACATTTTGATGAGATTTTTATTCTGAGCTGTATTGCAATACTCTGGCTAAGTAAAGAGTGCCTCAACTACTAGTCCATGTTCAAGATCAGAGAGAGGCTGCTGAGCCCTGAAGTTATCGGAAAAACAAAAAAGGTTAGCCGAAAACTTTTTGACTATTTTTGTTTCTTATTATTCTTGATACACATTGGAAATAAAACTTGTTTTTAATAATGAGTTCTTCCAAAATTAAAAGGTTAAAAAATACTATACTATACTTTGGGGGAAGAAAGACACCTTAAAGGAGTTTCCAGTGGTATGAATTTCCTCTATTACTAATAATGCTTTTTATTTCTTAAGAAATTTGATATTTTTTACTGTGGTAAGTTTTTGCAATGTTAAAGTGTGATTATGTGTTTCAGATTTGATCAAAGGTCACAATTTTAACTTGTTACCAAGTGGTATAGCATAGCAAGGTTGTACCGTATTTAAAATAGTTTCAGATAGTCAGTGGTTCCGTTAGATGGCGAATTGAAAGGACCACCTGGTGTCATTTGCTTTGATAATTGGAAGATTAAGGAGCAACTTAAAGCATTGCCTGTGAAAATATAGCATAATTCTTAGGTGATGAAATAGTAATACTCATTTTTTTTTCCTGACATGTTACAGTTCATTTTCTGGTATTTTCATTAAAAGTTCTATTTACTGCTTTAGAAATGGCTTTATATCTTTACATACTAAGCTATTGGCATTCCGCTGTCTTTGTCTAGGCAGGTTGAGAACTATGCAGTCCGATGCTGTTGTGTTAGGAGGATTTCATTTATTCTTCCTTCCATCGTCACTCTGTGAGAGATTTTATGGCAAATTAAGCTACTCAAAGGAAGGAGACTCTAGGCAGTTTCGGTTTGTTATGTGTAAAGCAGATGCTTAATAAAATTAAGAATACAGTTGAGCCTCTCTTCTTCAGTACTCCAGTTGTCACTAATGTACTATTCCTATGCAGAATTAATGCCTCTGACGATTCACTTTCTAAACAGAGCAGAAGAAAGGGGGAAGGGTCACCTCTGGCTGACCAGAGCCCGGATCAAGCTCACCCTGTGCCTCTCATTCCCTGCAGGGCTTGCTTTCCGAAATCCTCCGGAAGGAAGAGGATCCCAAGACCGCATCCCAGTCTTTGCTGGTAAACCTTCGGGCTATGCAGAATTTCTTGCAATTACCAGAAGCCGAAAGAGACCGAATATACCAGGATGAAAGGGAAAGGAGCTTGAACGCAGCCTCGGCCATGGGTCCTGCACCCCTGATAAGCACACCGCCCAGCCGCCCTCCCCAGGTGCGGTCCCTTTCCTGTGGCACCTTCTATCTTTCTTTCTTTTAGAGAATTTCACCGAGAAGCTAGATACAGAGATTTAAAAATTCATACAGTTGTTTGAGGAAAATTTCATCCCAAATCACCAATTCTGATATGAAAACAATGAGCTACTCATTAGAAAGCAGAAAAAAATTGTTTCATCTTGCTCCATTCTTTGAGTTTTTTAGACATGAAAGGAGTCTTTAAGTGGAATATTTGCCTCTACTAATACTAAATAAAAAAGTATTTTAAATTCAATAGGAAAAAGAAGAGTAAGGTTAGTTTTATCCCTATCAGTTTTAGAAGTGCCATTTGAATAGTAAATAAATAAAAATAAATAAGTAATTGCATTTGTAGTTATGCTTTCCAATACGAACTGCAGCTGGTACCAATTACACATCATCTCGTTTGTAATCTTTCATAATTAAGTTTAATACAATCCTTGAAGGCAGCTTTAAATGGGGCTGATAAGGAATTCCACCCATATTCCCAGAAATGGGCACATTTTCTGTTTCTTCGAGTTTTGTGTCACTTTTTTAGGAGGGTAAAACATTACCTTCCAGGTAACTTTTGTGGTTGTCCATCGGTATTGTTGCTTTTTTAATTTTTATTTTTATTAATACATGTTTATATAATGGTTACATACATTACGGGGAGTTGGTATATGTGCACAACACATCTTAATTCTTTTTCTGTTCTTGTTTTTGTTTTGCTTTTTGGTGCCGGTGATCGAACTTGGGCCCTTGTACTCATGAGGCAGGGCACAGGTGGCAAAACCACTGAGCCATATACCCTGCCCCCGTCTTAATTCTTTTTGTGTCCCCTTCACTTCCCTCTCTCTCTTTTCCCCCTTCCATTTCTATTCCTTGTTTGCAAAAGATTTATCTCCTTGTTTCCCATTGTATTATTATTTTTTAAATCAAGTTTCACAGTAGCCTTATAATTATTATAAGAATTTAATAAATTAATTTTTAATGCAAAGTATTTGATAAAAATTGGACAAAATCCATAAGCAGGTGTATTTTTTACATGTGTAATCTGTGGCTTGCACAACTCTTGAAAATAAGGTCAACTAAGATGAATAAAAGTTGAATGTGGAACACAAAATCAAGTAATCTTGTAACATATAATGTCATAATGAAATTATGTTGAAGTTTATTTTTTCCGTCAATAGTAAGAAAACAGAAAGCGTGCATTACTATGTATAGAAATGTAGAAAGAACCTGCTGAACAGTAAAGATGGAACTGCTACAGACACTCCATAATTGAGAAATAGATATACTATCCATCCAGTCACTTGTTGGGTATCTTGAACTAGTTATCTAGTTATCTATAGGAGCAGATTATAAGGAAGTCATTGCTGAAATTGTGAATAAACAGTCCTGCTTCTTATATATATATATATACACACTACACACACACACACACACACACACACATATATATATGTATGTATACAGATATATATATATCCACCTGCCTACTCATGCACAGTTAGAGTTTGATCTGTAGTAAACCCTTAGGTAAAATATTTTCTAATATAACGAAGTAAGCACTCTATATGTAAACATACAGCAGATAGATACGACTTTTGTATATATATATACACACTACACACACACACACACACACACACACATATATATATGTATGTATACAGATATATATATATCCACCTGCCTACTCATGCACAGTTAGAGTTTGATCTGTAGTAAACCCTTAGGTAAAATATTTTCTAATATAACGAAGTAAGCACTCTATATGTAAACATACAGCAGATAGATACGACTTTTGTCAAAAAGATTAAATACAAATACTCTTCCTTGGCCTTGGTTTAACTATTGTTGTGCATGTTCAGCCTTGGCCTTGGTTTAACTATTGTTGTGCATATTCAGAGTTAATGCACACACTGTAACTCGTTACCATTGTTCCTGTAGTCATCACTCTCTGGCCTCTTATTTTGCTTATCCCTTGATCTGCAATGGTAATGAAAGAAAGGCTTGCTTAAAACCAATATGAGTTTCAATACTGAGCACCCCCTTTCTTAAAAAATTTGCCAAATATCTGACCTGGTGATTTCTTAATACAGATTTTTTTTTCCATATTTTTTCCTCTTTCTCTTTCCCCCAAATTTTGAGGGTTTCTGCCCAAAATGTGATATGCTACCCTTATTCATTTTCTTTAGCAAAATTATTCTAACTCTTATTAAGTGATACTTGTTTTCATGTACTCTTAAGATACTCTTGGGTAGCTTTCTTGTATATATATGTATGAATGCAGTATCTGCTGTTGTAAGTTGGGATAGAAAACATGTACTTTGGCCTAAGTTATTGATTACCTGATTAAGCTACCCTTAGTTGTATAGTATATTTATTTGTTCTGAAGAAAGTTTGAAGGCTGAGGATGTTGCTCAATGGTAGAGCAATTGTTGAGCATGCAGAAGGCTTTGGGTTCAACCCCTAGTATTGGTAAAATAATAAAAAGACTTGAGACTAAGCCCTTAGCTATGACATTGAACCAACAATGAATGTATTGTAGAAATACTGCAGATTTTAGTGAACTTCTTCCAAAGGAAATGCTTCTATTAATGCAGTATTACTGGCCATTTAACCAAATTCTGAAATGATCATCTGATACCTGTATGTGTAATTTTATTTTATAGCTCATATACATAGCTTTAAATTACATTTCTTGCCTCCCAAAGGATCACTACATTACTCAATATTAAAATAAAGCTCACTACCAAATTGTACTTTATCTATTATTAGTGATTCAGTTAAATTTTAAGAAATTCTTGATATATTAAAGTTATTATTACAAATTGAGTACTTTAGATTTGGAACAAACATGCTATAGCAGCAGCTGAAATTGAACTCTACATAAAAGGGTTTTAATAGGCCTATTACAAATGGCTAAAATGGGAGGGGAAAATGGAGAAAATCACAGATAGAGGAAAATACTGCAAATTTTTGTCTTCTTTAATTTCTTTTTCCATAGAAGAGCTTGTGTGAGATCACTGTGCATTTCATTTCTCCCAAAATTAGATTTAAGACTTCTTTGACTCAAATTTTTGGTTTCGTGTGGACCTAAACCCTTATTTATTTTTTTTTTCTAAAGAACTTCACGTTAAAGAATTACAGGTAATTATAAAGAAGTACGGGTTAGTGGCTCACAGAACACCTAGGCCATCTTTACTCCTGAGTCTGGATTCTCTTCTAGCACCTAATAGGGTATAGGTCACACATAGGATGAATTTAGAATGTGCCTGGGGCCCAAGCCCTGAAGTAGCGAGCAACTAGCACTGAACTAGAGTTCAAGCAACTGAACTGTTGAGGCATTTGAATTCCAGAAGTACTTAAATAACTCCAAGAACTTCCCTAGCTTTAGGTAGAGTTCTTACACAGATACCTCACTTGGGGGGACTTAGACCAGCCTCCGGAAATAGCAGAATTCCTGGTTGGTCCAGCAAAGTTTGTGGCCTCCTACGCATACCTGCCCCTTGGCCTTCATTTGGGGCCCTCCATTTCTTACCGTGGGCTTTGTGCTCTGCCTGGGGCCAGATGTATTTTCACAACCTGCCACGCTCTAATTCAAGAAATAAGAGGACCAGGGATTTAGCTCAGTGGTGCCACTTCAAGCCTCACAAACTCAAGGTCCCAAGTTCAATCCCTGGTACCAAGAATACCCTCGCTTGACAATGATTCCTAGTTTTCTAAGCACCTTAACATTAATTCATTGAATCCTCATACCAACCTTTTGGTAAGAGACAAATGAGAAACTCAGGTGTGAGGCTGAATTCTAGTTGTCAAATCCCCTGGGAGGTCTGTTCTTTCCTTTACCTCAGACCACCTCAGCAAAATACAAAACTTATTTTTGAAAAGGGCAAAAAGGAAGCCTGGGGACTTTTTCTGTTTGTCATACAAGATAAGAAGTTGTATTGTTAGATAAGAAAAAAGGAACCTAGGAGAAAAAAAATCGACCTGGTGGAATAAATTATATGAATTCTTTTTTTTTTTTTTTTTTTTTTTTTTTTGTACTGGGGATCAAACTCGGGACCTGGTAGAATAAATGAAATGCTTGACAAGTGAGCCACATGGAAAGTGTCTGAACAGTGGTATTTCTGATGTTGTGGAGAAACTCTCCCTTCCAAACTGTGATAATATGAAAATGCCTAAGAGAACCTATTCCCCTCAAATGTACTTGGCTTAAAAGTTTCTTTTCTCACCATGCTTTGCTGATCTACCTCATGAGTTTACTAGAAGAATTTTATTAATAATAATTAGTGATTTTTTTTTCTTCTAATTGTTCCACAGAACAGATAAGTTTTAAGGTTTTCTAGTCTGTGCTTATTCTGTTTTTTGTGTATTTTTTACATGTGACTTTGGAGTTAAATTAATTTTGTAATTTCAGTTTCCATAAAGACTGTTTGAAAGCATATAATTATCAAGTTGTAACTTTTACGTGAATTATATAATTCATTTTTTACATCTCTATATATGCTTCTTTAATTGCTTCTAAAGTAAGGTTTGATATTTTATAACAATGCTTAGAAAATGTTCAAAGTTCATATAAAATACATATAATTAATCTGGTAGTTGCACTATCATATCTCTTTACAGCGTATCCTTCTACAGTATACTGCAGGTTCATTTGATTTCAGCTTCAGTTACAAGCATGAACTTAACCCCTGATGAAATGTTTGTCATGGAAAACATGAAGATTGAGTTTGTAAAATGCTTCTCATTAATAGTCATCTCTTAAAAGCTAAAAGATCTTTAAAGTCTAGGTTTGAAAAATAAATGTTATTCCTGTAGAATAAAGGAATGTCTAAAAAGCTCAAACCATGGTACTAAAGACAAATATATAAAAATTGCAGAGCAGGGACTATTTTTATTACCAATAAGCATTCTACAGAATAGCATATTTCTTAAACAACAGGACTAAGAAAACATTTGTATCCCTGCATGATGACTCATCCCTGTAATCTCAACACTTAGGAGGCTGAGGCAAGAGTGTCCCTGCAAGTTAGCATGGCATATATAAAATGAGTTCAACCCCAGCCTAAATGATATAGACCCTGTCTCAAAAAGCAAAGCAAAACAAATTTATGGGTTCCATACCTTGAGAAATAAATTCAAGTCAGATTTATAGTATCAATTAGAAAATTGCTAACTATGTCTTCATAAAAATGTTTCTAAAAAGGCCCTGATAACAACATGAACTCCACATAGTTGTGATCTCTAAGAACTAGAGTCAGGCAAACTTAACAGTTTCAACCTTGAGCCATGAATAAATTACTTAACCTCTTGTTATAGCAGAATTTTTTTTCAATTTTAAAATAATACCTACTTTGGGCTATTATGTAGGTTAAGAAGTTAATATACATTTATGGAATCCCCAACACATAATAACTAACTAATAAATGTCAGTTTTATTGTCATAATTATTAAAAGTACATAAAAATTTAATTTTGTGTACGTGAGAGCTGTGTGTGCTTGCAGGCAGTTCTTCCTGCATTCAGAGAGTAGCACATTCACCAATCAAGACCAAAGGAGTTTGTTTTGTGCAACCTGAAAGTTTGATTTGATGAATTTAGCAATCCATGAAGAAGCAAAATGTAATTTTTAGGAGGAATTTTTGTTCTGCTGCACAGTTTTAGTGAAATAAAGCAGACCCTAGTGCTGCATGCACCCTGTCCCCATATGACAGGGTAAATCGTAGAAGCTCCCGATCCTAACTACTTCCCTGGCGCCTAGGTAATAATGGAGTAGTAGTGTACCTCACCTTGATAAAAGCTATTCTGAAAGCAACTGCATTTATTTTACCTCCTGTGCTGTTTGCAGAGAAGAGCTGAAGAGTAGTTTGTTTTGCCTGGAATGAACTACTTTGTGAGTTTTAGTGTGTGATATAATATTAAAAGCTAAACCAGGATTAAAGAATTTTTTTGTACTGAGCTAAAATAGTACTTAGTAGAGTAGGCATAAAAGATTTTTGTTTCCATTTTTACCTGGGGAAAAATTGAGCTTTGGTATTTTGAAAAGCTGTCCAAGTCAGTTACCCTTAGGCAGTAAGTAGTTTTTGTTGAGGGGGAAAAAAGTGATTCCAGAATCCTAATAGCTTATCTGTGATAAGATGCATATCTAGGCCAACAAGATGATAAGAATTTTTCTAAATTTTTTTTGAATGAGTAATCCAGACAGATATTGTGTAACTTTCCATTTTTAAAGTTTTTCCCTCACTTCTCTCATTTTTAAATTTTTTATGTTTCATGTGTGTTTTCAATTTTGGTTTGTATTGGCCACAAGGAAATGAATATTTGACTTTTTATGATCTAGATTTCTTGCTTATTATTTAAAATTTATTTAAAAAATTAACTAAAGAAATTTTTAGAAAGAGAATCACAGGGTTGAAACAAATAATGGTAGCCCACCTCAATGATAAATATTCCCATGTAATTTTTACAGAAGAATCAAAGTTGTTTTAAAAATAGACCAAAACACTGAGTTTCCAAATCTGCCATTAACTTTTACTATGTAGATTGCTGCTAAGGAACTGTTTCTTCCAAGGCTCTGGACTTTGTTCCTTAATTACATAACATTCAGTTTTCAAAGCCATTGAAATGGCTTTTCTTTTTTCTTTTCATTTCAGCAGTGAGAAAAATAGGTATTGAAAGGGACCCCATGGGGTGATCAAATCTATCCCTCGCCTCAAAGCAAGACCACCCCAGAGCAAGATTTCAAATCTCACCAAAGCACCTTTGTAGGCAGTTTATGGTAATGTGCTAACTCTTCTGGCTCCTGAAGTGGTGTTTAGCAGATTATTGCTTCAGAGCCGGCTTCTTAGTGGCCTCCAGTCATTATTAGTGAGTGCCCTGACTGACCAGACTCCAGAGCGGGAAAGGGGACTCTGGAAATGAACCTAGACTCCTGCAGTCCTCTCCAGTTGGTAGTGTGAGGAGGCAGTGAGACCTCATTACCTGCCTTGTAGTCTGCAGGCCTGTGGTCGGGCCACCGCGTCGCGTTAGCCTTCCGCTGGTCAGAGGGGATTTGTCCTGCTGGAAGACTCTTCAAGATGAACAGGAGGTGAAGTATTTTTCTGACTAGAAGTTAGAGAAATTCAGAAGGTACATTACAAAGGGACCCACATCTACTCTTGAAAAACAATTTTCTGAGGTAATCTCTGTACCGTTGCCCATTATTTTGAGGACAGAGTGAATTAAGAGCATGGAAGACTTGTAGTTTGATTAGAGATGTATCGTCTGATGCCAGAAAAATCATTCTTTTATCCTAAAATGCACTTCATTTTCTATTGTTCAGAGGTTATGTTAGGATTTGTGCAGGATGGCAAGATTCTAAAATACAGAAACCTGTAAATGACACTATGAAGAGAGGTCCTTCATCATTTTGCTGGGAGAACCGCGGCCCTGCCTCTCTAGTCATATTTCACTTCCATTTTCATAAATTTCTCAGTTAAAAAGATCTACATAGTTCATATGGAAGTGTTCAAGGCTTGTTCCTATAATTGCATAATAAAAATGAAAGTTGGAGTTAAAAAATAATAGCCGTATCAATAAATTTGGAGGTGATTTCATTTTCTCCCTAAAATTTGTGACATTTTCCTGCCTGTGTCTGTTTTTCATTATTATGCAAGGCAGTGATACTGATCTTTTGCTCAGGATTATACATTTTAAGTATATTTGTGAAGTCACTGATAATATATTTTGTGTTACAATAACGTTCTATTAAATGTTGTGAAACATTTTCTTATTGTCTGGTTCCACAAGTCAAAAGGAAATTGTTATATACAAGGGTGCCAGGAAAAGATGAAATAATTATACAGAACAGCTTGGACATGCACGTGTAAAATGCAACCAGCCTTTATGATAATTAAGCAAGGCACTCTACCTGTTTCATGGATGGATAGAAGATTTAAATATGCAGTTCTGCAAATGGCTTTGTTATGGAAGATTTTAAAAATGAAGCATAAGAGGAAAAGGCATAAAAAAGAGTCTAAAATTAAAAAGGCCATAGTATATAATAGCTATTAGTGATGCAATTGTCTATTAGCACCAGGCACCCAGTGAAGATCAGCATTGTGCATTATGATTTTAATTGTGAATTTCCGTTGTTAGGATTGCAATAGAGAGTAATTGGAAGACAATTAGTTTAGGGTTTTCAAGTCTTTGAAACTATTCTGTTTTCCAGAAAACTTACTTTATGGCATTATAATTCCTGGTTATCAGCTGGCAGTTGCTGTCACATTACAGTTGCAATCACCTGTGACAATGTGACTTCCTTAACTTAAGCAGTCTGATCTCAGGGCAATAACTAATGTTGAATGACTGCGCTGTTGATCACCTTGATCATAAAAGGAGCAACAGTGTCCAGTTTGGATGCTGAGCCTGAGAAGCTTCAAAACAATTTGGCCAATGAAAAATGACAGCCATATTCAAAATGTTTTGTAGGTGAAAACAGCTACGATTGCCTCTGAGAGGAATGGGAAACCAGAGAACAATACCATGAACATTAATGCATCCATTTATGATGAGATTCAGCAGGAAATGAAGCGTGCTAAAGTGTCCCAAGCACTGTTTGCAAAGGTTGCAGCAACCAAAAGCCAGGTAAGAGCCTCTGTTAGGCATTGAAAGTATTTATCTTTGATGCTGGTGGAATTTTCAATAACAAAGGTATCTGTTTGAATACGAACTTGCATCTCTGAGAGGTCCCAATCTCTAGGAATATATATAACTTCTTAGATGAAATGATGTTCACATTTAGGTTATAGTTTTGTTTTTGTTTTTGTTTTTGTTTTTGTTTTTTGTTATAGTTTTGGTTTTGTTTTCCTTCAAAAGCCACTTCTCCATCAGGGATTTATCTGTCAATCAATTAATAGTTGCTTTTAGAAGAATAACATAATGTCGAGAAAGTTTCATAGAGAAATTACCCTTTCATTATTATTTAGATCATAATTTTCATTCTAAAATAAGACAAAAATACAGTTTCTTCTGTTTGAACCTGTTAGGTATAACTTACTACAACAAACTTCACACACGTATTTTTGCATATTAATGACAGTTTTATATAGATGTACAAGATACATAGATTGAATTACTACTAGAAACTTGTCCAATTCTGATGAATTACTGGTAGAGGAATTGGAAAAGTTGCAAATCTCTACAAAATGAGAAAAGCAAAGTATAGTTAAGTTACTGCAGGCTTTGTCAGTGTAACTGTCGTGTGTTGAGAAATTTTCTTCATCAAAAGTAGAATCATCTGAGAACAAACTCCCAAATGCTTATAAACCCTTCTCCAAGAATACTTTTTAAAGGATCAGAAGAATACTAAATTTTCTTCCCCCTGGCAAAGGATTTGATAACTATCAAGGTGAGATTTAGAAGCAATCAAGGGCTCCAGGTGAGATTTGAACAACTTGAAATTGTACACAAGTATATTTTCATTATCATTAATGAACCCTCTTTTACATAACATCCTGGCTGTTGTCAATTTGTGATAAAATATATAATTCTGGGAGTATTTATAACACAACCTTTTTAGCTTTCCAAAAATTTTACTTGATCAAAATTAATAGTGATAGCTAATGGAAGTTTTACTTTAGAAGAATGTTGTTCTTGTTTAAGATATAGGCTAGATGAAATACTTAAGGGATATCTTGGAAATGTTATATAAAAATGATTAAACTCAAGCTGTGGACTGTAAAAATTATAGCTTTATAGGCCACATGCCTGCCTACCCTTCAATCACTGTCAAAGTGATAATTTCTACAATAATATGTTTCTTTTATTGTGAGATTCTAAACATCAAGTGCTGTTTAAACATTAAACTGAATTGTTTATGTTAGTGCTGTACTCAGCGTGCCATACATCAGGCCACCATAATCTCTCATGGAATGTAAAATCCTGTCATGAATCATGGCTTGTATATCGGAAATTACTGTAATTTTGATTGGAAATTACAGGGCTCTTGAAATGTTTCTAATTATGATAGAATGTTAGAGCCGCTTCAAACCTGTGTGCTTCTTCAGATGTCTTCATTTACATGCCAAGACTAAGCATTAGGAGAAGTGTCCTGTTCTCACTTCACCCACCCACCCTGAACATTCTTGTTTTGACTGTTTAGTCTAATTATGATGAGGATCTCTTATTTAAATATATATTATTTTGCCTTTCTCTCTGATCCTACATCTTTTTTTCCTGACCTGTCTAATTACCAAGAATAACAGACTGCATTCCTACAAGGGCCAAGCACTTTCCCCAAATCTCCGAAGTGGAAAAACTAGGCGTGCATTATTATAATCAGGTCAACCTTAAAAACAAAACAAACAAAAATTAATAGTGCAGATTTTCAGCGAGTACCATTAGTTACCTGTCGCTTTCATTTACTCCCTCACCCCCCATGTCCTTTTTCATTGTAGTACCGCTCCCTTTGTCTAAATGATACCCTGCATTTTCTACCCCTGGGATGATTTGCTGATTTTGTAACTGTTCAGAAAGTACCAGCAGTTGTCTAATATTGTTGTGTGCGGTGTTCTGGGAGTTTGTAAACATCTTGCCTCTTGTACGGAGTGATTCACAGATCTCCTAAGTCCCTATTTCAGCAGTTCAGTGGGCATCTTCTAATACATGATAGTTTGTTTCCTCAGACCCCCTAAGCTTAATCTCCTCTTTACTTGTTGATTGAAAAATCTAAGGGGCTGACTGCAGGCCGTGGGGTTCCACAACTGCTTTCATGCCCTTGAGTAGTCATTCCTGATTTCTAATATACTCTTCTACCAGGGCGTGTTCATAGTTTTCTCTTAGCTGTTCAGTTTAAATGTTAAGCACTATCCTTTTTATGAGAATATGTACAAAGATGGGTGATTACTTCAAAATCAGACAGGTAAAAACTATGTACATTACTAACGGGAAATCTCAGAAGGGAAGGTGGCCATTTACTTAGGTTATATTCCACTGTGATGTCTAAAAAGCTGACACACCAGCAAAAATAGAATCTTCAAGTCAGACTGACCTTCCTCATGGTCAAGATTTGTAATTTCTAACGTAGTTATCGATGCCTTGAGCCAGAGCCTGTCAGAATGAACAGCACCCCCCATCAAGTGTGTGTAAAATGAGAAGCAGAGCATCTCCAGTTTTATCTCCTGTGTCCCACCCTGGTTGTCTCGGTTGCCTTAACAACTACCTCCTCTTTCCCGATAGAGCCTGTCGTACATTATGTATTAACTGCATTTAACTTTATAACCCTGTTAACTTCTGCAGTTTGCACATGAGGGTCACTCAGCTAATAAATAGTAGAGCCGACTCCGAATTGCATCCCTCTGATGATCCTAGTAATCTCTGCAGGGCTCAAGGCGGGATTAGTGCTAGTTACCCCTGCTCGGAGGAAGAGGAATTTAAGGGTATTGGAGTAGTTGATAGTAGAAGCAGCAAGGGCTTTCTTTTCTTCATTGACTCGGTGATGGAATACAGGTTCATCCCAACACAGGTGGTGGAATTCAGGTTCATCCCAACACAGGGCCCTTGGAATCCAAGTATTTTCGTGCCTGGTAGAAGTGGGTAGACATGGTGGAAGGGCCAAAGGATGTGCCAGCTAGCTTCTGGTACCACAGTACTGAGAAATTATTTAAACATGTTGAGCCCTTTTAACATGGGAGGAAGTCATATTTTCTAATATATACAGAAACATTTCGAAATTATACAGCGCTCTGCATGGGATTATATTTTATAATGTGCTACAAAAGAAGTTCAGTCCTCCATATTGATAAAAGTAATTTATTTCTCACGTATTTATTTCTAATACCTTCTGTTTTAAAAGTTAGAGTGCTCTGTAATGACTAATACGCAAAAGTATTTTCCGTAAAAGAAACCAACTTGTGTAGATTCCACAGTTTCTCGTGTATTACATTCTCTTCAATGAATAATAGAAATGAGATCGTTTTTAACTCTGATAGAACCGTCTGAATAAAATATGCAACTGAAAACTGAAGGTAGGCTACTTTTTTTTGCTTGGTAGATGATGTGCTTTAAACATAATGTGAATAGCACAAATGAATACACTTTATATTCTGAGTATTCAAAAAAGCAGCAGTTTTTCCAAGTGAATCATATTGGAATTTTATCAAACATTTAGTCTGATAGCATTCAAATAATTATGAGAGCAGAATTTGCTAATTTTACTGTTTAAAAAAATAGTTGATTTGGGTAATAACCATTACAGTATCAAGGTTCAGTTACTGTTCATTGGTTATAGTGTTTTCATATGGGAGCTGGAAATGGAATTTTTTCCTTAATAGTGGCAGATGTTGGAATCTAATTTTACTTCACAGCAAACCCCCTGAGAGCTCTGAGACTTAAGGTGTGTGTCCAGCAAAGGGACATTAGTGGCGCCATAGGCCTTGCATTGTACACCGGATTATTACATTGATTTTCATGTTTGCAGGGGTGGGTGGAGTTTGCAGATACATCAGCACAGTAAGAGTCCAGGGCTGTCACAGAGCTGCACTGCATCGTGACCTGTATTTAGAAAATGATTCCTGTCTTGTGCTTTATTAAACCACGGTATTTCTTTTAGGTAAAACAACTAGGTGTGAAGATTTTATTTGAACATGCTTTCAACTTAATCTTTTGTAGTGTTGTGAGTTATAGGACTCCAGTCACTTCAACTTTGGTTGGATTGACAGGTATGGTTTTGGGCCCTAAAAAAAAAAATTTCTGTCTTTGCAAAAACAGTGCACCTTGTGACTGTTAGAAGAGACAAAGTAATGTAAAACCTTTTTCTTTCTTCGGTTTACTTTTCATGCACTTCTGTCTTTGAAATTCAACGTGATTGAGAGTGTAAGGAGAAAGAGTTCATGCACTTCTGTCTTTGAAATTCAACGTGATTGAGAGTGTAAGGAGAAAGAATACTTCGGTATTCCTTAGGTTTGTAAGTCTAAAACAAGAACGTCATCCTGACATTTAGGTTTAGAAATTCCTAGATGGTGATTGGAGTGTATTAAATACAAGACATGCCAAACAAACCAGTAGGCTAGAATAGGGCTAAAAATACAATTTTAGTTGCTGGAAATTCCAATCTGTAACAACAGAATCCAGGAATGAAATCTCCAGTGACACTGTATTCTGTTTTTTAGCATACTACAGAAGCACTTTTTATTTTGTTAGGGTTAAATTACATTTCATGGAAGCCACCCACAGTTTGGAGCTGTGTGTTGGTCCCTTCTTTTGGAATGAATGTGTTACAGACTGCTGTAGTAGTCTCTGTGTAGTGGCCTCTGTCAGGCACACAGGAGACCCTGCGGACTGGAGAGTAGAGTTCCTGTTCTTTCTGGTGCCCCTTCCTTTAATCACAGCCCGTGAGAAGATGCTTTTGTTGTATTCTCATTGCTGCTCCTCTTGAGCTCAGTTTCCTTCAGCCACAGTCAGAAGAGAGCAGGTCCCTCCACACACTTTCTCCAGTTCTCCATGGGGCCTTTGTCTTTTAAAGTGGGTGGAGGAGACCCTGGGCAGGCACAGCTTAGGTTTCTTCATTGGTTTGCCTGAAAGAGGAGGGGCCAAGCAGATCATTCCTGGGGAAAACAGGAGAAAGCCTGCAGGAGCATATCCCCTGGTTAAGTCTAACAGATTTTTGGAGCTAGCTCTGCTGAGCTCATGAGTCAGGGAGGTGGAGTTCTTTGGTCTGTTTAAGGTATTCTGTGTGAGCAGTCATTGTTCTAAGAATCTTCTGTGTGGGAATCTAAATGGTGGGAATCCATATTGGCTTCGGTTTTCCATAACTGATTTTTATATTTCTATTTGAATGCCAAACCGTCTAATGGTTTTAAACATTGCAGTTTTCTGATACTCTGAAGGTACATGATGTGATGTGATGTTTTTTAAACAGCTGATTAATTTTGAGATTTCTGTGTTCTAAAAATCAGCATATGTGTTAGGAAGTCTAGGGTTTTATTAAGGAGATCCAGAATTATTATAGAGAGCACTTATCTATTATATTTCTGGTTTAAAAGTGTTTTATCTCCTGGGCACTTGGAGATGAACCTTAATTAACAAATTGACTAAAAGATCTTCGTCTATGTTGTTGCTACTTTCAAATAATTTATTTTCATTTTTCATCTCTAAATTTGAAATTGATTGAACTGAAAACCACAAATAGATATTCTTCTTCAACTTACTTAAGAAATTTAACTGTTACAAAATACAGTCTTAAGTCATTGAGCTTGGTTTCTCCATGTTTTAGAAATATCGCAAGAAAAATTTCAGGCAGGATTCAACGAAAATCACTGTGTACGCATCAGGTGCACTCTTTGAAGTGGGTCACCTTGGGAGAAGGACAAGGCCAGTCATTGCAGGAGCACTTTGCATAGTAGCGCAGTGTGCGTATTCTGAAACAGGGGCCACTAGTGATGTAGTTGTAGGAACTGCTTTAGTCATAGGCCACTAGTGTGTTCAAGGGTAGCATAAGCCGGAAAGTGTGGACTAAGAATGTTCTGTGGAAGACCCTCTATTTTGAAGCTCTGCTGTATTCAGCATTAAGAGCTAAAGAGTCAGTTCCTCAGGACAGGATTTGGGAGTTGGAAAAATGAGTAGGGAAAAGAACAAACCAGAGGGATTTACCTCCTAATGAGAATTAACCTCAAAACTTCACGTCATTCAGTTAAACAGAACACAGCTGTAGCACTGATAAAATCCCTTAAACTACAAAAGAGTATTTTTTAAGAAGTCTCAATAGTTGTCTTTTATGTTTTTTATAATGAAAGGTGAGTTTTATTTTAACTTTGTCTTCTTTTTTTTCTTACATGAGAAATGAAAATAAAGGCACTGTGAAATGAATGAGCTATGAAAATCCATTTATGCAAATGACAATAGAAAAATTGGTTCTGAAAGAAGCTGTACTATTAAAATTTCACATCAATGAAAGGTGCTAAGAGAGGGATGAAAGAATTTAAACTACAGTATAAAGAATCATGTAGAATTGTTTTCTCCTTATGAAGAGTACCCTTAGGTATCCGAAAAAGTAACCTTACGGAGGATACATTTTTCTAAGGATACTTGTTATACTTTTACACATACAGTTCTTTTACTTAGCAAAATGACACAAATAATCAGACGACCTTTTAAAAAATAAATGTCTGTTCTTTAGAGATTAGTAGAAATACAACTATTTTTATCATTAAATACTTTAATGCTCCAAACCATTTGTGTTGTTGACATAGTTGTCATATTGATGAAGTTGTTTCTTTCCTCTCAGTCTTAATCTACTTCTGTTGTATGTTAATAGAAAACTATTCACTTTTGATTTCTTGATTCAGCGTTTCCAGTTGCCTTTGTGTATTTTTTTTTTTTTAAAGCAATTCCCTTTTGAACCAGTATGTTTCAAGAATTGGGTTTAAACGCACTGTTTCATAAACTGCCAGCCTCCTCGGCCGCCCCAGTGCCTCTGATTCCGTAAATCAGATCAGAGGCAGCATGCTGTCATATAATAAGGTGTCTGATCCTTATTACCAGTTTGTTGATGCACAGACTCCTTCAAATTGACCATTGCAACACATGGTTTCCCCTGAAACTAGCTGTGATAATTAGCGTGGTTCTAATGAGACAGAATGTCACTGATCTTGTGCTGAACTGTCGAGTATCGACGCTACGGATGGGAACTGTCAGAGCCTGCCATCTGTGACAGTGCTTGGTATATTCCAGTGGCAAGGTAGAGCATGCTCAATAGAGTATTTTCAAACAAATGTCTCTTTTCTTGATGAGGGCTCTGCGTCCTATGCAACTGGATGAATGTATGACCCAACTTTGTCCTACGCTAAGCCCGTTTTGAGATCCACATGCAAATAGCTATTTAAATCTGTTACGTGTTACATAAGAGGGAATCGTTTGTTTAGCAGGTGAATTTTAAGTGGCATTCTTTTCTTCCTGGCTTTTGTTTGTTTGTGGTTTTTGTAGCTCCTCTCTAGTGTCCCATATTGTTGGTTAGTAGTAAAGCAGTCCTTTAAGATACTTTTGCCCAATTTTAAAATTGCCTTGTTTAGAAGAGATTTGTTGGGGAGTTGGGGATGGCTTTTAGTGATAAAGCAGTCTGACTTAGCAGAGGGAAAGGGGAAACAAAATAGTTCAGAACATGTCTGAGAATACACAAGTTGATGGAAGAATTAAAATGGACAGGACCGTTAGATCTGTAGACTCCAGAGAGAAGTAGGGATTTTTTGCTAGAGTAAAAGTCCAGCGCTGCTTATCATTCCAAAATATGCTTTGTTGCTTTTTATTTCCTCCTCTCTGGCAGACCACACAGGGCTTGTTCTGAAGAACATTTTCACTAATCTGATCAGGCAGCCAAATACGCCGGGAAAACTGCTTTAATGATCCCACTAATTACCTCAAGTCAATATGAACTGTATTATTAGACTGAGGGAAAATATTCCATTAGGTCTCCCCCTTGGGAGTTTCTCCGCTTTGTGATGTCACTGAAGCCTTCACCCTCTCGCTTGTAATTAATTTTATTTACACACGCAGGCACGCACAAGGTCACACCTGCACAACCGGCGCTGGCCAGGGAGCTTGTGGCACTCCGGCTTAATCAGATCTGTCATAATTACCATTCTGCATGTTTCTGACACACGCTGTGAAATATTTCAATTTAACTGCCGCTACCAGCACAACCAGATGTAGTGCGAGTGTGGCTGCATTGGAAATATTATTCCTCGGGATAAACTCTCTCCTCCTCCTCTCTCCTCCCCCCGCCCTTACAGCTAATGTGGCACAGAAGCTGATGTATCCTGTAAATCTTGAATGCAGCGCTAGATTGATCACAGGCGATTAGACAGTTTAACCACAAACAGCTTGTTCATTTTTCACAAATGAAAACCACATGTGGTGTAACTAAAATTTCAGGCCCTTTTTAAAAAAATTTTTGTAAGGGTTGGGGTATGTCTGTGTGAGATGTGCTTAAATAAAAATAAAATGCAATGAAAAGAAGTACCTACAAAAATGGAGAAATTGCCTAGTTTTCTCCAGGTTATTTTATCAAAACCTTCCTCATATTCAATTTTTATACTTTTACCCAAATTCAAATGGAAAAAAAAAGATTGCATCCTCCATTGATCTCCTCCCCACCCCCTGGAAGGTTTTATTTCAGGGAAGCATAATAGCTCTTTGACCTATGCTTTTTTTCCAGTTAAACCTTTCAATTGAATATAAGTTTGCAAAGGGTTTCTAAGATTAGGCATATGTAACTTTCTGAAGAAGAATTTTCCTTATTTTGTTTTGTGTTTGTTTTTAAATAAAAAGTTATTACCTAAGTCTTTATGGTCAAATACCAGACAGTCCCAAAACAAAAATGGCCCTAATTGGGAAGTTTACTTCATAGAGATATTTGTTGATTGTGGGATTACTCTGGAAGACAAAGTTGAATGAACTTCTGTTCTTGTAGAGTGCCAGAGATAACCTGCCAGAAGGTGCAGGCAACAGTACCTAACTATAAAAAGCTGAAGTTATCACCAGTCTCAGAAGAATCCAACCATAAAAAAAAAGAAATCTTAAACTATCGCAGCCATAAGAAGGCAAATAAGCTGGTGAAAAACTGAAGCAAAGAGAGGAGAGGGAAATAAGATCAGTGGTGATTTAGAATCATACCTCTAGAGAAGGTTCACAACAATCCACTTTAGAGAACATTTAAAGCAGAGCTATTGCATAGTTAAATGTCTTTTAATGCCAAATAAAATACACTTTTTCTTTTTATCTTTATTTTTGTTTTACTACTTCAGTTACGTACCTAGCTAAGAAGCTTTCTGTGATGGTTCTTATTGTCTGATGAGAGAGCCATTTCTCACAGAATATTGGATCTTTGCCTTTGTTCTTATTTTCACTTTCCCTCTTAGTTTTCTTAAATTCTTTCTTTAAATCTTTATTTCCTAGTTTTTCACTGAAACTTTCTTCGGTCCTAATCTGGTTGTTTTCTGTGTTTTGTGTTTGCTCCATGCTCCCTTCCAATTTTGAAACCTGACATTTTCTGCCTATTCATGCTTGCTTCTTGGCCTGAATATTGTTTTAAAAGGAACATAAAGTACTTGCCTTTTCATTGGAACCCTTCTACCTAAGGTGCTAATAAGTTCACATAGTTAATTTAGTTACTGCTTTGTCCCTGTCTTTTTTCCCCTTGTACAGTCTTAATATACCTTTGCCAAGTCATTAGGGCATTTAGTTTTTGACTGTCTTCCTCTGCCTTTGTCGTCTTTTTGCAAGATTCAAAGATTGGAAGGTTTCCTTCAATCCCTCATCACCCATCTATCACAGCATTTTTCTGCTGAGCACAGGAATCACCTCAGAGTCCTTAGCACCAGAGTGAAGGCACCTATTACTAATTGTAAGAAAGATATCCCTGCTACAGTCACTTGTATTTTTGGATTCCCAAGAAGAATTTGCTATTCATAACATAGTTGTGTGGTGGATGAATCCAGGAAATAAGTAGCAAATACAATTATGATTTCATTACTCCTGCCTTTATTTAATAAACCTGAAGTTTTTGCGCAGCTACTTCAAGATACTTTAGGGATAGGGATAAGTGGAATCACATTTCATCTTCACTGGTAGAGGTCACAATTAAATGAAGCCTTGAATTATTCGCAGTTTAGAGATTTCACCCATAATATTAAAAAATCATTCCCTAGTTTTTAATGTTTACAAATTTTAGATTTTGTCTCTTTGAATTTCTTTGTTTCTCGTGTTGGTACAAAAGGGAATGGGAAAAACAGAATTGCTGTTTAGGGATGTTGTAGCCTTTTTGGAATTTAAGAATATTCTGTATTCTGAGTATGAGAAGAGCATCTCCTTCCATTAAGTTTTCTTTAACTATAAGAAGCTCACTTTTCAAAGAAAATATTTTAATTTTCCGTATGGACCCTGCTAGGTTCCTAATAACTGCATAATTTCTGCGTTAAATCATAGATGAGGTGTTGGAAATGTAGTTAAAAGAACTTTATCTTGTCTCACCTCAGCCTGCCATCCTCAACCGTTCTTCCCAGTTTCTTCGGAAAATGTGCTGGAAAGAAAACTGGTACCATTTACCGTCTTTGCTGTTGTTTTCTGGACCCACCATCTTCACTTTTTAAATCATCTTTGTTGAAGGCAGCAGTATCATTTATAGTACAGCTCACACTTGTGTTCTGAGCAGAAAGGAATTAGGGGGCAAGGTCCCCCTTTATCTACACCAAATAGAGTAATGGCGACTAATTTGCAAACCCACAAGATGTTTTATGTAGTGACTTGTACATGAACTTCATCTTTCAGAGAAGACTTTGGAGACTTGCAGAGTGGTGGTGTCATTTCCACTGCTAAAATGCGTGTAGCTGCAGGCAAGCTGTTTAAACTTTGAAAGTCAGGAAGGCAAAATAAGTGCAGTCACAACATGTGTAATGTCCCTCAGAGTCCTAGGTCTTGTATGTGACTGAGACAGGTGTACACGTGTGAAAGAGGATGCTATTTTGATTGAAGATACTTCTGACAGGTGTCTGAGTCTGGAATGAGTCACAAAGGAGGGAAGGGGTTGAATTTTAGAAGTTTAGCTTTGGGAGAGGGTTCATGCTATTTTGGGTCTATAGCCAGGAAGGGTTATTGATGTGTGGGTGGCACTTCGCAGAAGATTGGAATCCAGTATCTGAGCCCCATATTTTGTAGTATAAGATGAACTCAGGACTGCTGTCGTGTTCATCTGAGACTTGCTAATAGGTGATTGGAAGATCTCTTTTTTATTATGTAGGGATTTAGTAGAGTCAGGACAATGTAGAAAATGAGATGAGCTGAGTGTAGTTGGGGAATGGATCTGGCTTAACATGAGGTAGGGTAGGTACTGCTAGTATGGTATGATTTGAAATTTGCTTAAGAATCTCCTGAAAAATGTCAGTTTTGTTTTTCAGCCAGTATCTGAATGTCCATTCTCAACTGCTTGTGTTTTGTTTTTTGATGGACACTTTTCTAGGAAGAATAGCACATTAAAGAGGAAAAATTGGTCAGAATGAGAATCCTAAGTCAATGGAGAGATCAGAGGTTTCAAACAGGTTAAGAGGGAGTAAACAAAAAAGCAGGGAGTGACAGCTTATTTGAGAACAGATTTTGAAACCCTGATTTGCAAGTTCATTAACTGCTACCTGTAGCATTTAATAGCTGCTGAACAGTGTCCATCTCAATGTCTCTTTAAACCTCTACCTGTTTTACTCATCATGGTAGCAACACAAGTGTTCCTTGTCATGGTTACTACTGGCTCAATAAAGAAGTATTTGGTGGTTTAAATGAAATGTAGATTAGGTAAAAGAATTATTTTCAAAGAGGTAAAGGAAGTGAAGCCGGTGAACACATTCACAAACCGACAAATGTTACTAGGAAGTGCAACTCAATCCATGCCAAGCTGTACTGTCTAAATGGCCTTCTTTTTTCTTGGCTTGCAATTAATTTTTACTTGTATGTTTGGAAATTGGGGGAAGGGTAATAGTCTAGTGGGTAACGATTTTGTTTTAGTATTTTGGTTAAAGAGAGTGAATAACTTGGACTCTGCCTAAGTGTAAGGGACAAAAGCCTTAGCCGTTAAGCATAATTTCTAGACAGAAGTTTATGCTTAAATTTCTGGGTAAATTTAGCACTGATCTGTATTATGAAATAGTTATGTGCTTCACTGTTTTCTGTGTGCCTGTCTCCCCCTTACCACCTTTCCGATTTTGTTTCCCTTCTTCCATGCTCCATTTCACTAGCTCCCTTGAGCCTTGTCTTCCCGTCTAAAAGGCAAATACTTTCTAGCACTTGCTTTTTTGAAAAGTAAGCAGAGTAAGGACCAGTCGTTAGTAGCCACTGGTTTCCTAGCATTTACATAGCCACTCTCTACCAGAGCTGCACCTCCTCCCTCCCACTTATCCGCAGGCGTGTGCCGCTGCCTGTTCCTCAGTCTGTGTTCCGTGTCTGCCCTGCCCCCTAGCCCTCCTATTTAGGAAACCCATTTGTCTTTGAAAAGACTTGTTAGTGCTATGCTTCTGGCAGACATTCTTTACCTTAGAGTTACTTACATGGTGTGAAGTTAACCAAGTTAAAGTGCTGGTGCTTATAAAACCATTCTTTGAGTTTGTTAACCAGAATAGAGTATGGTGTATACGTTAGTGCACTTACCAGCTTTTCTTAAAGGTATAAAAACATTGTTTTATGAATGAAATCTCATCCTGAATTAAAACATAAATCACATTAAAGTTCTTTCTCATTTTGGTTGACCTGAGGATTGGTTGTGTTGGGGATCTCTCCTCACAACCCCGTCTTCCATATACACAGGATACTGCTGAAACATCTCAGTGGAAACGGGGGTCCTGGAGACACAGCTGGGAATAACTCTGCCAGTGATTAACTGTCCCTAACCTGTCTCCAGGAGGGCAAAAAAAAAAAAAAATAATGTTTAAAACCAAATAGCCCCAGGGGATTTAGCTCAGCAGGTTCGGTGGCCTGCCTTGCAAGCGCAAGGACCCGAGTTCGATCCCCGGTACCAGAAAAAAAAAAAAAAAAAAAAAAAAAGTGGAAAATCATTTGACAAATCTATTAATACCAAGGTTCTCTATCTAACCTAGGATCTTAGAGAAGTTCTGGAGAAGTGATGGGTTTGTGTAGACTCACACAGGGAGAGGGAAGCTTTCCCCATTCAGTTCTTAACTTGTGTCCTCCTTTCTCCCAGGGGACTATGAACTTGGAAAAAAATGCATCTTTATCATCTAACCTCTTAACTTGAAGAGTTGGCGTTTTATTCAATTATCAACATAGGAAACAATGAAATTACAAGTGTTTTCATATCATGTTAGGTTGTTGCAGATATCTTGAAATACAACTTTCGCTCATCACGGAGAATTAGAGCAATTATTAGACGCGTTGCTCAATCTTGTTATTTACTTTGTTAACAAAGAAGCATATCTAGTATTACATCACAGATTTTTGATAGATTGGTTTATCCCACTCCCAACCCCGCTATCCAAGGTATATATAAACCAATTATATATTTCAGTATAATTGCTTTTCTTGGTAATATTATATATTTTATTTCAGGCCCATAAAAGCATTGCTCTGAAGAGGCATCCATGGGCTTCACCATACTGCCAGAAGGGTTCATGGCACAAAAGAGATGAGATCAGTGATTAAACTGTGCAGAGGAGAAAAATTACATTTTTTAACATAATAGCCAAAGAATTTTTTAATTTACCTGGGAAAAATTTTTAAATTTGTTTATTGCTTTTTGGGATGCTTTTCAGTGGCCCTTCACTCCAAATCACATAAAGCAGGGCTTACAGTCTTTGCATTACCGTTTACTTTTTATTTTTTTGGTACCGGGGATTGAACTCAGGTCCTTGGCTTGCAAGGCAGACCACTGAACCGCTGAGCTAAATCCCCGGCCCTGCATTACCATTTAAAACAAACTTCACTGATATTTTCTTCAGCATCCAGATATCCACATGTAATACTAGATTTCATGGGAGAATGCCTGTGCCCCTAGACTACAAATTTGTGGCCAATTAAATTGCACCTTCATATCAATTCAGTTTGACACTTAGGCAGTTCTTACCTCACTAGTAAGAATGAACCACTGGCAGAATAAATCCCCATTATAAATAAATGTTCCCACATCCCCTTGCCCAAATAATAGTAGCCGACACCGTAGCACTCAGTAATTATTTGTGGAAAGAGGGAATGATTCAAAACATATTTCATCTTCTCACGTTTTTGCCCTCACAGAAGCCAGTGTAGTTTCTTTCGGGTTGTGTGAGACTGGGAGAAGGAGCTGGAGGGAACTCGGGACAGAGTAGGGTCGGACCCCACTCCTGCCATTTGTCCCCTGGGGCATCTCTGTGCCTGCTGCCCCTGCCCGCTGTGTAGAATGGATCAGTGGTGGAGAGGAGTGGCGGACACAGCCCGTGCAGACCCCCAGCCTCCCTGTCTCCTTTATTGGTACAATTATAACCCGGCCATTATCAGCAGGACCCACATGATGCTTCCAGAAATATTTATGCTTTCTGTTTTTAATGCCTACTTGTGAATTACAAGATTTGGGTCTCCCAAATTAAGCCAAGTTCTGATTAGCAGGTTTGCATAATGGGTAAAATGATGTGGTTTTGGGCACAAAAAATGGGTATTACTTTATCAGCAAAATCGTAAGCAAGTTGAGAGAGCATAATGACCCTGCTTGATTGTTCCGCTTAGGATATGATTCCCATAACTATTACAGTCCCAGATTGCCTTCTCCTGGTTTTAAAAATTCTTTGTTATCTCTCCTAGAACATCGTAGAGGGAAGATTTAAATTTTTAATTCCTAGCCCCTAAATATGCATAATGGGGAGTATCGCTCATTTTAGGAGATATCTGCAGTGTTGAAAAGTTGTATATAAATCAATTAAAAATTCAGTGTAGAAATATTTGTTTAAAACAACCTACGGTAGTAGTAATTATTTTTGTAAGCAAACAAATCAGGTAAATCATCACCTAAAATTATTCATTTTACGAGTTCTTATTTTTATAATTTTTTTGCACTTGGCATACACGAATATTCAGCCATATTTTTCCTTAATGATCTTCACAATTTTGAATGGGAAAATACATATCGCACATCTTTAACACTGACTTTAGGAAGCAGTATGATAAATTTACTTTGCCAGGAGCATATACTCATTTGAGTTGAAGGATTTGGGAAAAAATAGTTAACTATCTTAATTTTTTTAGTAATGGTAAAGATCAAACCCAAAGCCTCGTGTATGTTAGACCGACATTCTTGCTAAGCTACACTTCTAGTTTTTTTAAAAAAAATGATCATACCCATTTGCCCTTGACAGAAATCTTTGTTGGTGCAGCACTGCTCCTTAAACTTAGGAAGCTGCACTCATTTCGGACTGTGTTTCTTTAAAATGTAGCAATTTCATTTTGAGTTTACACTGTTGGACTTTGCTACTGTATGTGCGCTGAGCTCTTGGGAATTACAGAGATGTGTACAATCTCTATCCCCTCATTTTACTGCCCTTTCAGTTTGCTTTGGTGAATCTTCTATGTTTTTACACTTGTTGAAATACGAGTTTCAGGGTGTTTCCAGGCCAGCTTGGTTGTGGAAAGAGAAGATTTTGCTACCCTAGGGCTATTCATGTTGACATTTGTTTGTGATACCGAAGTAACTCAGTTGGGAGGGTTGAGGGTAGGCGAGAATAAACAAACTATCACACCCCGCTCCCGACCATGGAGGATGATGCTAAAGGACTGGACCAGAGCTAGGAATGGAAAGGAAAGAACAAATCCAAGAGATGTTCTAAGAGGTACAGTTGATAGGAATTGGGATTATTTTCGGTGAAACAGACAAGAACATTATGACTTTTAATTAATCATTTGCTGCATACTTATTATAAAAGTAGTACATAGTCACTATAGAGAAATCAGAAAATACAAGCATAAGAAAGAAGATAAAATTGCCCATAATCCTAATAATCTAAAAATAGCTAGTTTTAATATCCTCATTTGGGCTCTTTATGTGTGCGTGTGTACATGTGTACGTGCACATCTATATGTATGCAAAGCCGTGTCAGGGTGTGCGTATATGTCTTGTTTATTCCTGTGCTTTATCATTAGTTCCACACTGAGGTATATTTAGGTTACATTCAACTTTTACTATCACAAATGATGCCAATTAAACATTATAATTAAATACTTGTATATACTTTTTTTTATCATTTCCTTAGAATAAGCTTTCAGAAGTGGGATTGGATTAAAAAGCATTTGTTGTAAAGGTGATTGCTAGATATTTCTACATTGTGCATTTTTACATTGCACTTCAGAAAGATTATACCAATTTATGCTTCAAATAACAGATTTCCAGCCTAGGTGAATGTTGAATATTATCTGAGGCTAAACTACCTAGGAGGTAAACCTGGTGTGGGCGGAAAATGCCAGATCTAGACTGGGAGGAGGTAACTGATTTATTTTCATTAACTTCTAAGATATTCAGATCCCTTTGGGGTGAAGCAAGTGACCTAGTCCAAAAATAATAGAAACAGTAATAGCTGACATCCATGGTACTGGTGTGGAGTGCAAACCCTCTCCCATAGTTGATCTCAGTTTTTACTGTGCTATGAATTATGTGGTAAAATTAGACCCTATTCTACAGAGGAGATAATTGAGGTCTAGACAGTTTGATTTACCTGCCCAAGGTTACAAAGCTAATAAATGGTTGAGTAGGTATTCAAATTAAAGCCCATGATTTAAATAGATCGTTGAAGTACAGTAGATAGACAAAAGGTTACAGTAACCAAGTCAAGAAAGTAGGGTAAAGATTTAATTATAGCAGAAAAGTGGAAGGGGGCGTAATCAGTCCAAAAGCAGGTGGCTTTCTTCCTCTTTGCAGCAGTTTGCTAATTCATCCTTTTGTCCGTTCTCCTCACTTCTTTAAACACTGCTTCTCTTCAGAGGCAAGCCAGTTCCACTCTTCATCAGCGAAGAGTTCTGACTACCTTACCGCATCAGCTCTTCCTCTCTGTGTAGAACAACTTTTCCTATTAGAGCCATGTGAAGAAGGAAGAACAGAATTGTATGTGGGGGGTAACTAATTAGATTGGAACTGTGATTGGGTGGAGCCTTGAGAGCAGCCCTGAAAGGAGCAAGCTTTTTCCTTTATTGGGAAGCCCCCAAAAATCAAGTTGAGCAGGAGCAGGGATGGGCAGTTTGAAAGTGGACGGTGAGCACAATGATTTATGTCCTGAGATCCCACTTAGAAAATTCAAAGAAACTTAATGCAACTCATATTTACCTATCAGCAAGTTCCAAAGGCCAAATCAAGCTTCAGATTTTTTTCTTGCAGTAATTACATCAACTCTTGTGATAACACCAGTTCTGTGTTCATCAAAACTCTTCTCATCATTGATCTACTTTCCCCCATAAGTATAAGTTAAGAGAGGCAGGGAAGGCCTGCTTAAAAGCTTTTCTGTTCAGAACATCATTTTCTATTGAGAAATAATGGAAAAGACTGATGCTCACAAGGGTGATTCAAGGAAAAGAAGCCCCAGCTCAGTTGGCAGGGCAGAAAGAGGTGGACAGATCTTACTGAGGGAGCAGAGGCTAACGTTGCTAAAACATGTGGGAGCATGAAATTTGGGAGTTACTTTCTGCTCCTAAATGATGCCATCTGTGAAGAATGGGGCAAAAATGAGAACAATTTTAAGGCATATGTAAAAATTGAATTTATTAATGCTTGAAAATAAAATTGAGACCTTTGAAATTTCTATTTAATCAGATTGAGATTATGTTCTTGCTAGCTACTTTAATAGATTGTCTAGAATTTCATATTTTTATCTTTATTCATCCCTTTTTTCTTTTCTGAAATTCTCCCTTCTGAGAATATCCTTTAAAATGTGAGGTTTCCTTGTCTTGATGGCCTTTTAGAGTAAGCACCATTTGTATCTCCTCTGGCCAAGTTGTCATTTGATAATCTTGTTATGAGCCAAACAATTTGTAGCAAAAGAAAAACTAGCATATTTATGTATGCCCTAAAGTCAGTGGCTTAGAGAAGGTAGGAAAGAGGTAAACATAAAAACTATAGAAAATAAATGATTTTCATTTTTTATCTGATTAAATTTTAAGTGAAACTGAAAAATAAAGATCATTTACCAGTGTGAGTCTTCACTAAATTTTAATGGAAACTTTTTACTGTGTTGTGTAAACATTACTTTTTATGCTAATAATAAACCTCCAGAAACTCCGCTAAAGTTGTTTAACCTCTTAATGACAAAGATGCAAAATTTACACCAGTGAGAAATTTCTGGAAAGCCATTTCCTATTATTACCCCAATATAGAAACACACAGATTTTTGGCTTAAACATAAAAAAAAAAAAAATGAATCTGAGGAGAGTTTAAAAACAATGAGTTTAAAATAGTAACAATTTGGGCTGGGGATGTAGCTTAGTAGTAAAGAGCTTCCTAGTATGTGCCAGGCTCCAGGTTCACTTCCTAGTGCTGCCAAGAAAAAAAGGAACAATTTAAAATATTTTTATTAGTTTTTCTCCTTTATAGCATATACAAGTATTAGAAACTATACCTTGAAAAGGAGTGTATTAGGAGACACAACGGCTCATATACACACATCCTTTTAAACTATTTCTCTTTTAAGATCCAGCTTTCAATAAAGTACCAGATGTAATGTGCTACTTTTAGAGTGAAAATTGCATGTAGTGTTACGTCTCTGTTCAAATTCATTTTCCGTGTTTTCTCTAATAAGACCAGTGTTAACTTAGCAGGAAAAGTTACTTGCAGTGCCCGCTGAGATTCCCTTCACTTTACACAAAGTAGATGTTATTAAACTGGGGAGGAAGATTAATGCATTTTCTACTAATTCCATAGAGAAGAACATGTATCTTTATGAATGTTAATGGTAGGGGCCTCTCATTATGTTATAGAATAACCTGTTTTAGCAAAGGTTTTCCTTCTAAAGAACTTCGTAACATTTAAAGGTTAATATGTTAGGTAAAGAACAATATCTTAAGACAAGCGTTTTTATTACAGGACATGATGGGTTCGTTTTTATTAAATTATATGATGATTTGAATGGGGAAGAAGAAAAAGTACATCGCTTCATGCTTTCATCTTTAATGCCTTTAATCAAATAATGACCTTCTGGAAAATAGTTAATTTTAAGCATTTGGAAAGATCAATACCACTTTGCTACCAAAAAATGGCCTAGATGATGAAATTTGATGTATTTAAAGTATCATTTCACCCTTTTAACCTAGTAAATAATTTAAAATGCTTTCAGTATTGCTTTGCTGGTGTTTTGTTTCTCACCATTCTAAGTGTCAGGATTGTTCATAAAAAAAAAAAAAAAAAAAAACTGGAAGTTAGCATGTGCAGCATCCGGGCCTCACACCCAGAAGTGGGGTTATTCCTGCATTAGGTCTTGACTGTCTGTATGAAAGCTCCCCCAGAATAATATGTTTAAATACAACACTTGAAGTGCAGTATGTATAAAGTGCGAAAGATAAGAAAATGGAACCCTCCTATAGCATTAGAGGGGTGGTTTAAAGCATCATTAGTCACGTTGCATCTTCTGTGATATCGTTAAGCCTTTATGCTAAAGGTGAAGGATTCGGTAACTGTGACAATTAGAGCCCATTTTCCCTGGGTTTATAGAACACTGATATGAAATTACCCTTGAGTGCCTACAGCTTTGTAAATAAAAAAAAAAATTGCCCTCTATTAGCATGTTTGTGGGCAGATTAAAAACTGTCTTCATTAGCATAAGTAACACTTACAGATTCTTTTAAAAGTAGAAAATTATTTGCTGAATGATAAATTGCTAGCTTTATGGTTAGTTGTTGAAAATGTACTCATTCAAAATGCCTGGTGTAGTTTAGTCTACAATACTGAATTTTTTGTTAGAAGTACTATTTAATGGATTATGTACTTAATCCTTGTTCTACTACTTGCAAAAAAATGTAATTCATGCTTTCCACTAAAATGTTTGTATCAAATACTTTCCTATTTAGATTGATTTCTTTTAATATCATATATTATTATACTATATACCCCAGAGATTAGAACAAAATACTCCTGCAAATAACACATAAAAGATGAGGGTAAGGGGGAATAAATACAGACTATAAAATGTTTTTGCTTCTTAGAACTCAAATTACCATTCTGTTTTTTAAAATGTATTTTTCCCTCTTAGTTGCGGCAAGAATTATTTTTCATTTTCTTTCTCTTTTTATGGCTTGGTTTAAAAATGTATATGTACATAATGATAATATATATATAGATATATGTGTGTGTATATTAAATGAGTTTTTTTCCCCTCAGAGAATACTAATGTCTATTTTCCCCTGAAAAACTAGTTGTGTTATTAACTCGCAGCTCTGTCACATACCAGGCCTTATAAGAGTTCTCTCTTTGTGAGAGGCTTCATAGATACAATAAATTAATTTGTTAAAGGACATTACTTTCCCGACTCAAGTAAAATCATTGTACATCCCTCATCTGTTCAAATGTTAGAAGCAAAGTGACTTGAATTGACTGTTCTAAAAAGAGTAGAGTGAAAATCAGAGATTGGGTTTGGTTAGAAATTAACAGCTGAGAGATGAAGGTGCCAGGATTTTTATTTAAATGTGGTACAACAAGATTCTGTCAGTAAAGCACATCATTAGAATATTGAGTTTAGAACTGCTAATTTTTCCTTTAAAATGAGCATACAGTCATGTGTTTCATGGACCATAATAAATTGCCATTGTGTTGTCATTGAGTTTGTTTTGCTTTTTTGCAGTACTGGTTTGGCAGTCATTCTGCATTTTCTTTTCCCTTTTTTTTTTAAATCTTACATTTCCTTAATACAGCCCTAACCACAACCAGTCAAAAGAATGTTATTTATTTCAGTCTTAGGTTTAGCATCTTTTGCACCACTTTCTTGCTTACGGTAGCAAGACATTTGCAGATGGTTCTTGGTTACTATAAAATACATAACAGTATTTCCTTTGTGGCAGATGGATTTAAGACTTTTAGTTCTCAATAAATGTAGGTTTACAATACATAACTTTACAGGATTTGTGTTGTATATAACAGGTTTGAACATATTATCTCAGAATTCATCTGCATGGCATTTTCAGCTTTTTCAGGGTCCATGCCAGTTTTTTTAAGTAATAGAGGGAGTGCAGTGATTGATAGCAACAGCTCAAGGCGTGATTTTGAATAGAAACAAAGGGTTTCGAACAGAAGGTGTCAAATTAAACTTTGTCAGTTTGAAAAGTAGTAACATCCTGAAAGTTTTACTAATGTATTTACATGTGGCTACTGTTTATATTTTGCCCTCTTTATATGCAGTGTAATGTTGCTTGGCAAATTTACTACATTTAAAGTTAAGGTTGTTCCTTGTACCATTTTAGTTTTCTGAGAACGGGTCTTGTTATTTTAAGGCAGTTGTTAGTCTCCTGTTTTTTCTGCTATTCAAGACAGTTGTGATCTAATTTAATTTTGAGAGTAGTTCCCCACTCCTCCTGTCTTTGATTTTAAAGTACATCTAGTCCCAGTGACTTTCCTCTTAAAAACAGCAATGTTCATATTTTGCAGCAAAGTAATGCATTTCATTCTTCATAGCTCTTATCCCAAGTAAACCTATACAGAAACCTATACAGTTCCCATTTGAAAACCAGC
This sequence comes from Fukomys damarensis, assembly GCF_012274545.1. Taxonomy (NCBI): domain Eukaryota; kingdom Metazoa; phylum Chordata; class Mammalia; order Rodentia; family Bathyergidae; genus Fukomys; species Fukomys damarensis. The sequence continues at coordinate 34,159,669 of NW_022900940.1, forward strand.
ATAGCACTTTGAGAACTGTTTTTTGTTGGTCAGATATTGCACATGTTCTGACCTCTGCATTATCTTTCTGAATTTGTTTTAACAATATCGCTCACAGAAACCTGACCTAAAAAGATACTGGGGAATTAGAAAGCATTTGGCTTTTTTAGTCACTTTCTGCATAACATAGATTAATTACTTGTCATCATTAATAGAGTCACAATTGATGGGATTTAAAATAATCAGAATATTTAAATAGTGTTCAGTATTAGAATGAATTAATCTTATTTTTGCCAATGCAAATTGGGAATGAGCCTGTTTATTCCAAGCTGACAGGGAACTAATGTGCAAAAATATTTGTTTCCATTATTTCATAAGAGACACGCCTAACAAGCACAGCCCCCCCTCCTTTTTTTTTTTTTTTT
>NW_022900940.1:34160088-34171825 GCF_012274545.1 Fukomys damarensis
GGAATACCCTTGTTGAACTAACAGTTCCCAGCTGCACCGTTAAATATTTTTTCTAAGCAGCATCTGATTTCAGTCTCTTAAAATCATCATGTCTCTTGAAAGGCTAGCAGAGACATGCTTCAACTTGTAATTCATCAAATTATTTTTAGATAAGGAATTAAAAGTATTATTTAAGGGCAGAGGTTAATAGCAAACTACTGGAAATGTTATGTTAGTCTTGGGCAATTAATAAAAATAAGGATCCGTCTTATAAGTATAGAGATGCAGAAGTGACAATATAAGCAAAATATTTGTTGAATGAGTCACGGCTCTTTTTCTGAAATATTTGTTAAACCAGCGTGAGTATGATTGTTTAGGAATTAGCTGTCATTATTAGCCATTTTAAAAGAACTAATGATTTTCTTTTCCAAAGAACATCTGTGATCCACATGTTTTTTCACATATATCCAAGTGTTAACTGATCTCTACATTACTTTTAAAAGTTTCTAAAGGATGTGAAAAAATTATTGGAATTTTTCAGTTCTCTCCAAGCAGCTTTTCTTACATGAATCGTTCTTAATTTAACTTTTAGCAATTTTTAGTTACAAGCATTTATTTCTAAAAAAAAATTTGTAGAAGCTCAATGCTTAGCATTTATTGCAATAGTAGAATATTAGCTAAGTTAAAAAAAATGTTTTCTGCTCTGTTCTTGATGAACCTTCTAACTTCTCTTGAAAGGTAGATAAAATTGTATGAGTTCCTGTTTGAGGCATATAGGGGTCCCGTCAGCTCTCATAGCCAAAAGATGCAGACAAGAAGGAAAGTATTCTTCACCACAATTAATATTCATGCCTACAGGAAGATATGTACCTAAAACACAGCAATAAAATTTAGAAGTTTAACAAAATGTATGAAAATACGTATTTTCATGGTTTAATCCAGGTCACAAATACTTACCCATAAAAACTACATAAATGTCTCCAGGGCACTATATGCAGGTGCTTCAAATATTCAAATACTGTTATGTAGATAAAACTGTATTCCACATAAGTTGAATTTCTTTATACTCTTCTAGGAATAAGCATAGAATTGCTTTGGTTAGGAGAAACATTCTCAGTGACACTGTAATCACAATGATTTTAAAATTTTTATTTAGCTGATATTCTTTCAGAAAAACCTTAATTTTACTGCCTGCTCTCTTCACCTGAAATTGTGTGTTCAGTGGCATTGAATGAGAGCATGATTGCATGACCATCCTCATATATGTATTTGTCAAATTAAAAGACTTGTCGATTAGAGACTTGTAACACTCCTAGAAAAATTAGTAGATCTCCTAAGTTTTAGCAGTAGTCTGTTAGCCAGTTAGGTGGGAATCTAATGTGTCACTCTCCATGTTTTAGTCTCTCTAGTTGCCCGTTTTGGGAAGAACAGATCTGTTTGTACACTCAGAATAGATAAATGTTCCATTTGAAGAGGGAAGAAAAGTCATGCTAACTTTTGGTCTCCTCACCCAGTAATAAAAAAACAAAATGAAACCCTTCCTAGTTAAATCTTAAAATTATAGAATTATAGACACTACTCTGTCCATTCACACCCAGTTAATTTACTGAAATGTCCAATAAACTCCTTTGTCTTAGGTCTGGTTCCCTACGAGCAGAACCTTGGATAGGAAATACGGTACTTGGGATTGGATGAGGGCCCTCAAGGATAGGGAAGAGGAGGGTCCAATAAGAATGTGGCCTCAGATAAGACTAGGCCTGGAATGACGGGCTTGGCTGCCTCTGGAGAGTAACTCGAAGGACAGAGTTCCCTTGGGATAGTGGTAGGGACGTGGACAACAGGGTCAGCCAGTCACTGGCCATGCTGGGATGAGGGGACCAGTGAAGAAGCAGAGCGACCTTCACTACAAAGTTTTTTTGTTTGTTTGTTTTTTCCCACAGCAAGAGTAGAGGCTCAGAGCTGTTAGCAGGCAGCACAACAGCTGAGGGATGGCTGCCATGGCCAGAGGATGTCTGGATAGGAAAACTTCTTTTTCTTCTCTACTTCATTACTTTGTATCTATCACGGCCACCAGAATGAAGGTTTGCGAGGCTGGCTGAAAGACACGCTTCCTCGATCATTCAGTTCTTGATAACCCTAGGTTCAAAATGTGAGCCTCACAAAGTCTCAGAGGCTCAGATTTTGGCATTCACTGGCATTTCTTCCTTTTTGTTTTTGTTTTTTTGGTACTGGGGATTGAACTCTGGTCCTTGTGCTTGCGAGGCAGGCCACCAAACCGCTGAGCTAAATCCCCGGCCCTGATTTCTTCCTTTCTTACCCCAGGAAACTTACTAAAATTCTTACCTCATAACTCCTGTGCTCATTTTGCATCAGGCAAAAAAAGCGGGACTCTTTTAAAAGCTCACTCTTGGAGAAGACGGTTTTTAAATTTAGCAGGTAATCATTACACCTAACCAGGACGTTGTGGCTCACACAGTTGCATTTGTTCCTCCTTTGTACACACACACACACCTTTCACACAGCTTTCTTCCTACTACAAAAGGTATACGATTAGGAAAGCCTTTTAGAAAAAGTTTATTCCTATAATGTTCTTATGTGGCCACTATCAGAGAGTTGGACAAGAATCAAAGTACACGTCTTTGCTTTTCTCCTGTTTCATGTATTACAACATCCATGATAAATACTTTCTTGTATTTGGAATGTGAAAAACAATGTTTGTCTTTCTGGGTACAAATATGAATGCTCAAAAGTAGAGCCTGCTTTCTCAATAGCCATAGCCATCCTCTCTTAAGTTAAAAGAAAAAAAAAATTTAAGCCAAATTGGAGTGTTGAAAACACAGAAAAGTTAATTTATAGGGTCTTTCCTCTTTAGCTTCTAATGGAAAAATACTAGCCCTCACCCCATAAACATGGACTGACCTATTATTATTCCCTTATCTCCAAGGGATGGCTGTGTGAGCTGTTACGCTGGAAAGAAGATCCTTCTCCCGAAAATAGGACCCTGTGGGAGAACCTGTCCATGATCCGAAGGTTCCTCAGTCTTCCTCAGCCAGAGCGCGATGCCATTTATGAACAGGAAAGCAATGCTGTACATCACCATGGCGACAGGCCGCCCCACATCATCCATGTTCCAGCCGAGCAGATTCAGGTTCGTTTACCTTGGCCAATTCAATATAGCACTAAGTAAATAAAGATTTAAACTTAGCAGAGAAATTAGCATTTCTCTTCTTCCTGCCAGTCTAAACATGGGCTTTTTAGTGAGAGATAACAATATACTGCCATCTTGCTTAGGGTAGAAGAATTAACACACTTTCCCATCCTGGTTGCTGTGTTCTCCTCACCCCCAAAGTGATAGGAAAACCCCTTGCACTTTGTGTTTGGCAAGGGCATTTGTCAGTGTTGGGATTTGTCTGTGAATGCTTAGAAATTTTTTTGTTTTCAAAAAAATCAGAATTTAAAGTATCACCTATTTTTTAATTAATACCTCACTGCCCTGAAGAAAGGAATTACTGCCGTACTGTAATGAAGTTTGTAGAACCACAATTTTATACCTTGGATTCTGTCCAGAGATGGGAGGGAAACCTAAGTGGACTCCTGCTTTAATCTCAACTCTCCCTTGAGCTTCTCCTCAGAGTGCAATGAGGGGTAAGTCTCATCTGTTTGTCTTTCCTTTAGAGCCCCTCTCCCACCATGCTTGGGAAAGGAGAATCTAGAGGTGTTTTCTCAGCAGGCCTGCCGACCCCTGCACCACGGCTTGGTGCTGCTCCTCAGGTGAGCGGCCACATTACCTGTGCCAGTAAGGGAGGGAGACAGGAGTGGCCCAGAGACCTGCTCCCACGGTCAGGATTTTCAGACACACACACGTTACCCACAGCTGTGGCCAAAGACCTCTGTGGCGGCAGATCAGCTTCCTGCTTACGTGTCCTGTCAAGGGCTTATCTCCATCCATCATCGAGGGACCTCCCCTGAGAACAGCTTGGCCAATTCTGGGGCCCAGTGTGTGTGGGACTCCTGTGCCCTCAGTAGCTTACAAAGCATGTTCTAATTGAATGTGAGCTGTGTAAATTTCTGTCAAATCAAAAGGACGCATTCAGCTTTCCCCTTCCACAGTCCTTAAAATTCTACCCTTTGTTCATTCACCTACATTGTTTGTTGGTATTGCTGTGGAAAATAAATAAGTTATCTATCATCCATCTATCTAATCTATCTCCACTCACCAGGAAAAAAAAAAATCCTCGAGTATGTATGAAAGATAAAACAAACTGGAAAAGAAAGTCCCCAAAGATATCAAGCACTAAAATAGTCATGAAAGCCTGAAAACTTTACTGGTTTAGCAAAAAACAGAAGAGAAAGATATATTAAGTAATAAAAATAGTACTTGTTTGGAAATGTAAATTGTTTTTAATAAAATTTCTTCTTAGGGAATAAAAGAATGCTTAGGATTAGTACAAATACAGTATTTGGCCACATATTGATTACTTTGCTGATAAGAATTGTGGTTATGGAGTATATGGTAGATATGTGTCACACGTTTGTTATGTATCATTATGTATGTAAATCACAACACATATACAGATACTAATTACGAGAAAGTATACACTAAATTTAAATCCTAATTACATCTAAGTTTACTACAGACAAAACAGTTTGCTAGCCATCGTTTGGATTAAACCTTTATTTTAGGTTAAGAAAAAAACAAAGCCTAGTCCAATCTGAAGAGGAATTGTGTATATTTAATTGGAACTGTCTGGTAGAAAATCTACAAACACGAGACTCTGGAGCGTCCTTCGGACTTGTCAGACACAGTGCTAAATTAGAGCAGATACTTTTCTTCTGTTCTTGCTCAGTGTTTTAGACATCTGATGAAAGGGCAAAATGCAAATTTCTTTCCCCATGGTTCTTTAGCTCACCTTTCTAAAATGTCTTTGAAATACTTGCTTCTCCATCTTCATTTTAAATTTTGTTAATTATTTACATGAGTTTGCCCTGCTGTCTTTACCTTTGATGTGTATCTCATGGTGAAGTTTATGGTTCACGTTTTCAGAGTGCTGAGGTTTCTCCTCCTCTACTGATCTCTGATAAGCAAGCACAGTAGCCCTGAAAGCTGTAGTAATTGTGTCTTCCTACTTCGTGTCATGGTGATTTTTTTCCTAAATGCTCTGGGCCATTTAGGTAGCGCGACTTTCCACCCCAAATTTTTGTTCCTGGTAAAGAAGCTACCGTGTAAGTGGAACTCATAAGCACATATTTTCTAATTCTAGACAGCTTTGTGTGGGATGCCAGGAGAGCAGAGCTCTGATTGCTTGTTTCTTTTCAGCAGCAGCAGCAGCAACAGCAGCAGCAGCAGCCGCCACCAGCCCCACCGCAGCCGCAGCCACAGCCACAGGCTCAGGCAGGCCCTCGGCTCCCCCCACGGCAGCCCACCGTGGCCTCACCCGCCGAGTCTGATGAGGAGAACCGGCAGAAGACCCGGCCACGAACCAAAATTTCAGTGGAAGCCCTGGGCATCCTCCAGAGCTTCATACAAGACGTGGGCCTGTACCCAGACGAGGAAGCTATCCAGACTCTGTCCGCCCAGCTCGACCTCCCCAAGTACACCATCATCAAGTTCTTCCAGAACCAGCGGTACTATCTCAAGCACCATGGCAAACTGAAGGACAACTCGGGGCTGGAAGTGGATGTGGCAGAATACAAAGAAGAGGAGTTGCTTAAGGATTTAGAAGAGAGCGCCCAAGATAAGAATGCCAACACCCTTTTTTCAGTGAAACTAGAAGAAGAGCTGTCAGTGGAAGGAAACACAGACATTAATGCCGATTTGAAAGACTGAGATAGAAGTGTTATTTTCATTCAACAGTGCCACTGGTATTTACTAACAAAATCAAAGTCCACCTTGTATTTGCTCAGAAAACCTTTGTTGTTCATTGTTTGGCCAATGAATCTTCAGAAACTTGCACAAACAGGACAGTTGGGAAAGGATGGTACAGACTGCACTAAATGTTTTACTGTTTTATAAACTGCTCTGCAGTCCCAGGTGAAGCATCGAGGATTGTTTGGTATTAAAGTTTGTGTTCAAGGGGTGCACCACGGTGTGCACCCCGTAAGCATGATACCAGAGATTTTTTTTTAAAAATTATTATTATTCTGGAGCCTCAGACAAGCATTATAACTTCTGTGATTATGATTTCCTCTCCTTCAGTAATTTCTGTAACACTTCACACTGATCTTTGAAAACTCGCCCCTTATTTTAAAAAAGAAAAAAAAAGAGTTTGTTACTCTATTGTATGTTACAAAAGAACTATAGACTGTGGAATGCAGTTTAAAGATGACATATGCCAACAAATGCCTTGTATTATATGGCACTGCCGTAATTCAAATTTGTTTTTATTTTGGGAATAAAAGTTCACTGTAATTTTTTTTTCCATTCTCATTGTTACATGATTTAAAAAAAAAAAAAAAAAAGGAAAAGAAAATGTGAAACACAATTTAGTCCTCATTATTTATTTGTAGATCCTGCAGCGTCATGTTGTAATTAATTTTTTGGAAGTTTCCGTTAAATGCAATATTGCTTCTATTATTACCATACTGATTCTTTTCTATTTATAAATGTATTTTGATGGGCAGTAAAACAAAGTGTCTTAAAAGTTTTAAATAGAGAAAATGTGCTTTACACAGTTGCCTATAAAAAGTGCTCTATGTTATCCAAGCAATTCATACTATAAGCTTCACTCTTATTGTTGTATGCAATTTTTACTATCATGCAAATAAGCTTAGGTAAATAAATAATAGATCACCTTAGAAAATTATGCAATTAATGTGAAAATAATTGATGTTTGCAATGTGTCTTCCTTTGGTTTACAATCAATTTTAAAGCTACATCTGTATAAAATTTCTGTATAAAGGTGTATTTCTTTTTTATGAGTTTATGGCTATGAAAACACCAGCTATTTTGTCACAGCTGGCTGTTTTTATAAGTGTATCACAATTTTCTTTTTGCAGAAATGTTCTGAATAGGAGTGGTTATTGACTGTAACTACACAATTAAAATTGTTTGTACGGTATGACATAGTAGGGTTTGTCTGCTTATGTGAAGGAACTAACAAAGGATGGCCCTCATTTAGGTGTATGTTAATACTTTCTTGAAGATATTTTACTGATTTCTAAAAAGAACAACCGAAAAGTCACTTGAAACACTGTAAATTTAAATCACAAACACATGCTCATTTTTAATAGGTATGAGTTTTACTGTAAAGACGACAACCTGTTTTGGAGCAACATTTTGCTTCATAAACAGGACAGTGAAAAGGCTCTAGCAAAGACATAAATCTAGTCCTTAGCAGTTTAGAATTGATTCATCTGCTTTTACTTCACAATCTTCGAGTTTGGCAACACTTTTCCTTAAGCTAAGGTGTATTTTTGAAGGTCATTAAGTAGTAACATAATAAATGGGGAAATGGGAATTGTATATTAAAAAACCTTTTAGTAAGCATTGTTTTTAACTTGCAAATGGACAAAGTAACTCAGCCTGGTTCACCGTGTATGTTATAACTGTAAGAACCACATAAAGAAAATAACATACCTGGAATTTCATGACAATCTTTAGAACTCTTGCAAAATGAAACCTTAGTAAATACGATCACAGAAAGGGTTCAGGCCAATGTTGCAGTTATTGGTGTTTTTTTGTTTGTTCTTTTGTCTTTACCTTCTGCTTCCTCCTCTGGCAATCCCGTGGATGTTAGGGGTACCTGGATCCCTGCAGATGTGGTTCTGCAACTGTCCTTTTTTGTTTTGGCTACCAATTCCACAGGCCCCAGTGAGCTCATTGGTAGGCAACTGGGCAGCTTTTAACGTTGAGCTGTTACTTAAGAAACTAAAAGGAGATCATTCAGAACTCGCAATAAATCTTTTAAAGTTCCATTTACTTTTGAAGCACAACAGCTCAGATACTCTGAAGACTGCCGGTTTTTTGCAAACTACTTTGATTATTAAATGAGAAAACTCTATAAACTTTCCTGTTTGCTAGAGTTCAGAAGAGTAATTATTTGAGCCAAAGGAATTTGAATTAAGAAAATAGTAACTAAATTTCATGTATTAAAACAAAGTAGAAACTTGTATGCCATTAAGTTAAAAATTTATCTCCCTCCTTTCCCCTAAATTCCGGAGAAAATGCTTAGATTAGCATCAGGGAGAATCAACGATGTCTTCTTTAAAACCAGTCCAACACTTAACATAAGGTGTCAAATAGGAAGTTTAATAAATTTTTGGAAGAGGAAATAGGGTTGCAAGTACAATTTTACATTTTTGATAACCTAAATTCTTTTTGAAATGTTTTCAATGAATATATGGGAAAAGCAAATTTTGCTTTAAAATGTCTCAGATTTTCTTTAACATTTTAAAGTCAGCATGGTTTTGCTAATTAGTGTAAAGCACGTTAATAAACGATGGCCATGAGAGAATGAGCAAGGTGGTTTTCAGAGAAGGCAGCAGGTTTTAGAAAAGACTTGTCCAAGTGATCATGTCATTTCCCCCAAAGTCATTTATCACCCTTGCCAGTCCTGCTCTTTGTTGCCTGTGGCTATGGTGAAATTCCTTTAACAAGTTTCATTGTGTCCAAGTATTTGAGAGACTTAAAAGCTGGGCGTGTGACCTAGTGCTTCGTGCTGTTAAGACCTTAGCAGAGTCAGGTAGTTTACGGGTAATATTCAACCTTGTGCATCTGAATCTGTCATGGATTCCTTCACTCAGCACTTTGCAACTAATTTGTATTGCACTCTGTGGCCATATAATACTTGCACATTATGCAAAAAATAATGTTGATAGTATCTTCTTGCCACATAATATGCAGAGTTGACACCTAACCTTTGAAAAACCAAGGTAGCTAATATGCGTGCCCCAGTTGTGTGGCAACTTGGTAACAGAGTCTGTACATATTATATATAAGATGTGTATTGATTAGCATTTAGTCCTAAGGAATTCTGAGCTTAAGAGTAGTTTTTTTCCCCCTCAGTAGTGATAACTATATCTAACTTTGCTTACCTAAAGTACATAGCTTGAGTAGAAAACATTTCAATGGTTCAGTAAAAATGAGAATCCCATACATTCCATCATTAAATCCTGCCCTATTCCCTATTGTTAACATCTGGCTGATATTAAGGTCCTTGATTGTCACAATATTTTCAATAAATGAGATATTCTAAACTGCCTGGTGATATTTTCAAAGAGCAATTAAAATGTGTACACCATATAATATAGCTGATAAAAATAGGACTATTGTGTTAAAGCAAACCAGAAATTTGCATGATAGTGTGGAAAGCAAGAGAAGTCCAAAATACAAGTCATCTAAAACATCAAAATATTGATAATATAGTCTACCTTACATATATATATATATTTTACTTTCTAAGGGGAAATATGGATTGAGTGTTCAGAGGCAGTCCTTTTAATGTAAATATTAAATAGTTGCATGTCTTCACAAAAGCTGAACTATATTATGCACATTTTGATAAAATATAAAGTACCCTTATTAAAGAAATGTGGAAGGTGAATGTTCAGAATACTATATCTGTTTAACAATTAACCATATGTTAAATAAAAATAGTTTGGAATTAATGTCTAAAAGGCAATCAGCATTTTTAAGCCTTTCTTACCATACTCACCTGGAATGAAAAAATATATATACAAACTTAATTTTATCTAAAGAACACTATCAAAATTCAGTTGCAGCTCCTTGCTTGGTACCCAGGTTGGGTAAGAAGCCATCCTTTACCATCAGTTACTTTCAGCTGCGCATGTACCTACCATGGTCAGAAACACTTGGCTGGGAGCTGTTCCCTGAACAGCAGCTGAACACGTGGTTGACAAGGAAATGCAGGAGAGTAGTATATTTGTTGTCTTGCAAAATAAACATTTGCAGAGCAACTCTAAGGTGATATATTTTGCCCCAAGTTAAATTCTGAATATTATTTCTTTACTGTTAGTTGAATCCGAAATATATTCAAAAGTTTTCATTACAGTGACTGAGTCTTTAATTCGTGCACTTACACATTCCAGTAAAAAGAATGATGTCCCGCATGCTGCTCTAATTTTCCACTCATGAAAGAACCAATAGTGTCTGCTTAATGAGAAGGTTGGAGAAAGTTTGAGCTTTTAAATGTACCCATTAATTCATTGCATATGCAGCAATCTGACGCAAAAGAGCATTAGTCCACAGTGCAAACCTGATGAACAGCGTCTCTGTGTGGAAACAGTTTTCACATAAGCCACCTTTGTTTTCAGTTTTAATTTCTAAGTACAGTATCTTTTGCCCAGTCTAGTACAATGGCGTTCTATCTTCTGAAGCCCCTTGACTAGCATTGTCTTTAACATGTTTAAAATGATAATAGGGCCAGGATTTGGTTCAGTGGTTCCAACATTTGCCTTGAAAAGAGGGCCGTTGGAATTCCATCCCAGGTACCCCCCAAAAGATAAAATGAAATAAAATGATAATAGCAACATTTGTACAGTGTTTCATTTTACCTGTTTAAAGCCCCCCTTTGCACTGTGAGGTACTTTAGGCAGGCACTGAAATTCTTCAAAGACAAGAGAAAAGAAATTCAAATAGGATAACTGATTTGTTCAGCTGTTACATGGTCACATTATTCTCAAACCAGTCTTCTATCTTCAAATTTCTATTTTCTTCATAAAAGGTTTCTCAAGTTAAGAAAGAACTAATTGTAACTCAGAATTTTCAGAACTATAACATAAATGTAAAGTACGTTTTGCTAATATGGAAAAGTTAGATTGTGAAAGTAATTCGAATCAAGTTTCATCCTAAAATTCTGCTGTCCTGGTATGAGATCTACACACACCACATACTTTTTAAAAACAAACTTTCCTGTGGAAATTTTCAAACAGAAAAAGTACAGATAATGAGCTCCCATGGAGTCATCCCCTAGTGTAACAATTATAACATTTTTTTCAGTTAATAAACAACTGTGTAAAATTTAAGAGTAAGATGAAGCTAATACAAAAACGTACAACTGTTCAGTGCTTTTTGCCCACAATAATATTATGATGTCACCATACTTTTGCAAAGCAATGAGAGTTCTAATTTCGAGAAAAAACATTAAGACTTGAAGTTGTTTCTAAGAACACAGTTTTGGGTTTTTTTGGTACCGGAAATCGAACTCAGGTCCTTGTGCTTTCAAGGAAGGCGGTGGAACCACTAAGCTAAATCCCTGGCCCCAGAACACCATTTTTGAAAAGCCAAGTTTTAGAAGAACCTGTGAGGATGAGGATTCTACAAATATTTGTCATATAAAAAAGAGACAAACCAGCATCTCTATTTATAAACAATACGTGCTTTCATATCATTGTTGAAGCTAAAGTACATAATTTTCAGTTATGCATAATAAAATATGTAATTAAGCAACATTCCATGGTGGATTAAAGAATTAAAAGCTTCAGGTGCAGAAAAGATTTTGTTGGCATTTTCTTTTTCAAGGTGGTATTTTGAGGTGTTACTTCTCATTTTCCTTTGACATCTTATACACAAATAAATAGAAACAGGTGAGAAGCAGAGAAAATGAAGAATTGGCTTGACTACAATAGACCTGAAAAGCAGTGAGGGAGAATATCTGCAACATGCCCAAGAAGACTGAATTAAAAAGGGCTGAAATCTTTGCCTAGGGAGAAAAAACCATTTTTAAATGGAGCTTTGTGCTTCAAGAAATAGAAATAACATAATAAAAAATTAACTGTGTTTGGTAACTCATATATATAT
>NW_022900940.1:34171872-34334150 GCF_012274545.1 Fukomys damarensis
ATATATATATATATAATGGTATGAAATTAATTTATACTCTAGTACAGTCTAGTAAGCTTATTTTTCAAATGAAATTAATAATTATTTCCTATAGTGAAGTTAACAGGCATTTGGCATCAATCCTATTTTTTTTAAAGGGTAACATCAAATAAAATTAAACCACTCGAGTGTCAGGAGGTGTTGGGGATTATTCTGAAAAAAATTATCTTACTGATCTTCTAATAAAATAACGTTAGATGAAAATGTACATTTAACATCAGTAGGACTTTCGAGTGTCTGTGAAGTTTTTCATGTAATGCTTAAACTGCAAGTAATGGCCATATAAGTTCAAGGAAATTCACGATCATTTAGTCAATCTTGCCATAGAAATATGACAAATGAATGAAATCTGCAGTTGGCAGAAAAGTTGGCCATAATAGTGTGGAATGAGAACCACATTCCACAGACAGTTCTCTTAATGGTGCATTTTAAATTGGCAAATATGAAGAGCTTCTGGTAGTCTTTAAAGCATCATATCTGTTTTAAAAAATCATTGTTCTACATGTAATTACAAAAAGAATTTGCTAAGACTTTCGTATATACTACAATTAAATAGAATAAAAATTATTTTTAAAAATTGGATAGAAAATAATACAGTGAAAGATAAGCTTGACACAGAAATGCTTATCATGATATCCTATATGGAATTATACAACAAATTATATAATTTATTAGATGTACCAGCAAAAAGTTATTGAGGTATAACTGACATACAATAAACTATTTAAAGTGTACAATTTGATGCTTTAACATATATGTAAAAAATATACGCCATTATCTGTATATACATAAACAGGCACTGGAAATGTAAGGAGTTTATCTGTCATCCTGGTAGTAGTTTCTTTGTGCCCTATTGTACTAATTTCTCCCTTTCACCCCTTCATCTCTCATGATCCCCATAAAACCACTAATCTATGTTCTTTCACTCTAGAGCAGTTGTATATTGTAGAATTTTATATGAACAGAATCATTCAGAATGTCCTTACTTTTGTTAGGCTTTTTTCACTCAGCATAATTATTATAATATTCACCTTTGTTCATTTCTGTTTATTGAGGAATTTTCTTGGCCACTTTCTCTGTCCCTGAGACAAGACTCCGACAGTAAACACCCTCCAACTTAAGGGAGGAAAGGTTTACTTGGGTGCACACTTTGTAGAGATTTCAGTCCATAGATGGCTGGCTCCAAGGTAGGATGGCAGGGCAGAGGGCCGTGGAGGACATGGTGCTCATGTTATGGCGGTGGGGAAACAGAACCCGAAGGGAGGCACAGGGAATGGAGAATATACCCTGCCCAACGGCCCCCAGTGACCCATCTCTTCCAACCAGATCTCACCTTCAAGCAGCAAGTCAGCTGTAATATCCCCAGAATTCCATAGCCCCCCAAAGCCCCCCTATGATCACATGGCACTTTGGGGGGACATCCAGATCTAAACCGTAACAGGAATATTCCCATTTATGGATTTATTGCACTCTGTTTATCCATTAAGTGCCTGATGGATATTTTAGGTTTTTTCTAGTCTGGGGCTATTACAAATAAAAATGCTATGAAGATTTATATGCATGCCTTTGAATGGACAATGGGCTTACATTTCTCTTGGGCAAATTCCTAGGAGTAAATAACTCTCTGTGGATATCGTAGATACATATTTAACTTCTTAAGAAACTGACAAACTTTTCCAAAGTGGTTTTACACTGACACCAGCTGTTTGTGAGAGTACCCATTGTTCCATAATCTTGCCAATACAGCTATACCTCCGTTCATGAACTTTCCACCACTCTGGAAAAGATGGTCACATTTGTGTTCATGCAGGAAAGATGACTGTGGGTGTGTTTGTCACTCGGTGGTAAGTGCACAAACAAAAATAAAATTTTGCCAAACACAAGTATTCGCGAACAGAGATACCAGTTTTACTTGATATGGTCAGTCTTTTTTGTTTGAAACATGCTTTTAAGTGTGTAGTGATAGTATTCTGATTCTAATTTGCATTCCCTGATGCACTGCATCTCCTTAATAAATTTTCATTTGTTGACTTGCTATTCATATTTGTTCTTCTGTGAAGTGTCTGTTGTTTTGTCCATTTTTATAAGATTTTTTTTTCTTACTGAGTTTTCAGCGTCCTCTGTTTTGTTTTGTTGCTTTCTACCTTTCCAACAAACCATGCTATCTTGACTACTATAGCTTTACAATGTTTTAAAGTTAAGTAGTCTAAGCCTTCTAAATTTCTTCTTCAAAGTGGTCGCCGAGTATTTTCATTTCCCTTTTGATTTTAGATTTATCTTGTCAATTTCTACAAAAAATATGCTAGATTTTGATGAATTCCAGAGATCATTTTGGGGAGAATTGGCATGTTATCAACATGAATTTTATCTATGTAATATTTTTCAGAAGACTTGGAAAATATATTAACCCAAAAACTCTTTCATCCTCAAGTCTACATTTCATTTGATGTGTATAAAGAACCCAATTCACTAATTTCCAGTAATTGCCTTGGCCTAAAGCAGAGCATAAGACCAGAAATCTTACACCCTGTTGCTCAACAGTAAATATTCTATAAATTTAGAAAGTTATTGAGTAGAAACTTCACTCCTCCTTGATAAACTCTAAGAAGTGTTAATATTCTTGGCAAAATTATTTTTGCACTAATTGCCATATCCATCTGCTCTGTGAGATTGATTAGACTGTGATAGCATTTGCTCTCCTGCAATCAGTGCTTCCCAGCCCAGCAGAAAGCTAGAGCCATCTTTCCATCCTGAGGAGGGTGCACCGCTGACAATGGCAAGCTTTTGCTTGGAGGATTTGGGATTAAACTGCACTTGGCTTGATGGCCTTTTGGGAAATAATTCAGTCTAGAGAATTCTGTTGAAGTAAAGCAAGACCCCAGAGATTTGAATGATTCCTTCCCCTACCAAGAACCTGTGCTATTTATTACATAACAGCTTCATTCTGTACACTCAGCCCAGTGGTTCAGCGTCATACCCTGGAGACGTGTTCCCTTGATCACTGGAGAACCAAGGACCAACAGTAGGTCCTGTCCTCCCCTCTCTCAACTCTGGCTCAGGAAGCCTGCACAGACTGAGGAATACTGCCAGTGTGTCTAAGGGAAAGCAGCTGCACAGCCTAATTCTGTCTGGATTGCACCCAGTGTATATTTTAATTTTATTTATTTATTTATTGCTAAAATTATACCTATTACAATATCATCTGGGTAAAGAAAAAGGAAACCACGGAGACATTTAGAAAAAAATTTTACCTAAAAATTGCAACCAATGTCTGCCATTCCAGTCCTCCCCACACACTATCACTGCCCTGGACTTGCAGAACACGGGTCTAGGTAATACAATCACCATTGCCAGACTGGTAAAGGACAGCAGCGGTTCCCACAGGAGCGGCTGTTCATAGATGTCTAAGTGAAGCTGAGTTTCTATGAGACCAGAGAGAAGTGAGAGAAGTAACAAAGACGATGGAGGCAAAAGTTTTTATAATGCTGAATTTGTATGATTGAAAGGATTGCTAGTTGAGATTTTTTGGTTGCTTTGTGTGTGTGTGTGTGTGTGTGTATGTGTGTGGTAAAAATACCTCTTCTGTAAAACAATGTAATAAATTAGGAGATGACCATTTGTTTTCTACTGTCTTTCTGTGGTTCAGTATTAGAACCTTACTGAGGCCACCCCTAAAATTTTTTGTTTTGTTTTACCCATTCAGGAAATTTAAACCCTATGCACCCTTGAATTTTACCAGCAGTTCTTATATCTCACGATACTCAAAATATTCAGGTTTCCATAAAAGTAATTAATCAGATATAATAATCATACATAATCATAATAAAGTAATCATACAACCCTCCCAATCTCAAAGTTGGTGTAACAAAAATCATTAAGGGTTAGAGAAGAGGAAAGGAAAAGTAGATTGAGCACAGAAGTCTTAGTGCAGTGAAACTACTCCGCATGATAAGAGAATGATAGATACGTATCATTGTAAACTTGTCCCAAGTCACAAAAAGCACAGCTGGCATGAATCCTAATGCAAACGACGGGCCTGGAGTCCAGTGTGTCCACGTGGGTTCACCAACTGTAACAAGCACCCCACTTTGATGTTGAGGAGGCTGTGCACGGGCAGTGAGGGCAGGGTGTAGACAGCCTCCGTACCCTCCACTCAACTCTGCTGTGAACCCCAGAACTGTTCTAAACGTCTATTTAAAGATATTTTAAACCCAAGTAAGTATCAGTTGATATAAGTTGCCAGCAAATAAAGCTTTAGAGTTTTTCATGATGATGATAAATAATGAACAATTTTTGGTTTAAAAAAAAAAAGTATATTTGTCACAATTACTGTGTTCCATAATGGAGTTTTACAAATATAGGGTATGTTTTCTTTACTTTTAGAAAAAGGATTGAAATGGAGAATTTATGGGTGTTACTGTGTAAATGGCCATTTAAAAAAAACACACTAAGCACTAAAAATTTTATATATACAAACATTGAGATTACAGACACACCAGAATTACCCAACTTATTTTTGTGGTGCTGTGGATCAAGCCCAGGTCTTCTGCATGACAAGTAAGAGCTCTGCCACTGAGCTATGATTCCCCAGCTCCCAACATGAATTTTAAAGCCGCTTCAATGAGCAGTTACAAACATGCTCGGAAGAAGTAAAAGAGTCTCTGCAAAGGAATAGAAGCTATAAACAAGAATCAAAGGAAAAATTTAGAATTGAAAAGTGAAAAAATAGAGTGGACAGCAGAGGGTCAACAGCAGACTAGAGGAGTCAGAAGAAAAAACAGGTGTACAAGATAGGACCTGGATATGAACAAGAGAAAGAATCTAATCAAACAAGCAAATAAATATTCAGAGATCTGCAAGATCTATCATTCCTGTCACTTGAGTACTAGAAAAAGGAAAAAGAAGACAAGGCTAAAATACTGGCTGAAACCTTCTCAAATTTAGCAAAAATCATAAAACTACAGATTTTATAAGCAGAGCAAATTCCAAACATGATAAACCTGAAGGAACCCACGCCAAGTTAAACTTCTGAAAAGTATAGTCTAGGAATTTATCTGTAAACTTCAAGAGAACCATGGAAATCAAAAGGAAGTGACACACTATTTTTCAAGTATGCAAAATAAAGAACAGTCACACAAAGGTTATGGGGGGATTAGAAAGGAAGGAATCTGGTTATAAAAGAGAACCACGAGGCCTCCCTGTGGTGATGGAAACATTCTATATTTTGATTTTATTAATTTCAGTGTCCTCTTTGAGACACTGTGCTAGTTTTTAAAGATGTTTCCCTTGAAGAGAAATGGGTAAAGGTACACAGATCTCTCTGTATGTCTCTGTATGTAAATCCACAATTATCTCATAATAAAAGTTGTTAAAAATAAATTATTGAATTAAATACAACTACCCTATCATCCATAATTTCAACCTTTAGATACATATCCAACAGAATTGAAATCAAAGTCTTAAAGAGGTATTTGCACACCTGTGTTCACATCAGCACTACTTGTAGTAGCCAAGAGGTGGAAACAATCAAAATGTCCATGGATAGATGAATAGGTAAACTAAATGTGGTCTGTAAATCCAGTGGAACACTTTCATCCCTCTTAAAAATCCTGTCACATGTTACAAGTATGGATGAACTTTTGAGCATAGTATGCTAAACAAAACAATGCAGTTACAAAAGGGTAAATTCTATGTGATTTCACTTATATGAAGTAACTAATCAAATTAATAGAAATAGAAAGTAGAATGGTGTTTACCAGGGGCTTGAAGAAAGGAGGAAAAAGGAATTATTGTTTAGAATTTCAAATTTATAAGATAGCAAAGTTCTGGAAGTATGTTTCACAACCATATGCATTTATGCTACTACACTGTACCCTTAAAAATGTTTCAGATGGTAAATTTTATGTTACACTTTTTGTCACAGGGAAAAAATAATTGAAGCCTCCAAAGAACTTTCTTATATAGCTATATTTATGGATATTTACTATATTGACAAAGTGAGAATTATAAAAATATTTATTTATAATTTCATTTAAATGATTATAAAGCCATTGCCGTTTTAAGTAAATGGCATATTTTATGGATATTACTATATATTTTTAAGTAATTACTACGAATGGCATTGTTCTTTAAAATTCTGCATATCTCTTTAATGTCTTCCTCTTCAGAAGACAGCTGGATTTTCATATCTGAATCCATTCAATCCGCTGTCAAGTTATATAGTTTGTAGACTCTGGAAAACCATACTGTCATCATGACAGAATAAGACTAAATAAATCAACTCACACATCACTGGTTTGTGGACATGGTTTTGACTTTGCAGACCTGCAAAACAGTCTTGAGGAATCCCATAGGTTTCCAGATCACATACTCAGAACCACTGAATAAGATCAGTCATCATCTCCACAGAACAGGTCCTTGTGGAACACTGAGGTACTTGTCACAGTTCCTGACACCGTATGTTAGTATTTACAGCAACATTCTTCCACTGGCCAGGTACGTTGTCCTACCTCTTGATCTTGGGTTTGGTCATGTGAGTTACTTCAGCCAACCGAATGTTGGCAGACTTGAGGCAAGAAGCTTTAAATATCTACTTCGTATCACCTAAAGTCCTCAAATAAATAAACATGGAGCAGCCCTGAATCTAAATGATCATCAGTAACCAAGCTCAGCGGAACACCCAGATGGGAGCCAAGCTCCACTAATCCCATCCTAGACGAGCTGACTGCACTTACACTGCAGACTCATGGCTGTAAAATAATTTACTGCTACCCAAGAGCTTCTGGGTTTGGGGTTGGTTTATTACAAAGCATTACTATGACAATGAGTGACCAAGAGTCTAAATTTTAACAACTGAATAAAAGAAAAAAAAAAGAAGCAGGGTTATTAGTACAGGAGGAAGAGAAAATTAATGGGCAATATGATAGTCTTATTAAAAGAATTCTGACCATGAATCCTATCTTGAATGAGGTCAGAACCAAAAATCATTCATTAAAAACACAACCACAAACCAGGGAAATTAAGGACAAGTTCTTTGATGAGAATAGCCATGAATTATTACTGAAAGAGGGTCAGGAAGGAAGCAGCCTTCTTCTGCTCTGCCTCTGCCATGCTGTTGCTTCCCTACAGCCAGCCAACAGTGGGCTGTCACCGTGAGCTAAGTAAACCTCTCCTCCCTTAAATCTTGGGTGTCAGGTATTGTGACAAAGACAGGTGCTTCTGGGTTTGTTAAATAGTACTGTGGCTGCTATTCTTAGTATAAGTTTATTTATAAGAAGTTGCCAACTGCAGCAAGAAATATTAGCAATGTGATTGAACTGGAATGGGCTAAGTGAAGACACTCCAATCACTAACCCGGGAGCATTAATGGCCCTTAGATCGATTAAACCATGCAATGATAGTGTGACCCAGGGAGGAACATCCTTGGTACTTTTTACAAATGCAGATTTTTAAATCTCTGAGGGTGAATTTTATACCAAAATGTCAGGAGAATAATTCATACTGAAATCCAAGGTCAAGGATTGGGATACCCTAGCCTGAAGTAAGATTCTGGGAAAATAAGTAAGGGACACTGCAGAAGTTATTTTCCATTCTCAGAGTACCAACAAGAGTGTTCTAATTTCCAAATTAAAATCTCATCCAAGTATACCATTAGGTCTTTCATTCTATTCTACTCTCCCTGGAAAATCCAGGAGTTTGGGGACGGTGTGGAGAACGTAGCAGGATATCTTAAAACTGACAGCAAATCATGAGTTTTAAAAAAAAAAAATCTGCAATGAGGAAAAGGCTACCAAAATACAGAGAAAAATCTCTTTCTAGGATACCTACTCCAAGACTTTATTCATGAGACTATTTCAAGGTTGTTGAATAATCTTTTAAAGCATGAAGGTCCTTTTCCTGTTGTCTAAAATCAGTAGGATGAATGTGGGGTGGAATGGAAATTCTATTCACAAACCAGAGAACAAACCAAAATCATCCATAAGACTCCCTAAACTCTAGGCTTCCAATATTTGAATGTCTTCTTACAAATTTTTCGATTGAATATAAAAATACAAATAATGAACTTCCATTACAAATATACTGGGTCTCAGGCATCATATTGACCTGGTTTAAATCTATTTCACGACACACTTCCAACATTTAGAATACTTGCTTCACTGGAATACAGAATGCTGATTAGCTGACAAATCAAAAAGTTAAGTAGGGCTAAATTTAAGATAATGAAATTATACAAAGTGTATCTTGAGACATAACGGAATTAAACTAGAAATCAGTAACAGAAAAGTAACAGAAAATATTCAAAAATAAATTAAACAACTAATAAATAATCCATGAATAAATGAGGAAATCTCAAAGAACTACACTATTTAAGTGAACAAAAAGTAAAATATGTTGCAGCTAAAAGTGTTCACAGTAAATTTATAACATTAAATGTTTATATTAGAAAAGAAGTCTCAAAGCAATAACTTAAATTACTATTGTTAGAAACTAGAAAAAAGAACAACAAAATAAATTCAAATGAGTGGAAGGAAAAAAATGAAGAAAAACAGAAAAGCAATACAGAAAAGAGATAAACCCCAAAATTGATTCTTTGAAAATACCACTAAGTTGATAAATTTTTCACAAGAATAATAAAGAAAAGGGGCCCAAATTACACATATAAGACATAAAAAAGGTTGTCGCTACTGATCCAGTCGATGGTTAAAAAGGTAATAAAGGAGTTCCACGCTCAACTCTCTACCCACAAGTTCAACAATACGAAGTTGACAAATTATTCAAAATCCACAAGCTACCAACCAAAATCCACCAAAGATAAACTGAATAAGTATGAAAGAAGTTTAATTCAATATTTAAAAAATTCTAAGAAGGAATCTCCAGGCTCGGATGATTTCACAGTGAGTTCTACCAAACACTTCAGGGAAAATAATCCTATGCAATCATTCCCACAAAATGAGAGAGAAGGAAATACTTTTCAACTTGCCTTATGAGATTAGTATTATCCTCTTACAAAACCAGAGACATTAAAAGAAAACTATGGGCTAATATCTCTGAAGAACATAGACACAAAGTCTCAAAAAGAAGAGAACACTGAATCCAGAAATAATATAAAAAGAATAACGTACTGCAGACAACTGTGATTTATACAGAGAATGCAACACTGGTTCAATGTCTGGGAATCAGTGCAATCTACCATATTAGTATTCCAAAGAAGACTGCTAATTCTATATACTGAAATCAATTCAGGAAAATATTTTTTAAAGTCTACCCTTGGGAAAACTAGAAATAAAAGGTCACTTTTTCAACAAGGAGATAAAACAAACAAAAAATCCCAAAACAAACAATCTACAAAACAAACAACAAAACAACTGAACCAACCAAACCCCAAACTCAAAAAACCTACCAGAGCGAGGATTTAGCTCAGTGGTTCCACTGCCTGCTAGCAAGCCAAGGTCCTGAGTTCGATCCTGATACAAACAAAACAAAAAACAAAAAACTACCAGGTGAAAGGCAAGGATGTTTCCTCTTACCACTATTTATTTTTTATAGAAGGCCAAAACATTAAATAAAAGGCATGTAATTTGGAAGAGAATATATTAAACTTTTTTAGTAAAGCACGTTTTTTGTTTTTTTTTTTTTATACAGCAAATTACATGGAGTCAAATTTCTAGAAATAATGTAAGTTTAGCTTGGTCATAAGAATCAAGGTCAAAAACAACAATCATATTTCTACAACTAAGCATTGTAAAATTGGAAACTGACATTAAGAATCTAATGTTTTTTATAATAGCTTCAAAAATTAAATACTTGGGTGCATATCTAACAAAAAATATACAAGACCTGTAGTAAAATTATTGACACTAATGAAAGAAAAAGTCACAAATAAATACATTTATGGATTGGAAAACACAATGTAGTAAAATAGAAATTCTCCCAATTGATCTGTATATTGAAGTCAATACCAATAAAAATCCTAACAGAATTTTTGTATATTTTTATATATTGCATTTGATTCTAAAATCAAATGGAATGCAAAGGTACTGGAATATCTAAAGAAGAGTAAAGTTGGTGGAATCCTACTATCCAATTTTCACACTTATGAAGCTCTAGTAATGAAGGCATTACAATTTGACAAAGGAATGAACATTTAATGTTCCAGAACACAGAAGTCAACAGAGTCACATAGATATGCCTGTGATTTTTGATAAAGTCACAAAAGTAATTCAATAAAATATAATCTTTTCAACAAATGATATTGAAACAATTGGGTATTCATAGAGCAAAAATAGACCCCAAATAAAAACACACAAAAAACCAAAATAGCCTTAACCTAAACCACACACTTTCTCTAAATTAACCCAAAGTGGGACACAGATCTAAATGTAAAAATTACAAAATTTTTAGAAGAAACTGAAAATCTATGTCATTTGGGGTTTTGCAATGAGTTATTTTGGGGGGAAGTGTACTGGGAATTGAACCAAGGGCCTTTACACAGAGCTATATTCCTTTATTTATATTTTGAGTCAGGGTCTTTTAAAATTGCCCAATTGTCCAGGCATGGCTCAAACTTCCTCTTGCCTTAGCTTACCAGAGTATTGAAATACGAACTCTGATAGGCTGATAGAGCAAATGTAAAGCAATATGGCTTTTCTGGAAAATGGGTTGCCAATATCTTATAAGTTTAAACATACACATACCTTATGATTTGACAGCCTCAACACTGAATATCTACCCTTCTGAAATGAAAGCTTGGGTCCACAGAAAAATCTGTGTACAAATCTTTACAGCAGCACTACTCACAGTTGTCAAAACCTGAAAACTATCCAGATGTGCTCCAAACATAACATAGTAACGATGTAGGAAGTCCAAACCATAGATTACTGCTCAATGATAAGAAGATTGAGGAGTCACAAAAGCATTATGCTGACTTAATAAGATTACATTATGTACGGCTCCATTTACAGCTGACCCTCACTATTCACCAATTCTATATTTGCTAATTTACCTGTTGGCTACAATTTATTTGTAATATCCAAATCAACATTTGGAGGATTTTCAGGGTCATTTGTGAACAACTCTTCTTGGAATTCCTCTAGAAAGCTACATGTACTTTTACTTAATATCAAGTGTTTTCAAATGATAAAAAGGTCAATATCCCTCATTGATGTGAATTGA
Organism: Fukomys damarensis; assembly: GCF_012274545.1. Lineage (NCBI taxonomy): Eukaryota > Metazoa > Chordata > Mammalia > Rodentia > Bathyergidae > Fukomys > Fukomys damarensis. The sequence goes on from NW_022900940.1 coordinate 34,183,084, forward strand.
GATTTTCATTATTTTACCAACTGGATCCTCATTTGCCTTCAGTCACCGTTATCAATACCAAAAACATCTGAACTTCTATTAAACCCCAATATTTTATCACTGATTGAATTAGTTAATATCACACCTTCCAGAAATCAAAGGTCAGGAGTTGCTAGTGGTATTCAAATCTGTAGACAAAAAACACTAATATGTACTCTTGTTTAGCTTTTGTCCTCACTCTTCATTAATGTAAATCTACAGAATATGTGTGTCGGAATTTGTCAAAATTCTTAATTTATGTTATTATATCTTATTGTTGACTAAAAAGAAAAAAAGACAATCTCTTTTCTTTACTACAAAGTGTGATGGAAAAATAAGATGAATTTATAACTTTAAAAATAGTTTATGGCAGTAAATGAAACGCTGCCATTAATACCCCTCAAAATACTCCTCTATTTTGAACACAGTGCACTGTTCTTATTTATTTTTTTGGTACCGGGGATCGAACTCAGGTCCTTGCGCTTGCAAGGAAGGCCACTGAACCACTGAACTAAATCCCCGGCCCTCATTGTTATTAAAGATGTAATTCTTTACTGTACTAAGTTTTAAAAAATGTAAACTTTCCTATTTTTAGATCATTCCTTGTAGCTTCTACCATCCATATAGCCCAGAGTTGTCTTATTTTCCTTTTCCCTTTCTTCCTCCTCTTCTTCTTTCCTGCCTGTCTCCTTTCTTCCTTCCCTCCTCCTTTATTATTATTATTATTATTATTATTATTATTATTATTATTATTATTATTATTATTGCTTTAACTCAAATGTCCATCTAGTTGCAGGTAGTCACACTAATCTTGGGATAATGAGGAAATCGGGATTCTGCAGCCAACATCCCGGAATATGAGAAGTGATTTGACAGAATACCAGGACTCTTTAGGGTCCGATGTGATGAATGCGTGCGCAGTGAGGAAAGATCAGCACACGTACGCTTAAACTTGGCATAAAAATGGAGACAGACTCCCTGCAGGGGCACCGTTGGTGGGAGACAAAGCTCTCAAGATGCTGAAGAATGCGGGGGGGATCTTCTGGAGGCCAAGGTATGCAATCCAATTCCTGTCTTAATATGAATTTTATCTGGAAGAATGAAGTTATCCCTTCAGAAAGGAAAATCTCTTATTGGTTCACTGGAAAGAGTAAGTTTTATTTTGCTTGTTGTTTTTTGCAGTGCCAGCATTCAAATTCAGGGCCTCATTTGCACTCAGCAAATATTCTACCACTGATATCCCCAGGCCTTTAAAAAATTTTCACTTTGAGATAAGCTGTCCATACTAGCCTTGAACATGTGATCCTCCTACTTCAGCCTTCCAAGTAGCTGGCATCACCGGCACATGCCACTTATGTAGTTATTTTAATCATAAAGATCAGAGCACTTCCCCAAGACAACACATTAACAGCTAAATTTTTAGTCAAAGAAATATCTTGACATTGTTTTAAACAGAAATTAAACAGATATAATAGACTTTCTTCATTTTCAACAAATTATATTTGAAGGCACAGTCTAAAACCTATTTCTGTGTCTAAGGTTTGCTAAGAAAAGGAAAACCAGAGTGTATCAGCAAATCCATGTGGGTACAAAAATCAATTCAGCCACAGCAGAGAGGACAGAGTATGACTATGGCTTATGATGATAAAATCAGTGGTGTTCTTTTCGAGTTCCGTGGACAAAGCCTCACAGTGGCTGAATGGCTTAACCAAACACACAAAGGGAGTTGAGACAAATACAAAACATACACACAAGTGTGTGTGAATGTGTGTGTGTGTATGTAATTGTTTCTTGCTCACAGAGAGTAATGTCAACATCTTAGAACAATAGCCACTCAGACTTTGAAATGCCCACTTACTTTTGTTAGCTATGCCCCACCAAAAAAGAGCCACAAGTTTGATAATGATCTAAAAATCAGTGTGATATTAGGTGATCAAATGATATTATTTAGCTGGGAATGATATGCACACCTATAATCCCAGCACTTGGGAAGCTGAGGCAGGAGGGTCACTGAGAGTTCAAGGCCAGCCTGGGGTACATAGTGAGTTCAGAGCCAGCCTGAACTACAAAGTGAGACTCTGTCTCCAAAAAAAAAAAAGAGAGAGAGAGGAAGAGAGATTACTTGACAGATACATAAAGAAAAATTTTATTTTTTTGTATAAAGTTTAGTGTTTGGGTATTTTTTGTTTTTTGCTATTGGGGATCAAACTTGGGACCTTGCACTTGCAAGGCAGGTGGCAGAACCACTGAGCTAAATCCCTAGTCCTGTATAAAGTTTATTTCTAATTATCAAAACAAGATATTGACAGAAAAGTTCATTTTGAAAGATAAAAGTTTAATGCCATCATCTTACCAGGATTATTTTTTCATCTGGGGCATTCCTTCATTATTGGACATTATTTGTTTAGTTTATTGGAGTCTTAGGCTATTCATAATTTTATTTGTTTTTTCTTAAAATATTACACATAAGAAAGTTTTATAGCTGAAGATAATCATATAGATCTTGTAATAGATCCATGTCTCTTTTTTTTTTTTTTTTTTTTTTTTTTGAGACTAGGTCTTACTATATATAGCCCAGGCTTGCCTTGAACTCTTAATCTTCTAGCCTCAGTCTCAAAAGTGCTGGCCAATTCTTAAATCATGTTTTGGGAATTTGAATAGTTGTTAACCAGAAGAAAAAAAAAGATTCCATGATTAAATACACTGATTTGTGATAACAGTTTATGAACTGAAGTTGAAAGGACATATATTTTCCAAACCTGTTTGATGTAGGCCTCTTTGAAAAGTTACATTTCTTTTCGGTACGGGGGATCGAACTTGGGACATTGTACTAGCAAGGCAGGTGGTGGCACCAATGACCTCACTCCCCAGCTGAAAAGTTACATTTCATATAATTTGTGTTTCACATAATTTGTGCTTTATAAAACACTATTTAAATCAATTTATCAGAAAAATGGGACCTAGGGAGATTGACTCCACACTACACAGCTAATTTGTGATTACAGACCAGAATTTATAAATAAATGACTACTAATATGATATCTACCAAAATGAATTACTTTGGTTGAGATACTGCTACTAAAAATCTGGCCGTTGAAAATTCCACGAACATAATCTATATTGCAGTATACTGTTGTATCAATGGTACAAATGGAAATCCTCTTTGATCTCAAAAAAATGAGATGAAGACTGATGTCAAATGTTGGCATGGTTCTTGATGGACATCTGAACTCTGGGAGCCTGAGTGAAGATATTAACAAAATCAATGCCTGAATCAAGGTAGATGCATGGAAATTGTTAACAAGCCCTGCACTTGGGAAAACAAGAGACTGTTATTGAGAAACTATCAGAAGTAGCCTGCCAGCAGTAATTGATGGAATCCTACGTGTTATACAAGAATACGTTTTGCGTAGCACATAAAATTCTTTATTAAACATGCTACTAGCTCACATATCATAGTTATTTAAGGACCATTCCATTGGTAATATTTTGGTCAAAGCATTGCACTCTGAAATATATAAGCACTGTTTTCTTTGTTAAAGGAGAAAGCATGTATCTCTTCCCTCAGCCTTAGGATGGTGAATCTATCTCTTTCATGTTAAGACTTGAGAGCCGGGGATGTAGCTCAGTGGCGCTGTACTTATATTTTCCTGCCTCGAAAATATCAAGTCCTGCATTTGATCCTTAGCACCAGAAAAAACAAACAACAAACAAACTTGATCTGTGTGTTAAAGTAACTAGATCCTCATTGGTTTGTATATAGAAACAAGTTTATAATACTCCGTAACTCTTGGTCTTGTCCATGTCTGCCCAGACTAGGACATTCGTCCCTTTCAAAATTTCCTCTGACTGCTTCTGAGATTCCCCAAAGGTCTGACTTGAAGTAGTGTGAACACTTTCTGCCAGTGCGGACTTCTAGTCTAACAGGTAGTCACAGCATTGCATTGTGTATTACGTTGTTGAAGACTGTTGATTTTTGTTACATGATGATGAACTGGTCTGTGTGCTATGAACACCCCTGGCCCTGGGTCCTTCTCCTACACAGAAGCACAGGAGAACCTGTCTCTCAAAAAGCCACTCAAATTTTGCACCTGTCATTGCCAGTGGCACTCACTGTGAAAGAGTCTGCATTCAATGCTCCCAAGTCTTAGCCATGTCCTGATAAACTGCACAAAGGAAAAGAGAGTCACTCTTGCCATCACTCTACACCTAGAAACTGCAGCCAATTTTCTTCTGCCTAGAGCTTCACAGAGTCCTTCGTGAAAGAAATCCCTAGTCCTCAGGCACTCCCTAGACAGAGCCAAAGCCAGCCCTCAAAGCTGGGTACTTGCCAGGTGTTCAGTATCACTTCTGAAATACTCATCTCCTCTTCATATTTTGTGTATTCTGCCTTCAACCAAATCTTCCCTTCTCAACTAGGCACAAAGTAACTGTTCCCATGAATATCAGTAAATACCACCTGATACTGGTGTTGGCTTGAGAGTGAGTGTCGTTTCCACCAATTGCCACCTGGATCCCAAGTCAGAAAAATATCCCTTTATACTTACTAAAAGGCATCAGCCCTTGGAGGGAAAAATATGCACTTAGTATATACAAAGAGCCTTGCATAAATAACAAGGGAAAGTGCGGAGGGATGGGAAACTGGGAGGAAGCCATCTGGTGCGTTTCTTTGGGTATTTATTGAAAGCACTGCCTGTTCACAACCTAGTCTTCTATCTCTACTGAACAATGAGTTCCTTCTTAACCGCATGCAGAATAAAATACCTTGTGGCTCTTTATTTTCACTTGAAATGACAGGAATTTAAGTTATAGACGTATACTTTCAGATTTAAACAGCAGACCTTTAATTTCACAGTTTTAAAACAAATTCTGTAAAGGAATGAAGTACTGAGGATTGAGTAGCCCAGTTAAAAACTTTAATGATGTTGGTCAAATTCTGTTCCAAAAAGTCCCTTTAAACATCAGACTTTCAAATAAGTTATGAAATCCCAATCAGTGCAGCTGGACTATTTCCAAGATTAAAATGGTAATACTCCAGAGCTAATTCACAGATTAAATCAATGTATCAATGTAATTGTGGCATCTAATATGACTTTTGCTCTGTTTTTAAAGTTACCATGCTAAAAGAAACACTCAAAAAGTTAAAGCAAGGCTATATAGTATAGTAATTGTATTCTTTATTGTGAATTTCCTTCAGTTTAGTTTATACTGTGATTACAGTTCCAGAATATATTGTTTTATAAGCAGCAATAATGATTAATTTCTCTGGTTTGATTTAAAGATACCAACTTGCTAGTAGCTTGTTAACTGCACTGCACTAAAGGCATGCTTCCTCAAAACTTCTGACCGATTTTGGGTTGAAGATGCGCAATTATATGGCTCCCAAGAGTTTATAATTCATCCACTAATTATTGAACTTCCAGACAGGTGAGGCAGCTGTTATTTCATAGATGAAAAAAGAGAAGATAAGGAACTGAGACCCACAGGACTAGAATTAGAACCTAAATCTTCTAACTTTAGGTTATGTTTTTCGCACTGTACCATCTCTGGGAGGACCAGGATGACCAGAATGATCTGAGTAGATCACATGCTAAAAGTAGTCACTTCAATAATGAAGAGAGTTGAGGAACAAGTCATAATGTAGATATCCTGGTAAGGACTTAATTTTCAAATGATTTTGTAAGGGATGGCGAGATTTCTACTCAGATAACCATGGATTTCTGGGTGGTAGCTCTCTGAGACACTGACAGGAATTCTGGGATTTGAGCAAGATCATCACAGTGATCATTTAGTGATGTCTGCCAGGATCCTCAGAGAAGGTTAGTAGCATTAAGTGCTAAATATTTTTCTGTGCCTACGTTATATTCTTACTCTATGTGGCCAGAGTTGTTTGCCTCAAAATTTTGTTATTTTTCTTTCTGGGCACACCAAGTCTTTGTAGTGAGGTATAGCCATGTGACCAAGTTCTAGCCAGCACAGTGTGTAAAAGTGATGTGAGCCATTCCTGGGCCCAGGCTTTTAATAAGTGGCTATTTCTTTCATATTCCTATTTTCCTTTTTTATGATAACTATAGAAAATGACAAGATGATCTTTATGCTAAAGTATCTCACAGTCTGGTGGTCATAGAAAACCTACAAATAAGCAATTGCAACATGAGATGCAGTCATAGGATAATGCTAAGGCCAAATTCAGGGAGTTGCACTTGAAGGGGTCAAACACCAGAAAGCTCTTGCTGAAAAGATAGTGCTTGAGTTGACAACAAAGTAGATTTTGAGTAGCGAGTAGATTTTACCAGAAAGATAAAAGGGAGAAAGGCATCTCTGGGGCAGGAGGGGAAAGGATATTTAATGATGCAGTCATTGGTGTAAAAGAGTACTGTGAAGGAAGGGGATTGCCATCATGTGTAGGACATGTGTGTGTGTGCGGACGGAAATATGGGATTATTGGGAGGAGGGTCCAGCTCACAGAAGACTGGTTGTGTCACACCATCATAGAAGAGTTCTGAAGGAAGGCACCACCTTGTACTTAGATCATTCCAGCAAAATTACAGAGGTAGACTGAAGGACAGACCGGAGGGCCATCTGTCCTCTCTTGTCTGAAGGGAGACAGCTAAGTAAGGCGATGGTTGCAAATGTCTTATTAAAGATCTTAAGGATTTGCCAGTGTAAGTGAAGAGTAACTGAGTGTTCAGGAAATGTATCAGACACATAGTGATCTGACGGATGTAGACAAGAAGACACAGAAGAGACATCAGTTTAAGGTACTTCCTGTCTTGTGTGTATGCTTTGCTCGATTTTACTTTGGAGGCATAGTAGATTATATAATTCCATGTACCAAAGTAGCGGATTTTTAAAAAAGGAATATAGTCTGAGGAAAAGCTGAATAATGTGGTTCTGGGAATCAAATACGAAAGACGTGGTCATAAATTTTATAGGCAATTACACAATTATGTACATGGACCACAAGAGAAGCCAGGTAGGCAGAGACTTCAGGGCCACCTACAGAACTAGTACTTGAAATGCTGAACAAGGATCTGGAATATACTGGATACAGAAAAGATGAGGCATGAAAGAAGAGCTTTGAAGAACTCGGAGAGAAAGGAAATACTGAGAACTTGAAGAATGTTAGAGATGCAGGAGAAAAACTAGGAGCATATGGTGCGACGGAAGAAGAGTGGGTAATGTTGTTTTGAACACCAAGCATCGAGTTCTCGGTGCATCTTGTCTCCATTGTGAGCTGTGCTGCTGAGAATGATCTTCTATATTTTATGATGAAACAAAAGAGGCTAGGACTGTCCTGAGACCATACAGATCTAGGTGGGATCACTTTCACCCATGATATTCAATTCTCAAGGTGGTCAAAAGGTTAGAATTTTAACTCCCCACCTCCCCACTGTGGCAGTGCTGAACCAGTATACACATGTAGTCGACTTTCTGCTACTCAGTTTACTTACACTGCCTTGTTCTGCCTGGTTATCCAGTTTCCTAATGATCCCCCCCACAATCATTTTTACTTAAGATAGCTGATATAGTTACATAAGTTATACCTAAAATGATATAGATAGACGTGTAAACTTAGGTTCAGTAACACTGAAGTGACTCAAGGTCACAGTTAATTATGGTACAGCTTAGAACTTGTGTCTTTTAACTCCTGCTGCTACGGTTCTCTTCCAAAAAATTTTTAATTATGGTAAAATGTACAGGATCATAAAATAAGTCATTTTAACCATTCTGAAGTGTATGCTTCAGTGGTGTTTGCATAGCAATTGCTAGAACTCTTTTCATCTTAAACTGAGATACTTATCATCATCAGACCACTCTGGTAGACATTTTTGTAAATTCTCCCCATATTTATTCTTTTTATGATACAAGAATTCTTGTAACTCCTACAATTTTGAATGAGGCACGTGGCCACCCAAAGTCAGTCTACATTCTGAGCCTTCTTTGTAACTAGATCCAGCTGATAGATGTAAAAAGGGATGATCCATACAACCTCTAGGGTGTACCACTGAAAGGGAAGAGCAGCCCCTCTTTTTCCCTATAGAAAAAAATGTGAACCACAGACCATGCTGTTGAAGGGAAAATATCTATAAATAAAGGCAACACAAGCCTGAAAAATTCCCTGACAATTTCATGACGGAGAGCTGCCATGGCAGTGTGAATTATTAAAACAACAATAAGACAAATTCTTATATCTTTTAAGCCACTGTCATTTTAGGAGAGCCTGCTAAAAAAGAGTTGAACCAACCGTACCCAATACATGCATATTAAAACATTCCTCTCTCCTCTCAAGCACTACAAGAAAAACCCAAGATTTAGATTCTTTCCTTTTGAATGCTGAACACAGACTCGCATTTAGTATCTTTGGACTCAAAGTCCAAGAATGACATGATTTTTGGAAGATAAGTGTGTGCAGGAGGGATGGAGGTTGAATAGCAAGAACACTGCACAGTGTAAAATATTCTTACATGTGTGAAAACTCGAGTCACTCAGGAGCTGATGGTTCTACCAGGTGGAAAAAATGCTAGGTAAAGAGTTTAGGGAAGGTATATTTAAGTTTTTGTATTTAGCAAATCATGGAGTACTGTAAATGTTATTTAATGTGAGAGAAATTCAAGCATGGCTGAGCCAAGTGAGCCGCAGGCACATCTCCTAGCAGGCTAGGGATACTCAGAAATTTGAGCCTGCTCACTCTAGTGTTTTGAAACTGGCTTAGAGCCTGTTGAAGGACATCCCGTTCCTCCTATCTGCTGCCTCCATTGCTCACCCAAAAGATCACCTTATATAGAAATATGGGAGCACCAATCATGTTATGCCCAGCATACAGTGTCCCTCCCCTTGCTCCTTGACTACATAAGCAATTGCTCTGCCTATTAAAAACGGAAGTGCTCCAGAAACCTCCCCGGAGTCTGCCTGGTAATTCCTCGCCTCACCCTCCCCACCTGAGCTTCAGAGCCAGAGTAATTGATGACAACAAACAGACAAACAACAAGTGGCGCCCAAACGTGGGGCTCGCGTATATCGGGTAAATATTGAAGTCAGGTGAGTGATCTCCACGGGAGGACGTGATGGGTAATCTTCCAAGTCATGATAAGCCAGCTCAGGTTACCTTATTGAAAGCCTTCTTAAGAACGCGGGGTATGAAGGTCTCCCGCGAAAGGCTCTTAGAATTTTGGGACTTGGTCCTTCAGGCCTCCCCATGGATGGAGTCAGCCGAAGCAGGCGACCTAAAGGTCTGGGAGCTTGCTGCGTGTAATGCGCAGGGAGCCGAAAAGCACAGTGAGGTTCGCCTCCCCCTGGACTTCTTTCCCATAACCTCAGCAATAATTCAGTGTTTGGACCCCCATACAAGCAAAGCCTCAGAAGGGTGGGTCTGCAGGCCCCCTCTAATGACAAACAAAGGAAAGAAAGACTCACTTCAGGGACGAAGCAAAGATGGCAGCTCCTCCTCCCCGGGGCAAAACGGAGGACGTTGTTCCCCACTTCCGCTTTCTTCTTTGGAGGCAGCCTCTGCCCCTCCAGTTGAAGATGAAGATTTTCGCCACCCCTCCCACCCACGTCATCGGAAGGTACGTCATCCCAAGGAGGCCGCCTCTTCCGGTCCATTATGGCGGCCCCCACCATGCACGCTACCATCTTACTATCTTACCATCTCATGATTCCTCCTCTTCCTCGTCAGACAGCAAGGAGACCCTGTCCTCTAGTCATGATGATCCTCATGCGAATGATGCCTTCTTCCAAAACATTTTTTAAAAATCTAAGAAAAGGACCCCAGCTTTCCAAGCCTATCCCGTCACGGTGGGCGGCCTGGTGGTGGCACCCTGGGTCCCCCATTCCCCCAAGGTTTGGAAAGACTTCCATCAGGCAGTTCAAGACCACGGGCCCCAAAGCCTCTTTGCTCTACAATTGCTAGAAAATTTTTCATGCAATGTTAATTGCCCCAAAGACTGGTTAGATCTTGCCTGTGCCTGTTTGTCCCCAGGGGTCTTTCTTATGTTTAAAGCCATATGTAAAGATCAATGTGAACAGCAAGAACGCCACAATATTGTCAGTGGTGTCCCCATTACTCTGGCTATGCTCAGGGGGACTGGGCCTAAGCAGATGTCACCAGACAAGGCCAGTGAAACTCCGTTTATTATGATCAAGTGCGTAATTGTGCTCTGGCGCCCGGCGCCGCATGCCTATCACCGGAGGCACCCCTTCCATTGGTAAATTAATACAAAAACCTACTGAATCCTTCCCTGAATTCTGACAACGAGTCATACAGATAGTACAACCCAAGGTTGTACATCCATAGGTGCAACAGGCTTTAATTAAAGAGCTCATTTTTGAGGGGTGTCACAATTCGTTTAAATCGGTCATCACCCCTATTAAACACAAGACCCTTGATGATTGGATTTTAGCTACTAAAGATATAGGAATCCCTGAACATAGTAATCAGGCCCTAGCATCAGCACTCACCCAAGCCTTTGCTGCTGCTAGTGCTATGCAGCCCGCTACTCCCAAAAATGCCCCGCTGTGTTGGGGCTGTAACCTGCCAGGACATATGAAAAAACAATGCCCTCAAATGGTGCCCAATGACATAAGGGGCCAAACGGACTCCAATCCTCCCCGCTATTCCCTCCAAACAGTGGTGCCATAGGATGGGGGCCCTTCAAAATGATTAATACCTCCTCTGACACCCAATTCCAGCTTTATCTTAATCACACCTACATCAACTGTGGCTACAGACCTTGTTGTATATGGGGACCCTCTGTCTTTTCTGGGTTGGTCGGACGTAAGCCCCCGTAGGCTTCAGTCAGCTATTCCTCACTTTAGGTGCCAGTGCTTCCTTCAGTGCTAATGCTTCCTTCTCTCCTACTAATACCACTGCTTCCTTCCTCCCCAACAGTACCGCTTTACCATTCACAGCCTGTCTTCCGTCGCCGTTTTTCTTCACTGTAACAATTTCTCTCTCAAGCTCAATGATACTGTCCGTGTCCCCACGTGTGTCAATTCAGCCATGTTCGCTAATAAAACCTGGCACCTCTATTTTGGCCGCACCCCCCCCAGCAATTTGGTTACCCGTAAATCTTACAGGTGAGTGACCAGAATCTGACCCGCTCTTCGACGTAATGCTTCACCCACGACATCAGCGAGATCTAGGTGTAGCTGCCATCGCTCTAACTGCTGCAGCCACCGCCTCTGTTACCCTGCGTAGCCAAATTACGACTGCTGCCACCCTTGATCGACTCACCATAACACATCCCTTGCTCTAGGACAAAGTGCAACCCTATTTCAAGATACGCGAGCTGCCATTCTTAACCTGCAAACTCAATTGGACCTGGTTTGGAAAGAACTACAAGTATTAGAAACTAAAGTTCTAAGCAGGTGGCATGCAAATTATACTGATGTGTGTCACCCCATATGTCTGAAAAATTGTAATGACTATAAAAACCTTTCAAATTATATATGGCACACCTGGGACCCCAACTATAGACAAAAATTATCACAGCTAACAAAAACTCTTATACAAATCAATAATACTCAAGCTCTAGATATCATCAAGCTCTAGATATTTGACAATATCTAAGATACCATCTGAGGACGGGCAATTACTAGATGGTCTCAGTTAAGCAATTGGGTTAAAGCTGTCATTCTATCCTCCCTTTATGTGCTTACTATATGTGGATTTATACTTATTTCATCCTCAAGATAAGCCAAAGGGCTTCCCGTTGATGTAAATAAATCCATGCTAATGTAGAGCTTTTGGCTGAGGTGATGGAGTCAAAAGAAAAAGGGGGAAACGTGAGAGAAATTCAAGCATGGCTGAGCCAAGTGCGCCGCACGCACATCTCCTAGCAGGCTAGGGGATACTCAGGAGTTTGAGCGTGCTCACTCTCGTGCGTTGAGACTGGCTTAGAGCTGGCTGACGGACATCCATTCCTTCTATTCACTGCCACCATTGCTCACCCAAACGATCACCTTATATAGAAATATGAGAGCATCAACCAATCATGATATGCCCAGCATACAGCGTCCCTCCCCTTGCTCCTTGATTATATAAGCGATTGCTCTGCCTATAAAAAATGGAAGTGTTCCAGAAACCTCCCAGAGTCTGCCTGGTGATTCCGTGCCTCACCCTCCTGATCTGAGCTTCAGAACCAGAGTAATTGTACGACAACAAACAAACAACAATTTAATTCATAAAACTTATACTCCTTATTAAACACTTCATATAAAGGTGAATTATAATGCTGAATACTTTCTTCTAGAGACATCTTGGATAAAGTACATAAATTAGTGATGTAGTACTTCAATTAATGACAGCAAAGCTATTGGTTTTTTTCCTTGTTAAAGTCACAGAGCGTATTCACTTCAGATGTTTAGTTCCCTATCATCACTCATCTGGGAATCACAGGATTGAGTCCAAATCCACCTCCACGACTTGCTAGAGTACGATTTGGAGAAAGCTACCTAACTTTTCTGAGTCTCAGTTTCCTCATCTGAAATTGTAAACAATCATTTTTGTACTATAAGGTTGTCATGTTGATTAGAGAATATAATTATGCAAAATGCTTAACATGTCAAGTGTTCAGTAAATCATGAATACTGTTATTTATATTACAATCAAGTGATGATTTTGTTATAATAAACCCTGAGTTGTGAGTACCCTCTCCCATGTTTCACCTTGGATTTTTAAAAATTAGCGCATATTTGTAATACAGAGTAGTGACGTCTGTTCCGGGGAAGTGGTACATGCATATAACACATCTTGATTATTTTCAGTTCCTTTACCCCCTCATCTCCCTTTCCTCTTCTCCTCCCTCCTTTCTCCCTTCCCTTCTTCTTGACCTTACTGATTCTATATACAATTAAAAATATGAATGTTGAATTTTAAATTACAGAAATTTCAATTCAAAAAATTTAAGGGAAATCTTCCAGAATTATAATCAGTATAAATATTCTATTAAATTATAATGTGGCGTGCTTCCTATTCTAGTGTCTAAGTCATTATTGGCTAATTTGTTTGTGTTCTACATCATTTTCGCCTTATCCCATCAGAAGTCAGTGACTAAATCTAGCCCATACTCAAGAGAAGGAAAATTAAGCTCCGTCTCTTGAAGAATAAATATAAAAATTTTGTGATCATTTTTTAAAAACTACCTTACAGAATAAGTCCAGTTGTGGATATGCTTTCACTAGTTTTCGCCTGCAACGTATTAGCTCATAAAACCTTATCTTTCTTTAGTTGGGATTTTTTTTTGTCAGTAACATCTTTGGTATTTTATTCCTTTAGAATTTTTCAGGAATTGCAGTGATTCTACAAGGTGAATTATATGTTTCTGCTCTCTCTAGTCTTATCTCCTTTCTCTTTTGTAACTTTAGTATTTGTGTTCTTTCACCCTCTAATCTGATAAAGGATTCCAAAGTTGCACTTATTTTAGTTAGCTTTCTGTCACTGGGACAAAATACCTGAGAAAAATATCTTATAAGGAAGGAAGATTGGCACATGATTTCAGGAGGTTCAGTCCATGGTCATGTGGCCTGGTTGCTTTGGGCCTGTGGTGGTGCTGTGCATCATGGCAGCAAAGTGCACACAGAAGAAGATTCTTCACTTAAGGTTGCAGGGAAGCAAAGAGAGATAGAGGGGGAGTCCAAGTTCAGTACTTCTAGAAGGCAGTTCTCCAGTGCTCGTCTGCTCCTCTATGGAGACAGCCTCCCCTGTGAATCTGTGAATAGGGAGCATGGTACTTTTGACACACGCTTCTCAGGGTTCTGACGATCTCTGCTCTGACAGGGATTTGTTTATGGGGCTCATCTACGAGGGTGGGGGTTATTATCAGCAACATTGCATTCAGTTTATCAGATGCACTCTGAGTAGAGATGTTTCTATGGAGGTGTAGAGGGACGTATTGAAAGGAAAGAGCACCACCCTTTAAAAAAAACCACAGTTGTAGAGCAAAGAACAACTTTTAGCTTTCTGCTTAGTAACAACTGGAATCCTGAGCAGGGGACAGCCAGTTGGAGCACATACAAAATCTTCTTATTTTCCTTTTATTTTTCAGGCTCTGACAGTTTCTATTTCACAGATGGTAAAGGTTGAGCCTTCCATGAAATAAATTTAAATATTTTTTGCTCAGTTATTTTTTTTCTTTTTTAGCTAGCAGTTAGTCCTTCCAGAGGCTAACATTAAGTTCTTCATAAATCAAATATTTTGGAATTTCTGTGAGATTTCATTGTATTCTGGTCTTTATAGCTGTTTTAGTTGGAAATTAGATGAAGTTGTATTGTGGCAACCAGCCAGGGTGGCATTTTAACTTGGAACTCTCTTATAGCATTATTTATATTAGCAAAAAAGAAAATATTTTAAATGCCCAACACAGAAAATAAGCAAAATAAATTATGACATATCTTTCTGAAAGAATACTTTCTAGTCATTAGAAATCATATTGTCGAAGCATATTTAATGGCATAGAGAAATGCCCACAATTTATCATTTAGTTAAAAAAGTACACACAGTATGTACACCATGGTTCCAGTTTCATAAACAAAATAAAAAGGAAAGCAAAAAAGTCCAGAAAAAATATATAACAGAGCATTCTTAGAAGTTGTTCAGGCAGTGAGATTAGTGATAACTTTTACATTTTATGTTGAACATTTTTCTTCATGATTTTTAAATTTCATCTTTATTTTAAAATTTCAATTAAAATGTGTATTATTTATATAAATAAGGACAGCACTTCTATTTTTAAATTATCAGTTTATAAGTTAATTTATTTGCAAAAGTTCTATTTCTTTAAGTATTAACATTATATATATGTTGATTTGAGGTTTGGAAGGAAAATGCATTCTCAGGTGTAGAAAGTAATTTCTAAGTTCTGCCAAGAACAAAGATATGTGAAAATCACAGTGATCCATATTTACTGTAACACCAGCTAGGTACAGCTTTATCATCTTTAAAAATAATCGATATATAATAGTATATGAACAAGTGCACACACAGGTGGGGATGTCTTCCTCAACTGACTGGAGCATCTCTGGAGCCTGTTTAATAGGGCCCTGGTGTCCTCTAGGACGACTAGCGTTCGGAGGTTCTCACAGCATGGTCTCCATCCTCCAAGCTCTCGTCCGCAAGGCTCACCAGAGACCAACGGAACCAGAAAGCCTGTTCGCAAATGTGGAAGCAACTGCCACGGACATAGTAGCGTGAACATTATTAAAGAGCAGAAGCCTTTTACAGGTATAATCATGAAGAAACAAAACTCTGACAGGCAGAAGTATCTCTGAAGCTCAGCTAGATAACAACTCAGAAGATGCAATCAATTGCAACACAGGAAAGTAAGAACTTGATCTTACTTCCTTTGTGGTTCTGATATGCCATATGTATTCACTGTAAAAATAAGAAATAAAAATACTACACTGTGTACTATAAAGTTCTTGTAAACCTACCAGTTCATCATAATGAAAGAATATGCTGTCCTGTGCTTCAGTGGAAGCTGTCACTTCCGCCCTGGGGAGAAGGGCATTAATGTCCAGGAGCCGTGTCTAAGGTCACTTGTGGGACTGCAGCACCAAGTGGTGGTAACATTTGAAGGTGTAAGGGTTCAGACCCAAAAGGAGGCTGGTTCTTACTACTCTCACTTTTTCCGTTTATACATGGTTGATGAGTCAGAGGCCCTGGGCCAGCCTGCATTTGGGAGAAGGAGGCTTTGTGGAGAAGCCACGGCTGAAAATTTAGATCCATCTGCCTCAGATTTAAGGGAGAAGATCTGTTGCCTCCACTCCTTTGCTTTGCTTTGTTAGATGATGGGCTAGGAACGATGTCTGTGCCTGGATGGCCTGTGGGGCCAGCTGAAGGCACTTGCCCTAGGCTTACAGGTTGCTCAGGTACTGGGAATCCTTTTCTCTTTCTTAGAGTTTCTAGATTTAACAACAACAACAACAAAAAGCCTTAATGCTCAGTTAAATTTGAATTTCAAATAAAAAAATAATCTTTTAGCATAAATATATTCTATGCGATACTTGGGACTTACTATATAGTATACATTGTTTTGTATATACAGTGTAAAATATTTCATATGTAAATATTTATTATAAATTATCATTACATAACTAAGATTTTATTATAGTTATAACTACATACTCATTATATAGAGTATTTTGGAGGGCGTATACTTCCAACATGTAATATTTGGGACACATTTAAACCAATTGTTAGGTGCTTATCTAAAATTCAAATTGATGGGGTGTCTTGTATGTTATCTGGCAGCTGTACTAGATAAACTTAATTTACCTACAACCGTCCACAAAAGGAAAGAAAGATTTTACCTGAATGTTCATACTCCTTTGGTAACCTGGCCTACTAACCGGTGACAGGTGCTTAGAGTTCCTGCATTACAGTCATTCAACCATTGCCTTAGTACAAATCACAGACAGCAGTGGTACACCTGACCTCCTATATGATTAAGTCATTTTTCCCCTTCAGTAGTTCCCAAATTTCCCAAAAAAGATAAGGGTGAGGGTGGAGCTGGTTCCTTGCATGATCCATGATGGATTTCTTTTGAGCCCTTTATTTTCCTGGTTCACTCACTGCAGAAAGTACAAGCACAGTTCCCCTGCACAGAAGTCAGAGCATCTCTAGGATGTTCAGCCAGGAGCTCAGAAAAGCAGTTGTAAACTATATTCTACTTGGTTTTCACATTCCCGGGTCAATGACAGTTCAGGAAAAGGACTATGCTACCCTCCCCACCAAAAGGATTTTCAGTAAAAGAAAAATGTCATTTTGTAAAAGATAAGGTCCAAAAATCATCAAAGCAGGTTAAAGGAATTTATTCCATGTTTTCCAACTTGGTCTATTTGTCAGGCTTAGGCTTGAAGCACAGCTCAATGCAAAGGCTTTGTGTACTGCTGGTTTTCAGCTGGGGAAGTTGTGTGTGAGCTATTGCTCCTCTCCCAGGTGAGAACAGGTGTACAACACTTTAAATTTCCCGTGGATCTGATTGCATCATTTGTTATATTATCCAACATAATGACATGAAATACGTAAATAATAAAATACCAGTTGCTGGCTGAAAATTTAAAGTGGCAGATCCTCTTTCTTTGGTGGGAGAGGCTGCTCTCTGTTCATGGAGCTTTCACCATTGAAAAATGACAGCTGAGCTGAAGTGAGCCACAGGGGAAAACTTACTCTTCTGGCTGATAAAGTGCATACAACAGGGACAGGCGGACATCGCTCCATCTCTGCTCTGCACAGTTGCTAGATCTTCTTGCAGTTGCCACATGCTTGACAAAGCGGGTCAACTTTAAAGTAAACACTGAAATCCTAAGGCTGAGGAAGGAAATAAATGTAAAGGTCAAGTGTAAAAGAAGCTGCAGTATTTCCCACCATTTGTTTGTTTAAACATATACACCATTACTTTCTCTTGTCTTTTCATCCAAGCGTCAACTTGATATGTGTTTGTTTAGAGGAGAAACTATCGCGCAGTGAGGGTGCCAAGGTAGGATAGGCTGATGAAGTGATTTCCCATATATTTGGGAACTCAAAGAAAAACTCTTCTGAGCTGATCCCTTATATTGTTTGTCTTGTTATGTAAGTTCTTTAAAAGTCCAGAAAACTTCCCCAAAGTTGGGTGACATCATCAGTAGAATTCTATCTGCAGTATAAACAAAATGGACCACAATTTTTTATTCAGTTGAATTTAGCCCAAAAATGTACAAAGTATCCATTCTGAAAACTCTCTGTGAGGCACAAGGAATTTAAACACAGTTTGGTGAATATAGTTTGTACTCTTAAAAGCCTTATGTATGGTCTTGCGGATTATTCTGATATGAATCCAAGGATTCCAATCTATAATGTCCTTTATAACCAATAGATAAACTTCATGAAATTGTAATCCTTCACTTCTAAACTCTTTTTTTAAGAACAAAAGGAATAAATTTCAGTGATTATTCTTTAACCATTCATTGGAATAGAAATGATGGGGGAGACTAACTCACCGAATATCTCCTGAGGGTAATACAGGTCAAGAATTGTAAAGTGCAACTTGAGAATAAATAACTCACTGACCAACTCACATTTCTCCCAACCAGTATTGTTGGGTTTCTAATTCTGGACTGGCAAAAACCTGCTGGGCAATACATTCTGGAGGCCGTACAGGAGGCATAAACAGTGTGGTGCAGGACTTAACGGGAGATTTGGCTATGGAGCAGTTGCTGGTGTGCTGGATAAGGCATGGATGCCAGCATTGTACACAGTGATTAGACTTGCCAGCTCCAAGTATTATCTGCTTATGAATTAAGAATGCATTTTGATGGAGCTCTGCTAATTTGCCTAAAGGAATGAGAGAGAAAGACATAGGAATAGAAAAAAATCTCCCAGACTGGTGAGACACTGGTGACCTCAGCTATGTCAGTCTTTTGATGGAGCTCTGCTAATTTGCCTAAAGGAATGAGAGAGAAAGACATAGGAATAGAAAAAAAATCTCCCAGACTGGTGAGACACTGGTGACCTCAGCTATGTCAGTTGTAATTGAATATGTATGTGGGAGGAGAAAACATTATGTATTTATATTGTTACAATTCTGGGCAATGTTTTGGATGGTGTACCATCTGACTTTAAGTATTGGATCTAAAACTTGTCATTTGCAACTAAAACGAAAAATGAATTTTTGAGATATTTATTCGGAACCATCACGATAGTATATGTCTGATTTTCTTTTATAAACATCCCTTCTACGTTCTGTCTCTAACCTTCCCTCCCTTCCACTTTAAACAGCTTCCTGTTTGGCGTGACAACAAAAACGCATTTTAAAGTTGCCCTGGCTTAAAAATGAAACTCTGTATTAAGAAATGTACATTAAAAAAGAAATGTACACAGTATTTCCCCTAACATTGAATGCTAACACAAAATTCCATAAGTGTTATATATGTGCATGCTTTATCTCACTTATGCTTGCTTCCGAAGGCATACATTTTACCTTCTACTTCCATGGACCCTCTAGTGGGCTGTGAGAATAGGAGATGCTCACCAAGTGTTAATTTGGTAAATGAATGATTCTAAAGAATTGCTGATAGTTCGGTTGAAAAAATGGCACATCTACCATATATCTTTTATGGATTGGCCATTTTAAAAAACAACTAAGAAAGAGAAGGAACAAAATATGTGCTCCTCAAACAAATAGTGCTTTCTAGTTCTAAACCTACCAAGTTAATCTGCTACTACTGTGTTATAACAGATTTCAATCTTACCACCAACATGGCAGAGTTTGTGCCATCAATGTCAACCCGAGTGTGTAAACCCAGCTGATTTTTTTTCCTTCAAACCTTGGATCCATTTCGTATGGTCCTTATATTCAAAGTACTCATAGTCCATAGTAAAAATGAAGATCTGTAAAACAAGTTTTGATACT
The DNA here is from genome assembly GCF_012274545.1 of Fukomys damarensis. Taxonomy (NCBI): domain Eukaryota; kingdom Metazoa; phylum Chordata; class Mammalia; order Rodentia; family Bathyergidae; genus Fukomys; species Fukomys damarensis. Next base: position 34,202,493 of record NW_022900940.1, read on the forward strand.
TGGATGGCAGAAGCCAGGTAGCCAAAAAATAAAATAGTTAAGCCATAGTATCTGCAATCTCAGCCCTGTTTATTGCCTCCAACTGACGTGGTTGCCATTTCCCTCCTTTGTAAATGAGATAACAGTTGTAAGAATTAAATTAGATAAACGCACATAAAGTATGAGACAATAAGAACTATATGTAAGAAAGTTAAAAATACTGGAAAAGATATGACCATTTTTCCTGAAGAAAGTTGGAAGTACAGCTTGAACAAGGCCTTAGAAAATGAGGAGGGGTTTGCTTTGTTATTTTCAATTGTTTTACACAAAAGAAGCAGCGAGAGCAAAGTCACTGAAGTTAGAAAATATACATATGTGTTCAGAAATCAAATCAAAATATACATAGGGTAACACCAATACACGAACCACAGATTGCTCCTAGAGCAGATAGGGGTCACTAGGGTAAATTCAAAGCCAAGGCCTTCTTTATAGCATCGAATCCACGTGTTGACTTTCAGTGAATGAGTCCTTTAGTAATTACCAATCTTGCTAAAACCAAAATATAAATTTCCAATAGTTTTCAGCGTTCCATAAAGAAGATTAAATCAGTCTACACTGACGTGGGGTAGAGGATTTTTATTCTGTCCCCTGAAAGCCACGAGCCTACCTGTTCTGATGAATGTTAAACCCTTCTCCGCATGCATCAACAATGAGGGCAGATGTTGCTGCCAATATTTTTAGACAGAATTCAGAGACCTGCTAGGAATTCTGAGCAGCTGAACACTCTCCATCTAGGCTATTAGTCATCCCACAGACATATCTTTAAATGCCCTAGTATGAAATTTGCTTTTCTTGATCCTGAAATTCTAACATCAGCTGATTATAGACAGTATTTAGTAATTGTGAGCTGAAGTGCAGTGAGGTCCATTTAGAGTGGACCGACCTATTTATAGACAGGAAGCCCAAAATTACTGCCATGCTTTAGGAAAATTATAGATCTACTTATAATGACTTATTACTTTCCATAGGGGGAAATAGAGACTATTTTTTTTTATTCACTGTGTAGGGTTTCTATGGTTAGGATAAAATGTTCAATAGCATATAGATTCTTCACATATAAAATATATTCCATAACACATGGTAGACATATTTTTGATGAATATTTGTTGAATTATTAAAGGACTGAATGAATGAATGAAATCAACTGACCCATATTTTCTAATAGTATCTCAGAATGCAAAGAGTATTGGTTAAAGCTGACACTTACGGGCATGCTATGATACATAAAATATAAAAAGCCAAATCTCTTCTAGAAAGATTCATAAGTAGGCAGAATCAGTTTATCAGCTTAAGCTAGTCACTGAGCCTCTCTTATTTCCTCTTTTAAAAGAAAGAGTTTGGAGCTATTGTCACTTTTAGCTCCAAAACCCCATGATCCAAATTCTAGTTTGGCCGATAACGGAAAACATGAAATAGTCCCTTGCAACATCTGCCCGGAGTTGAACTACTTTGTTTCGCATAGTAATCCATCTTAATTTCTTAATGAAAATAATGTTTCCTTTAATGGCTTTCTGCCTTCTCATTTTTTCCTTCTCTATTCCCCTTGCATTTTGCAGAATTTTTCCTTGTACTGAGTCATTTTTATTCAAGTCTTTCCCTCTGTAGCCAGGGAGTCCTGAGAGGCAGAGATGATGCCTCATTCATCTTCACATCCTTCAAGCACCTCTCACAATGCTTGCACACTGGAACCCCTTCCTTACAGTCCCAGGGCTGTTTGTTTAGCAGTCATCCTGGAGTAATGGTGCCACCCTAATTTGTGGGTTTTAATAAAATGCAGCTGCTGCAGCAGCTACCCATTTTCCTTCCCTCCCTCGCTCGGCTCTGGCCACGTGGGCAGCTACTGATTATTCAAAACTGCCAAGTTAGTTCTGCTTCTGGGACTCAGTCCTGCCTGGAATGGTATTTCCTGAGGTCCTCATTCAGGTCTCTGCTCAAAGTACCACCTTAGAGAGGAATTTCCGGGCTATCCCCCCTTGGGTTACTCGTTCAGCCACCAGTCTCCTCCTACCTGATATGACGGTAGTTTTTAAACTTGTTTTGTTCATCTTTCCCAGGAGAGAATAAGACCCATGAAAGCACCAAATGCGTCTGTCTTGTTTTCCACTCCACTGCCAGCAGCTGCCATGGGGCCTGGCATATGGTAGGTGCTTATTAAATATTTGTGGAATAACCTAAGTGGCCTCTCCCTCCCTCTATACCACAAGCTCCAGGTCACCTGCTCCCCCTTTCCACCTGGTGCCCCACTGGCCTCTGACCGTTGTTCAGAACTTTAGTGAAATATCAGATACCATATTTTCTTTCTGCTACCTTCAATACTATCACCTAGAAACTTCCTCATAACGGCATTCTTTTAGGACTAAAAATAGAAAGCGTAATCTGTAAATAAGTAAAGATTTTATTTTGTCAGGGAACATAGAAAAATTCTTTGAAATTTTAATGTGATGTTATTGCTAGATATTACATGATTATAATAATGGGAATGGAGTTGAAGGCATACCGGAAACTTGCCAGTTTATGGAATAAGAGCATGCTAATAATAATTATTATGAGACTTCATTAGCACTGACACTATCTTGGGTTCTATATTTAGAAGAAAGAAAAATAAATAGCTCATAAGGCAGGGCAAATAAACCAATATTTAAAAAATAACTATAATCTTATGACATAAGAAAATGTTTTGTGGGTATTACCAGAACCACAGCTTTTCATGCAAGGAGACTGTTCATAGGACAGTTGACTGCAGAAAGCCCTATTAAATAACTTATGGGTGGAAGAATAAATAGAAACCGTTTGAGACACAATCCTGCTGCCGCTCTGAAATTTCTTTAGGTTGTTGTGGGAGCCGTTGAACTATTGTTGCTCAACTCGTTTCCTACCCTTCCCTGCTCCTGCCGTGTATGGAAGAGGACTGAAAGGTGTGTTTCCCAACTGGCTGTCAGACTCTGTCAGCGGGGTTCCTGGCAGGAGCCTGGATGGGGAAGGAAGGAGAAGCCTGCTTCCTCTCCATTTCTTTGCATATGGCTGTCTCCAGCTGTGTCTGTGTCTTCTCCGTGGGTGCAGCTCCCTAGAGGAAAACGCTGGCACCTGGACTCTGGCTCCATAACCTCTTCCGTTTGTCATTCCAGACCTAGAGGTTAGCGCAACTTTCTGCTGCTGTCAATATCTGGGCTGCCTTTCTCTCTTCATTCCCTTTCTGTTCCTCCCATATCTTTCCAATTATTTCCTAATACAAACTTCTCTGTACTAAAGGACCTGTAGTTAGTTCCTTTGTCCCAAGTAGGCACCGATTGATGCAAGAGACTGCAAGTCATTAGTTTTGAAAAGTTTAAATTCCTGAATCTATGATCTTTAGAGAAGCTTTTAGAGAGAGAAAATCCAACTCCAGTAATTTGGACCATATTCTTTACAGGCATTTTATGTAATACTTAATGTTCCTTGGAAAAAAAGTAATTGAAGTTTAAAAATGATGGATCATTATGGGCCAGGGATTTAGCTCAGTGGCACTGCCGCCTGCCTCACAAGAACAAGGACCCGAGTTCGATCCCCGGTACAAAAAATTAAAAAAATAGATGTATAATTAGTCTATAATAACAATGAAGCTGTGATTTAAATATAATAATGGGAATTTTAATTTTAAAAGACCCATTGAAGTATCTAATTAATAAAGCAACAAAGAAGGGCACTAGAGTGTTCTAAATACAGAGAGATTCAACCGAACATACAAAGATAGCTTTCTCAGAAACCAAGACTATTTGCCTATTCAAAGGATATGGACATCTCAAAACTCATTTTACAGATCCTTGAGAGCAAGCTAAATACAAAGTCAAATGACATTCAGCAGAGCATTGCTGGAGAGTTATGTAACTCTAAGCAGTATGTCGGGAAGATTAGCAAGAAGGGATTCAAAAGGCTGCACTAATGATGTCAGCCAAGAGTCCCTAACCATCCTGAAAAATACGGCTGGGTGTTCCAATAGTGATGCATGTTACTCTGGCAGCGAGGAGGGGCAATAACCAACAGCCATCCAAACAAACACGTCATTGTAAAATGTAACTAAACCAACGCCATATAACATAGACCTGACACCCCTTTCACGAAGATAGGGAAGCTTAGGCAGTTCTGATGTCTCCTGCCACAGTATTCTCTAATTTTTAGATTATGCTTTGCAAAAGCTATGACTGCAATGAACATACCTCAGGTAAAGGCCTCTGAAAAAGAGAGTCTAACCTGAAAATCTTTGGTTTGCATGTTTATTCTTCTTTGCTTAGCTTCCCAAGATGACTTCAGATCTTCCCTTTCTTCTCAGGCTTTTGCAGTGCAACTCCTAAGACTCATGAAGACATTTTCTTTTTTATGGCTTCTTTTCTCCCACAAAATAACATGTCATCATAGCCTAAAATTGGTCATTAAAAAAGACCAGGCACAAATATATACCAAGGAAGATGTAATTGGGAACAATTCAAAATATTGCCTCCTCTGGGGAGAGAAGTTAACAGTACAAACAAAGTATTAAAAAGTCACTGATTTTTAATTTCAGCTCCAGTACTTCTTTACTCTGTGTGGCAGAAGATGAAGTACAATACTTAGCTTCTGTTTGCCTCACTGTATTTTAAAGAGGAACGATACTACTAATACCATGTTGGCCACTATTTTTATGGTGAATCCATAAATATTAAAGGACATTAGGCAACTCAGAAAATCAGCTGAACTCTTAAGGAACAAAGAGAAACACCCTAAGTGATGGTGAAGAATTAAATGGGCAGAAGATCCTCTCATGATAGTGGCTTCGTGAGCTTGAGGGGACAGGAGCTGTTCCGCATCCACCCCCACCACCCACTTCGACACCATTCACGTCAGAAAAACAATCGCATCTCCCCATCCATGGGAAGCCTCCTACTTCAGGCCACTCGGTGCCGCATGAAGTCTTACACGGGTGTATCATTTAGGTTAAATTTATGGCCCATCAGTACTTTAGCTGCAGGGAGCCTGGGAGGCAGACACTTGTGTACACCTTGTGAATATGGGTTTCACGTAGGAAACTACCAAAACAACAGATGTCCACTCGAAGTACTCACCTCCCAAAATGGAGTAATGTGTGCTTGAGGTGATGCTCTATGACAAAATACTCAGCACAGGCTACCTGGGAAGCCAAAAGAGGTTTATTCAGGCTCTTGATTTTGGATGTTCAAATGTAAGATCAGAGCCATTGATTCAGGACTCTCACGAAGGCAGCAGCACTTGTCAGAGTGAGAGCTCCTATCTCAAACCAGGAAGGACAGAATGAGAGAAAAAGAGGCCAGGGCCTTTTGCAGGTCCCCCAATGGCCTAAGCACTTCTCAGTAGGTCTCTGCTCTCAAAATTCACTGCTGCCCTGGGGAGCAAGTATTTAACACGTGGACCACCGAGGGACACTCATCTAAATTATAGCACGCACGTAAGATGTTCGGTAGGTGCTCAGCCCATAGGACACTTTTCAAAAAGTATGTGTTTTATTAAAAGCCGTTAAAAGAAACTGGAGTTGACCTGAATACCCAAAGTAAGCACCAATTAATGGTTTATCAGGGAAAACTAGCTCAATTATTAAGAGTTTTCATATGACTAACTCAACATTTGCTTTAATGAGATTAAGAAAGAGGCCTCAACTTGTCTAGTGCACAGGGTTGTCATAACATAAAGATATGGAAAGCAGGCATGAGGATTCTACAGGTTCATATGAATGGAAACAAGGGAATCCTGGAAAGCAGATTTTGATCTAGCAGACATGAGAGAAATCACAAGATTAATTTAAAATAAAATGCTTAAGTGGTGCATATCTGTAATTCTAGCATTCTGCAAGACTGAGGCAGGGGGCCCACAAGTTCAAATCCAGTCTGGGCAATCTACTGATTTAGCAAGCCCTGTGTCATAATAAAAAATTTTAAAATGGGTGAAAGATATAGCTCAGTGCAAGTCCCCAGTGCACACACACAAAATACATCCTACCTACAGAGAATTCTTAGCCATACCTGATTCTGCTTTTGTTCACTTATTTCTAGATGAAAGATATTTGATAGTATTTACACTTTGGTTGAGTGGTACTTATGAAAAGAGGGCATTATTTTTAATGGCATTTGTTCAAATAGGTGACAAAGAAGCCTAGATCCTAAACTACTGGGCCTTCCTTTTTCAAACTCCTTTCAGAATTACATGCTACCACATAATAGAGAGGATGATACTTTTCCAGTATCAAATACGACAAGTGGTGGTTTGCAGGAATGCCTGGATGTTGCTCAATCGTGTTCCCTTGCTGCTAGAATATGTACTTACATCCTACTTCCCGTTAGCATATGAGGCACCTTCAGTTTAAAATGCAGATGGTCTTGGTTACAGTTGCTATGTAGAATGTTATGAGATAGAAATTACTGTCATAATTAATAATAGGTAAAGGTTTTACCTTTGATGTGCTGCATTCTACATTTGATTGAGTCTTTTTGATTGTATTTATTGTGCTTCTCTATCATCCCATTGGTTTTCTGGCGATTTGTGTGCTTAGCTTGATGTCTGTTTCTATTTAGTCAAGGCTATTAATGCCTTTCAGACTTATTTTCAACTGCTCTGTAAGCACATATGGTTTAAGTTTAAAGGAGATTTACACTATTATACTCCTGGATATTAAAACCCACTTCTGTCTTCTTCATTTTGCTGTCCTTAAAAAGATGCTGTGATTTATCAAGAAGGTGCATATCATCTTGTACTGACTATAGCCAAAATAAGAACAAAGACAACCCTGAAAACAGATTCACCTGCAGTCAATTTTTTTTTGTAAAATAAAGATCCTCTAAATATGCAAACTTGTCATAACTTAAAAACCTTGTTCACGTGCACCAGAGAGGTACACAATGAAACATCATTGTGTAAACTGGGTTTCAAGAGTGGAGTAGACAGTCTGCTTTTACTTGCCCATTATCTTTTTCTCCTTTTCTGGATATGGTATTGAGCACAATCTTGATGAGGCTGATCATCAACATGGCCCACCTTCTCCTGGCAAAAGAGTGGGCACATGACCAATTCACATTCTTACTGGAATGTGAATATTGTGCTTTAGTCTTCAACTGAAAATTCAGGTCATGTATTGTAACCATGTATGTACCTAGAGAGACTGCCCGTTGATTTCTGCTACCTAGCCATCCAGAGTTGTTCTGGCTTTTTCTCCAATTTGAAGGACTATCTCATATCCATTTAGTAAGACCATTCAGTCTTTTGTTTTAGTATCTTTTGCTTGCAACCACAGAGCCCTGATACAGAAATTGGAACATGGAGTCGGAAGAGCTTCTATCATCAGAAAACTGTGTCTTTTGGATACTGGTAATTAGGAAAAGGATACAATGGCAAAACAATTAAGTTATTGTCTCTAGATGCTTGGCATCAAATGCTAGTTGGAAACAAAACTCGAATACAGTTTCTGTTCCACAAAACAAAAGATATAAGAAATTCTGGGACTGGAGTAAGTTAGCATTGGCCACCTTGAAGGTGAGAGGGTGGCAAATTTAAGTGTGTCAACTCTTGCCTCATATCCCCAAATAAAATTCAGACCGTACTGACCATCATGAAAAAAAAATGTGTCTCATATACATAAGGCTTAACATCTCCAAAAGACAAAGCTCAGAGTATGTTTCACCAGGCTGCTGAACTATCATTCAGATTCAGATTGATTTCTGATTGAATTCATTCACATCTACATAAAGGCCTCTGAGTGAAGATTAGGTAGTGATCCGACTCCTGACATAGCGTATCCCGCATCTGTTCTCCACTAGACCAATGTGAGAAATTTACAGTTAGAGCAAATACAAAAGTTGCAGAAATTTGGTAATGTATATAATAAAAATCTATGGCCAATTTATGAAAATAGATTTCGAATAAAAACATTGATTGGTCTGAATTCTGATCAGTGTATTGGCTGAGACAGCTGTCGCTCTCAGAGCTCCTTAGACTGGTGAATGCAAGCATAGACTGAAAGCTTTCCTCAGTAATTTAAAATGAAAGGCTGGGAATCCTGTGATATAATTTAGAGCAGCGGTTCTCAAAGTGTGGTTCCCTGATCGAGAGCGTCAACACTCTTCAGGAATTTCTGAGACATGAAGAGTCTGGGGTTCCATCCCAATCCACTGAATCAGAGACTCGAGGGTTGTGGCCCAAGAAGGGTTTTAAGTTAGCCCTTGGCGAGATCCTGATGCATGTTCAAGCTTAAAAGCCACAAATGCAGGGAAAGGAATGTAAAGACTCAGAGGGTGAAACGCTGCTTGACTTGTCTACTTCCTCCCACCTCTGCCCTTCTAGGGGGCGTGAAGAACCCTCGGGTTGAGGAAGGATCACTCCCAGAACTGCTGTGGCTCCTCCCTGTGGGGTGACCGCCCTCATGGAAAAGACTGCAATCGTAGTCTCCCCTGACTTCGGTGGGCAGAATCTCATAATGGCAGATACCTTGAACTCCAGTACCAGACCCCTGGGTTTGAGCCCAACTCTGGTACTCATGAGCTCTGTGACCATGGGTGCCACTTACTCTCTGTATTTCTTAATTTCCCCCATATAAAATGGAGGTGTTAGTAGCAATTTCTAATAAATAAATGTATGAAGACAGGAATGAGTTAATAGAAAACTCTTGGATATTATCTAAAACATACTAAATGCTTTATAGTTTGTTATTTAAAATCAGAGAAATTCAGAACCATGCCTTAGTTTGCTTTGATTTATTCACATTCAATGATTATATTTGTTGTGTAGATCATTGTGTCAACAGTTTTGGTTAGTTCTCATCAATACTGCACAATATACCCATGTAGAACAGAGAGAGTCCTTTAAATGGATAGAATAAAATAATTAGTTCTGGAGGCTAAGAGTGCAAACTCAAGATATCAACAAGAGCTGTGTTCCCTCCCTCTGAACCTTTAAGGAATTTTTCCTTACATATTCTTTTCTTTTGGTTGTTTGTTGGCAGAAATTGGCATATTTTGGCTTATAGATGCATTACTCCAATCCTCTGTCTCCAAATGGTATTCTTCTTGGGTCCCTACCTGAGTTTCTTCTTTTATAAATGAACCAGCCATATTGGAATAGGGACCCACTGTATTCTTGTATGACCTATTTTTTAATTTATATCTGCGGGAAACTTACTCCCAAATAAGCTGTCATGCTGAGTACTAGGGGTTAGGGCTTCAAAGTATCTCATTTTTGGAGACACAATGTTTTTTTAAAAAGAAAAACAGATTTCATTATGTAGCCCAGGCTGGCCTTGAACTACGGTGATCCTCTTGCCTTAGCCTCACAAGTGCTGGGATTACAGGCATGAAGCACTACACCTATCTGAAGACACAGCTGAATTTATAACAGCATCTTAAAATGAATTTTAAATCCTTTGGTTAGACATTTGTTTTTTATTTTGCCACAGACCCCGCCATTCTATGTTGTATCACATCTAACATGGTTTATGCCCTCGAGTGACATGCATTTCATTTTCTCTAGACAGCGAATGCTAAAAATAATAGGATGATAAAAGAGAAATAACTTTATAAAGTCATACTCAAAATGGAATCATATTCCTCATATGCAGAAACTCCCACATGTCTATATTTGGATGCCAAAGACAATATCAGACTTTAAATTTTTTTCTTTTCAAGAGCACGTATTTTGAAGTCAAATTTATTTGAGGCTAGACTGCAACTCCACCATTCACAAACCATGAATATAAACTAAGCTTATTTTATCATCTTCAAAATGGAGACATTAACACCCATCACATAGAAATTAACATCCATCACATCATCATCTGATGAACAGAGTTGATCAAATAGAACTGTGTACATAAATAGTATTGTTATGACACATAGTAGGTTCTCAAAAAATGGTAGCAAAGCAACAGTGCTAGTATTTGGTAGTTATTCCTAGGTAGGCATTAGTATCCAAATGGGCAAAGCTGTACATCTGCTATATATTCTGGTTTTTGTCATTTTTACTGCTTATATATTTTTATTATCTTTTTATGGATTGCACATTTAATTTGACACCTTTCTTTAAGAAAGCAAGATCATGATACTTACTTACCCTTTCACCACAAGGTCTTTCCTAGTCTTGGCACAGACTGGCCCTGGCTATGCCAGAGACATTAGAATACCCTTTGCAAATTCATTCCCTATATATTTTTATATTCAGTGACATCTTCTGTATGCCCTTAACCTTCAGACTTCGTGTATCCCTGGGTCTGTGTTTGCATTATTTGCTTACCCCTAGAGAAGAAAGCCAAAGAAAGATTAATTCATAAAAAATGAATGGTTGTTGAAACTCTTCAAAGCCTTGATTTACTGCATAATTAGTAGACAACATTAGAAAACAGAATATCTTTATGCCTGTGAATTAAGTAAATTGATTAATTCATTAATTACGTATGATAACACCATAGATAGCATAATCGTACCACTGGTTAACAAAACACAGCAGAAGAATCAAGCATGCTTTCAATATGGTCAAGAATTTATTTACAATGTTAGGTCTTCCTTTTAGAATCCTAATTAAGACCTCAGGAATGCCATACATAGTCCACACACGTTTTTTTGTGGGAAAGTCACATTACCTACAAGGCATACTACAATGAATAATAATCCTCTTTTTCTCCCAGTATTTTATCCAAGTCAGAAATCACTCACTCATTCATTCATCTATTCATTAAATAAATACTGTTGAACATCTTCCATGTTTCAGGTATGTATTACTAGTAGGAGTAGTTCATGTTTGTGATGCATAATGAATACATTTGTTGTAAATTGTTCATTCATTAGTACACGCACAGAACGCACTTTCTTTTTACTTCCCCCTGCCCCCACCCCAACAACTCTTGGTTCAGCACTTTTGTAAGCACTGGGATACAATAGTGAGTATACTAGATGAAGAACCCTGCCCCCATGGCAAGAAAGTTCTCTCAGTGTTATGCATGAGAGTGGAGACAGAGGCCAAATTATAAGTAATTAAGTAAAGAAAACACTTTCAGGCTGTGAAGGAAATTAGTAGGGTAATATGAAAGTGGTAATTTGGGGCCTGGGTTGGCCACTTCTTATGAGGTGACCAAAGTTGTACATATGTGGCAAAATTATATTTGAACTGAAAATCAAAGAATTTAACTATAAAAGCTGTGTCAAAGTCAAGGATTAGCGTATACAAAAGTGCCCAGAAAGAATCAGAAGTATGTAATAAGGGAAACAAAGGGCAATGAAGCTGGAGAATTGGGGCGGTATACCGAGTTTCTTGGGAAGTCTTAAGGGGATGAAAGGAAATGACATGTTCTGACTCATGTGTTAAAATGCAGACTACTAGACGGGGAACAGATTGGAGGGGCCAGAGTGTAAGGGGAGACTTGTTCAAAGGCAACATAGGAAGGCAAATGGAATGGAATCATGGCAATGGAATTAGAAATTAAGTTGGGCTTGAAACACAATTTGGAGGGAAGATGAGTGGGCTTGATGGTGGATTAGGTGTTGGGAAGGAGCAAGAGGGAGAAATCAGTGATGACCTCTGAATTTCTTCATTGAGCGACTGAGCGGGATGATGGTGCCATTTACGGAGGCTAGGAAGATAATTGAAGGGTGAACTTGATGTAAGTTAAGCTATTTCTCATTTGTCTGTGTTAACTTTAAAATGCCAATTTAGCATCTTTACCAGGATGTTGAAAAATAGAAAGTTGGATGGATAAATCTGGAGCCAGCAGAAAAATCAAGGCAGGCTATGAATTTGAGATTGATCATCCAACAGGTGGTATGTAAATCCACAAAACTGGAAGAAATCATCAGTGCTGAGCAGGTGGATAGGAAATAAAAGAGGCTTAAAACCAACCCTTGGACATCACCATATTTACTAGTGGAGTAGGAGAGAATCCCAAGGCAAGGAAAGTTATTTAAATTTTCTCAGTCTTCATTCCTGCATCTGTAAAATGACAATGACCACATATTTAACCCATTAAAGTTCTGGGTAATATATATGACGCATGTGTACACCTGAATTACTTTTGAAAAGACAAACAAAGGAACCATAAAGGCATCCATCAGGGAATAAAGAATGAGAGGGCACAGTATCCTGAATGTCAAGGAAGGGCAGAATCTCAGGAATGGGATGTGGTCTGTTGACTCACATGCGACAGAATAATGAAAGCAGATTCAAATAGAGAAAAGGCCACTGTACTTGCTATCAAAAATGTCACTGAGGACCATCAACATTGTGAATTCCATGAGATGGTGGGCACCAAAACCAAAACATATAGGCAGTGAGCAGTGGAATGCTTTCTCAAGTGTTTGAGCTGTTGAAGAAAAGGAGAAATCAGTAGCACAAGAGTAGAGGTACAAAGAGAAAACTGTCTTTTCGTATGAAGTAAAAGGAGCCGTGCTGTAGGCCAATGGGAAGGGGGAAAAGATGCAGGAAGAGTGCCTATGGAAACAAAGTGCAAAGAACATAGAGCCAGGACTTTGAAAAGCAGATAAATTCCTATTCTTACAAGGATGGGAAGGAGTTTTGGGGCTCTGTAGGGACCAGGTCATTGGCTGGAATGCACTCTAAGTAGAGAAGCCCAAGAGTGAATACTTAGTGAACACCAAAATTACTAGAAAACTGGAGAAATTGAAAAAATGGAATGAGTTAATTTAAGAGCATCAGATTTGGGTAGATAGAGAAGCCTTCAAAATTAGGATTTACCTATGTGGAAGCTGAATTTTTCCAATAGCCTAATGGGGCCATCCTTCTTGGCTTCCAAGACACAGAAATGCCAACATTTTATTCTTTGGTTATTCTTTTTCCACAATATGTTCTCAAATAGAATCCAGAACACTAGACCAGATGTCTCTCTCCTAGATTGTAACTGAATTTCAAATCCATTATTCCAAGCTGTCCCCATGTCACTGAGTCACTTGGAGAACTGTTTAGGAATTCCCAAACTCTTGAGTCACAAACTGTAGATACTCCCACAGTTGGATACTCAAATCTATTCTGACTGAAATTGATTCATTGAATTCTTAATAGAAAACTTTAGTCTACTGTTTTTATGAAGATCAGTAGCAGGATATAGATAAAAATCAACCAATTCACAGATTGATGTAACAGGTACTAATGTTGGTATGAAATGTCTATCAGAGTTCTCTCGCTCTCTCTCTTTCTCTCTCTCTCTCTCTCTCCCTCTCCCTCACCTCCCTCTTTTTCTCCCTCTCTCTCTTTCTCTCTGATGGCCTGAGCTGCACAATGGAAATTATAATAAGATAAATTCTCTCCATCACAGCTCCAAGACCATAAGCCATTTCATTACTCAGCTGGCTTTCCCCAAACCTCCAGGTTGTAAAAGGAGTCTATTTATGAAATATCTGGCTATGGTGTATAATAAACAATGCCAGAGTGAACTAAAAACAGACTAATTTAATAAGCAATTCCTTTCTCCTACACTGTTTAAATTTACATAATCAACTGGCTATAATATTTAGCATACTTTTAATGTTTCACATTTATTTACACTACAATTCTCTGCTTAAGACTTTTCCATTCACCAAAATATTGATTGGCCTACAAAGGGTATAAAATAGCAAATATTCCACTGGTAATCATTATATGAATGTGAGAGACATAAGAGGTGGAGCTACTATATTTTTCTTGTTAATTATAAACCTGATATTCCATTAAAATGCATGAGATGACAAAGTCTCAGAAAACTCTTTAAAGCTATTACTAGCAGATAAAGGATTCTACAAAAGTATTAATATTAGCATCATTAAAATAGTTTTATCAAGTGTGTGTTTATCTCCAGATTGAAAACAACAGCAGCTTGAACAGGAAAAATACCCTTGAGTAAGGTGGCACGAGGGCTCGCAGCAGTTTCAGAGCCACATGGAGTTATCTCATGGCTTCACAGAACTAAAGAAGAAAAATGTTGACGCCAGCATTGTAAGATGTAATAGAGTAAATAAGTCTATTTTTCATCACCTTGAGCTCCGAGAAGAAAACACTGCAGAGTTACCTCAATAAGGGAAGAGCTCAGATATCAAAATACATTAACTTTACTTTAATTGATTTAAACAGATCCAGAGCTTTCTAAATGCACATGATGTTATTTCTGCATAGCGGACAAAATAGATCTGTGTTAGATTGCAAAGCCCCATCTCATATCTCTGTCTGGTATGAAAAGGAAAAAAAAAACAAAAACAAAAAAAGAAACCCTCTCCATTTCTTAGTCTTCTTAAAACACAAGTGCGTGGGCATGTGCACATATGTACTCTTGGGGAAATATACATATGTGATTAGCTTTAGATAAATAATTTCCTTTCTTCAAAATGTCTTTTGGTAATATTAATACATTGTTTCAGAAAGCCATGGTCAGGGAACAGTAACAAAAAGTCACAGCCAGGTTTCCTTTTCTCCACTATAAAAAATATTTATTTCAACCCCTTCAATTCTTCCACTGAAATGATTTCTTTTGTCAGTTGCTTCCTCTCTCTTATTCTCTGTTTGGGGATCATGGTTTTTTAAAGTCAGAGATGAATAGCTGCAGGGTAGAGCTACCTGGAAAGGCTCACATCCACTTTCCCACTCTCAGATGAGAAAACTGCAGCTCAAAGCAGGGAAATGACTTACCATATAACTTTGGTGTGGCAGCATCTGCTCTAGACTCCAGGTCTCGTTGTATGATATAGGTCTAGGAGAGGAAAAAAAATGAGAAATATAAGCCCAGGTTTCCATTTCAAGCAACTCCTTTTGAATTTAGACTATTTTGGTTTTTGGTTAAAAAACATCTACAATAATTCCTGTTCTGATATGAGAAGAATGTGGGAATTTTATGGATGTTTCTCTGGTAGTTGAATTAAATAATGATGCTTCTTCTATGTCTCTGGGTTCATTCAAAATATTTTCTTCTAGCGTCTCTGTAGATTAGAGTTCTGCTTTTAATCTTGGGTTCACTAAGCACCAGGCATGACCATAAAAAGAATGTTGGAAACATGTGCTGATTCTCAGGAAGTTCACATCCAAGGTGATGAAGCAAGCCCTTACCTCCCCCGCTTTTCACACTGTACCTCACATTCAAAGGCCAGCAAATGAAAGAATTCACCTTGGCACATTGTGCAAAAGCCAACACTCCATATTTCTTCACTAATCCTAAAGCAAATGTTATTGAATGGACTCCTTTAAGTGCTTCGTTTATTTTAGGGAAATATTTACAGAGGAATCCTTCCTATGTGGGGCATGAAAGACTTTTATAAAAGAATATTAATTATATGCTGAAAGTTAAAAGTATCACTGAGCAAGAGTACCACTGCGTAAAATACCAATATACCGTCTCATGGGTCTGCTAATTTAGGCCAGGCCTGAGTCTATATTTTCAGCTGAGAACTGAAATTATTTAGCAATTATTTAGTTGAGCATAAATATTTAGAGACAGGTTTTGCTAACAAATCTTGCCTCCAGGAGCCAGGCCCATAACAATATTCTCAGCACTGGTTTTCCACACATAAATCAAATATCTAACTTCACACCTTCTCTATTTCATTTTTATTATTTTGTACAGTCCCACTGCTCCTTTTTATTTCTGGCCTCCTTTTGCACTACTCTGTAGAATGGAAACTGGCGGATGTCCTGGGACCTGCACTGAGAGACAGAAAAACTGTTCAAGAGAATAGGGTTGCACTCTTTTTGAGTGTACCACTTCTCATGTGTAAAGTTTTATGAGAGTTTTGGATTTTTGGGGTCTGGGATTTGACTTTTATGAAATGTGCTGTTACACATTCTCTTTCCCCTGTTTTGTGTTTGAACATATGTACAGAAATATATGCCCCTTGCCTATGACACAGAAAGCTGTGAAAAGCACTAAGCAATTCCTCAATGTACCAGGGATTCCCTTCTTTGAATAACTGACCAGTTCTGAGTATGAAACCAAATGTTCAAAGCAAGGGTGCACCCTTTGGTGGAGTGGGGTAGGTTTTCCTGTATCTTGTGACTTTTAAGCACATGACTCCTGCGAACTCTTATCCTTTGAAAGTGTTCTGCCTCTTCAGAAAAGGTTCACCAATTTTCCAACTCTCCACTAAAACTTCACCAGGAGTATCATTGACAGCAGCTCTCCAGCTGAGCTCTCTATATATGGTAAATAAATCATGTGAACAACAGTCCCCAATTTCACAATAATTGTTTGGAAATCTCCGTAACATCAAACATTTTGTTAAAAGTCTAGAAAGAAATAAGCGTAGCTCTTTTGTTGTCGTCGTCGTTGTTTTGCTTCAGAGTGATTTGTTCTAAATACAGCTTAACAGGCAGATGACTGGTTTGTGACTAGAGTATCTTTTTTGAGATGAAAAAGCAATACAAATGCTTCCCCAAAGGATGCCAACCAGGCACAAAGCAACACAGAGACCATGGAATGGAGGCACCTGGGGGAAATTCTTATCACAAATTGGATTGACAGGGAGGACTCGGTGCCTTCCCCAGCACACATGCCTCTGAAAAGCTGAAAGGGAATCACAATGCTTTAGGAATGAGATCTGGGAATTGCCTAAGTATGAGAGTTTCAAATTGCTCAGGCATTAAGAGAGTAAGAACACGAAATGCAAATATTGCAGGAATAAAGGGGGAGAAGAGATGACACAAAACACATATCATTGAGAAATGGAATTGGAATCCGGAGCCACACTCTGGGGTTTGGATTTGGAGAGATTGCTTGTTCTGTGAGGAAGGTAACTTGCATTTATTCCTCCCTTTCTTTTATAGCTGACTTTTTGCACATCACACCTGAACAGAAAGGCAAGACAGGGCTTCCTTCATGCAGCAGTTGAGCATGGAAGAAGAAAATCTGTTTAAACCCCATTGGTCAAAATCTTTCTCAATTATGAAAAAAAAAAAAAAACAGACCGAAGAGATAAATTAAAGTCAAGCAATCTATGTCTGCAAAAGTCATTATAAATGTTAGAAATTGAGGGCTTTAAGTTTGTACACAGTGCTCTCTTGGCTCTCTATAAAGTTAAGACATCAACACTTCTACAACAAGGGAGGGATCAAATAGCGTGATGAAACAATGAACTTCATTCCACAGAACTTACCAGAAATATTATCATATTTCTTTAAAATTCTCCTTGTGAGAATCATCTGTAAGATCAGGCAAATTATACCCACATTTAAATTTCTGTATAATGGGTTTTAGAATTCTTATGTTAGAGTTTCTATGCAATCAATCATGCCCCATCTAAACAAAATAATCATTTACTCATCGGGGAGTCCCCACTCATCCAAGCTATGGCCAGAGCATAAGAATGGGCATTAAGGTATTGCCCTTTCAAGAAATAGGAACTCTGAAGCATTATCTTACACAAAGACTTCTGGAGATGAGAGCACTGGACTCCCCTGAGATGAGAGGGCTGGCTGGAAAATCACAAAGACAATTTTATGGCCAAACCGAAGGTCGAGAACAGCAGCCCAGATTCTTTCAGTGTTACTTTCTTCCTGCCTAGGTTTTGAGGATGAACTAATGAGGGATATTTGCACAGACTAGTGTTAGTGGAAGTTTAAACCTTGGGGGATCTAGGTCTGAGAAGGCAATTACGTTGATTCTTCTCAGCAGAGAACAAGAGGAACTGGTTTATAATATGAGCAATGTGAGATTTTCTCTGAAGTACTGTATTAGCTCCCACGTTTCTCTCCCTTGCCAGGCACTCAGTAGAGCACATTAAATAAATATTCGTATGTAGAAGCAGAGTGCTCTTTTCACAGAGCTGTAGTTGATACAGTGATTGGCATAAAAGAGTGGGAGGCAGAGAAACAGGTCAGGAGGCTACACACTGCTTCTGGCTTTTAAGAAGCATGGGCTGCCCCTCATGCATCCTAGACAGATGATTCCTCGAATGGGAACAACACTAAGTTAGTGTATTGCTGACTTGACTTCCTTCCTTCAAAATGGCTTATTCACATATCCTGCAGGACTCTTTCCGATATAAGATTCACAGTGCCTTCTGGGCTACCGTGCTATGAGAAAAAGAGGAAGCCCTGTGTTCTTGTTAAGAATGAAGGCTCTGCTACTCATGAGGTCTGCGTTGGCTCTTGAATAAGTGGCTGGAACTTTCTAAAACTCTGCTGTCGTATCTGTAGCAGAGCTAATACTTCTGTCTCCAAGGGTGATCGGGAATACTGAATGAGAGGGTGTAGGTAGTATAATCTGAAAAAGGCCTGGTTCATAATAAACTCGTGACAAGGCTTGCTACTGGTGTCATTATCCTTGAAAGATGATTGACAACATTTCTGGAATAGTGACATAACCAAACAGAGAATGACTAGGGAAAGCCAAAGGCATCTGTCCTCAATCTTGAAAGAGCTTTTCTGTAAAAGGCTTAACCCATGTTTCCACCTGTGGCTCCATAAACATTTTTTATATCCCCTAAAGTTCTAATGTTCTACATGCAGCTGGCCCTTAAGTGAGATGCGCTCCTACCCTGGAATTCTTTGTCTTTTTACCAGAAGCTAAAAATGAAAAGGCTTAGATATGCTAGTGATCCCTGGAAGAGCAAAACAAAAACAGTGATACTAATTAGTAGCTACTAGAGCTGTTCAACATGGCAATAAGCAGTGAATTTATGGTTTTGTTAAGAGTCAGGATACATTTGAAATCTTTTATATAATATTAGATATGAAAATACACACCATCTGGACCTCTTGCTGGTAGCCTTGAAATGTCTACATCTCACAGGAATCAAACCCATTTTACCTGCTAGGGAATAAAACACCTGTTTCACATATTACTTCACACTGGGTGATGAACATTTCCACCATCTCTAGCCAGAAAGAAAAAAATGAAATGGTGGCTTCACATTGTTTAGTAGATTTTAAAAAGCTAGCAGGGTTGGGGGCTGTTTTACAGTGTGGTTGGAGGAAGGATCAGCAAATTGTCCCTGTAACAACCCCTAATAATTTGGGGGAGTTCTCTGTAGCTTTGCTTGCTATTGATAAGAAAGCATTTTCTTCTCATTATAAATCTGCTTATGAAAACACTTAGTGAGATGAGCCAAGTGCATCTTGGCTGCTGGTTGCATCTTGTAATGGATGGTCCCAAAGTGGATAGAAGGCTGTAATTCACCAGAGGAACTCTGGTGATGACAGAAAATAGTTGAACAGGTTATGAATAGCCTTAGAATCTTGAGAGAGAATAAAGATTTGCATTTTTTTCCTAGGACATCTGTTGTTATTCTATAGATACCCTTCAGCAAACTTGCTGGTGGTGGGTGGGGTCCCTAGCATATCTTCCTTTTTCACTTTCATAAATCCTTTTGTTCTTTATCTGAAACAAAATTTCCTGATAGGTTGCTTTTAAAAATAAAAATAAAAAACATGAGCATATCATTATCTTTGATAAAAACACCCCAATGATTCCTTGGTATCGTTAAATAGCCAGTCAGGGTTCAAGTTTCCAATTGTCTCATGATTTGGGGGTTTATTTGTTTAAATCAGGATTCAAATAATATCCACACATTTATAGTCCCTTGTAATGTATTTTCTTGCCATTTACTTTGGCACCATTATTTGTCGCAGAAATTGCCACAGTCTATTCTGCTAATCGCATCTCTGTGGTGTCATTTCACAAGTTCATGTGTCCTCTATTTTTGGTATGGTAGGACATAGCATATATGATAGACAGTGTATTGTATATCTATAGTTCAAAGACTCAATCAGTATATGTTGTAGAGCAAAGGCTTGATGTGATTAAAGTTTGATTTTCTGTTCACAAGATGATCTGGTTGATGGTATTTCTTTCTTGCTGGAGAGTTTTATTATTATCTGGTGGCTTCTGTTTCTGTCATGTCAGCAGTTGTTAATGATTAATAGCTATAGTCACAAGTTTATTCTTTGAAAAATATTGCTATTCTAATCCTATTGTACCTTCCTTGTTTGTTGGTTATAATGATTTCACAAACAGAAACATTTCGCTGGTCAATTTTTGGATACTCAGTGGAATAGTTTGTATAAGAAAGACAGGCTAAATACTAGATCTTTCCCCTTATATATCAATTTCAAATAGATGATTTTTCTACCTTTGGTAATAGTTATCTAATTGTAAACTATTATTATGAGCTCATGGGCTTAAACATTTGAACTGTATCAATACACTGAAGTTTTATACAAATGCCTTGATGGCTTTTCTTTTCTGAAGAGAAGACTTTTGACATTACTGTAGTAAATCTCAGTAGCTTCCATACCATTTGCTATAAGATCTTTCAGGCTTATTTGGTATATATTTTGCCTCAGATATGCGATCAACAATTTCTTAAATGTGCCCAGGTACCTTTTTATGCCCTAATTGGTATTTGGGTCCTATAGTCTGGGCACTAAGACTGATCAGTGGTTCTGGATCTTTTCAGTGGACAGAAAACTCAGTAATCTGTATTACCATTAATGATAGTTATGCTTTCAGTTCAAATCCAGAACCACAGTATTTTTACATAATTTGTCCATCTTAGGTCTGTATTTCCTCTCTCCCTTGTCAAATATACAATGATAACAACAGCAATGTTGGAAATGAAACATTCCACAATTATTCATATATTTATCGTAGAGAATTAAAAGGAAGTTCTTCGTATCACAGCAAACTTACACCAAGGTCAAAGTAGCAGTACCTACTCTACCAATGACAATGATTACTGAAAATATATATTTTTTTAATTCTTTTTGTGTAGTGAGATATTCCCATAAGAGATGTTGAATTGCAATTCTTGCATTCTATGAAATTATTTTTCTCTTTCTTATTATGCTACCAACTGTATGTGCATTGGATTTATTTGTTTCATTTTGCTTCTCTTTCTAAAAATTGCTTTTTAAATTTTATTTTTATATTATAAGAAGTGTGTAAAATATTTACGTGGTGTGAAAGTCAAATCTACAAATAAGACAAATTCAATGAATTCTAGCATCTATCCCTGTACCCTATTCCTTCTTTATTCCCATAAACCACAGACAATGAATGTTTCTTTTAAAAATGTCTTCCCCTTTAGGCTGACACATGCCTGTAATCCCAGAACTCTGTGAAGCTAAAGCAGGAGGATCACAAAATTGAGCCCAACTGGGGCGACTTAGCAAGAACTTGTTTAAAAATTTAAAAAGGGATGGGTTTGATTCCCAGTACTACCAAAAAATTTGTTAGTTAAATACAAATTGATATTTATTTATTATACATATTTTAAACCACTTTGCTTTTTTCACTTCAGCAGCATATAAAGATACTTGTTAACCTTTTTAATTACACAGTACCCATTCTATTGCTATACCACAGTTGATTTAACCAGTCTCCTATTCATATATATTTGGGTTAGTTTCAGATCTTTGCTATTAAAAATACTCCTGTATATCAGGGCATATATCTTTTCATATTTTTATGAGGGTAGCTTCAGAATAGATACCTAGAAATGAGATTTCCAGATCAAAAACAAAAGTCCATGAAACTTTGTTAATTGTTGTCAAATTCTTCTCACACAGTGATCCTGCTGTTCTGCACCTCCAGTGACATGGTAAGAGAGTAAGCCTCTATTTCACGCCAACATCTTTCTTGCTAGATGGAACAGTGATTGTAATTTTACTTCCTCCCCTATATTTCGGAACAAGATGAAAAGATAGCCATTCCTTGAAATGATATTTGTGGGAAAAGTTTCAGTGCAGCAAAATTCTAGAGATTCATTAGCTCTTTCTTCCCTCCTGTGAGTCTAGGAGTAAAGTATTAAACATAAAACAAAGAGCTAACTACTTATGAAAGTGGCTTTAATGTTTGTTGATGGAGTTATTTCTTCCTTTTAATTCTCTCTTCGTTAGATTTAAGATGGTTTGGCTTCCTCTGCATTCTGCTAGCCATCAGTGTGAGTTAGAATGTTTTTGTTTATCTATTCTAAAACATTCTGAACTGAAAAATAATGCACTTGATTTATATCAACTTACTATCCTCTATAATATTGTTTCCAAAGCACACTCTGTGAACAATGCCAGTCTACAAATTGTTTGTGTACATAAAATAAGCACACAAATTATAATCAGTATACCAAAACTCATGATAATTTGCTATCAGGTTAATATCAAGTACGTGATTAGAGACTTTTACAAAGGCATGGATCCACAATAGATTAGAAATGTTTTAAAAAAAATCTTTCATTACAGTCTAAGAAGCCCTGCTCTATGGTCTTATTTTTCTATCTCAACCCATGTGATCATATTTTAATGGTAGTTTCATTTTTCAATCTTTTCTCACATAGTTGATTTTTTTTAAATTTCAAAAAAATGTTCATACTCTGAAATAAAAAATATATCCTCAATATGTACTTTAAAATGCTTTCCATTTTGTCTTTCACATACATCTTTGATCAATATAGCGTTTATATTTGTAAGGAGTAGAAAATGAGGATTTTATTTCTGAAAAGATCTCATATCTATCCTTACTGCCAACTTTTATTTCTAATGTTATTGATAATTTTTGGAATGTTTTGTTTTGTGTTGAAAGCCACACCTTCTTTGAGAAATCAAAATTTTATTTCTTCTGTCTCATATCTTTTAATGTTTTTTCTTGTCTTATTGCAATGGCTCAGAATTCAAACACAGTCTTGAATAAAATAAGAGTGGATAGTTAGGAATTCTTGTCCTGTTCTTGACCTTTGAGGAACAGTCTCACCAGTAAGAAAGATGCTTGCTTTTCCTTTTAGCTTGTGTCCTTCTCTAGGCTAACATTCATATTTATTTCTACTTTGCTAAAGGATTAAAAAATCATTATTGATAAATATGCAAAACTTCTGTAATCAGCCCCCAATCTCCATCTATGGCCTTAGGTCTTTTTCTCAAAATGAATCTTAGAGTGAAGTTGCCACTGCCTTCTCCGTGAGTTGTTTCAATTAATATCTGTTATTATTCCCCCTCATTACTATTCACTGCAGAAACTTTAGAAAATATAGAAAAATAAATATATAATAAAAATAATTCCCAACTTCAATTGACATGAAAGTATAAATATTCTAATGTTCTTTCTTCTGATTTTCCCAAAGAAAAATACAATTTGTGTAATGTAATATAAATATGTATATATACAACATAGATTGCATATATGCATCCACATATAATTCATAATGATATATCTACCATACAGCTCATGTTTCCATATGGTAAATACCTGTTCTTACTATGTTTTCTTTCATGACATCAGTTTTAGTGACAGCATCACTCTTTTAGTGTCTAATTGTTATTTATAGATTTTTCTAATATTATACTATTCTTGTAAAAGTGATAAATTCAACTGGACCATGACATACTATGTCTTTTATATGAATCTTGAATAATTTTGTCAATATATTGTTTTAAAAGTTTGTATCTGTGTTCATATATAAGAATGGTTACTTGACAGGTAAGGTGGTACACACCTAAAATCCCAGCAGTAGAGAGGTAGAGGCAGGAGGAGCACCAAGAGTTCAAGGCCAGCCTGGACTACATAGTAAAACCTTTTTTTGAAAAACAACAACAACAACACACAAAAAAAACCCCAGAGAATGGTTTTTCTTATACTTGCCTATGGCTTTAATATTAACATTTTACTAGACTTATAATAAATTAAATTGGAAAATATTTCTTCTTTTTCTATATTTTGGGGAGTTTTGTAAAAGTTTGGAATAATTTTGTTTTTGGAAAGTTTTGTACAACTCACTTTTAAAAATTGGGACTGGTGTTTTCTTTGTAGAAGCTTTTAAACTACTGATTAATTTCTTTAGTTTGTAAGGTAATACAAGCTTTGTAACTCTTTAGAAAGCTTGGAGTCTTGGTGTGTTTTGTGCTGCTGTGAGAGAATACTACAGACTGAGACATGTATAAAGGAGAGGAAGGTACTGACTCACAGTTCTGGAGGCCAGGAAGACTGAGAATGGCCAGCACTGACCAAGGCCTTTTGCTCCATCATCCCATGGCAGAATGTGAAGGAGTAAGTGAAGTAGAGTTAGCACATTTTAGAACAAACCTGCTCCCTTGGAAGGTGGGGTAGGGCTAGTTAATTTGCCCTTACAACCCAAAGACTTTTGCTTTTTTCTTACTGGAGATTAAATTCAGGGCCTTCCTACTGAACTATAGCTATTTTTAAAATTTTGAGACAGGGTCTCACTAAGTCACTAGATTGCCCAGGCTAGACTTGAACTCAGACCTCTTTGCTTCAGCCTTTCAGAGTACTTGTATCACAGGTATGCACTATCATGCCCACTACCTAAATATCTCATAAAATACTATTATATTGGAAAGTAAATTTCCAACACATGCTTTTTGGGAGACATTTTCATACTAGATAATTTGATAAATTACGTTTTAAAAAAGAACTCTCAGATTTTTTTTTCTAAATTTTAAATTTATTGCCAAGTCATTTAGAATGTGATCTTATTTTTTAAATTTCTGCTGGACATTATTAAAGTTGTTTTCTTTTCATTTTCTAGCCTTATTTTTGTGTCATCCCTTCTTCTTTATCATTCTTAGGTAGAGTTCTCTATTTTATTATTCTTTTATTGAAACACATTTTGACTTTCTCTGTGTTGTCATTTTGTATTACTTTAGTTTCCACTTTTAAAAATTCTTTTGGAGTTTTTCTAACTTCTTAAGTGGGACACATTAATTTCTAGGATTTTTTCTTTTTAACATAGATATTTAAGGATACAGATGGTAGATACTACTACTATTAGTTGCCTTCACTGTTACTGGGAAAAAATGGTTGACATGCACAACATAACGGAAAAAGGTTTATTTTGGCTTGTGGTTTCAGAGTTTTCAGTCCATGGTGGGCTGGCTCCAAGGCAGAAGCGTTATGGAAGAATGGTGTGGCGGGAGAAAGCTGCTCACTTCATGGAAGCCAGGAAACAGAGCACACACAGAGAGAGGAAGGGGTTGGGGACAAGAATGTGGCCTTTCAGGTAATGTCTCCAATGACAAGGCCCTCCAACTAGGCCCCACATCCGAACAGCACATTCAGCTACGAACTCATCTGTGATCAATCCACTGAACTCCATCTGAGAATGCATGAGCCTTTAGGGGGATATTTCTTATCCAAACCATATCAACCAACTTAGCAAAATCCTACAAGTTTTATTATTTTCATTTTAGCGATTTTTTTTGTTTGTTTCATGTAATTTTTGTTTCCAAATATATTATCTTCTTTTGGTATTAAAATTTAATTTACTCACGTGTATGTATAATGATATTTATGATACTGGTTCTTCAAACCTGGTTTAAAGACTTCTGCTGTGATGTACTACATTGTAGACCCATGTTTATTTGAAAAGAACATGTATCCTTTAATTACAATATTATGTAAATGTCTAGCATCACGCATTTCTTACTAGTATTTTTTAAATAGGCTTGCTTTACTAATTTTGTAGATATATTGAAATGAGATATATTGAAATGACTAAGATAATAGACATGCAATTTTTCCTGGCATCCAAGTATTTATTTATTTTAAGATATTTTAGTGATTCATAGATATTTAAACATATTTTCCTAGTAAACTGAATCTTTAGTCCAAATTATGATTCCTTCCCTGACATAGTCACAACTGATAACCGTGGTGCCCTTTGTGGTCAGCAGAATTCTAAAATGTGCCCCTAGATTTCCTGTTCCCTTGTTAAACATATCCTGTAATCCCTTGCATTGTGAATTTGCCAGGTATTAGCTCCAGAAAATATGCCACAGGTAACCTTTAAGAAAGGGAGATTATTTCGGTGGGCCTAACATAATCACGTGAGCCTTTAAGAGAGAAGATTTTTTTATTGTCTGTGAGAAAAAGCAGAAGTCAGAGAGATTTGGAGCATGAAGAGAAATTTGATGCAAGGGAGGCCCTCTGCTGTTAAATGGAAAGGGCCACAGAACAAAGACTAGAGAGTGGCCCCTTTGAAAAGTCCCCTTGCTGGTTAACATCAAGGCAGTAAATTCTGCCAATTAAGAGGAGGTACTCAAATCAAATTCCTCCCTAGTCAGGCCTCCACATAAGGATGCAACCACCGCGACCTGGAGATCAGCTCACACACGACATTGCAGGCTTCCGACCTATGTCCACTGTTACATAATAAATCCGTACTTAAAAGCCCGAGTTTGTGAAAACTCGTCTCACAACAATATAACAATAATATATTTTTTTAATCCTCACAAATACTTTTTGATTTAACATCTATTTTGTCATGATTAAATTTACACCAATTTCCTTTTGTTAGCATTTTGTTATAATTATTATTATTATTTTTTTTTTGGTACTGGGGATTGAACTCAGGTCCTTGCGCTTGCAAGGCAGACAGAAGAACCATGGAGCTAAATCCCCAGCCCCTGTTAGCATTTTGGATATATGTTTTTTATCTCCTTGGTTTTAATATGATTACATTTTGGGTGTTACTCTATAAGCAGCATATAGTAAAACTTTTAATACAAGCTGAAAAATATTGTTTTAACTTAAGAATATCACCAAGTACATGTACTATAATGACTAACATGTTTTATCCTGGACAAC
This sequence comes from Fukomys damarensis, assembly GCF_012274545.1. Classification (NCBI taxonomy): domain Eukaryota; kingdom Metazoa; phylum Chordata; class Mammalia; order Rodentia; family Bathyergidae; genus Fukomys; species Fukomys damarensis. The sequence continues at coordinate 34,229,050 of NW_022900940.1, forward strand.
ATACCAACTTTTCTCTATGCTTTCTTTACTTTAAAAAATGGTTTGCATTTGTTTCTTAAAATTCAGTATTTCCCTTTTTATTGGTTTGGAAGTTATACGTTCTTTTTTTTTTTTTTTCTTTGTGGAAACCGGGGATCAAATGCAGGACCTTATGCTTGTGAGGCAGGCGACTGCATCATAGAGCTAAATCCCTGGCCTTATACATTCTAATTCTATGATTTTTTTTGTGGCTACCCTTGAAATTTTACTATGCATATTTAATAAAAATATGGGAATTGTCATGAACCTGCATGGCATTTTTAGACATAGGACCATGAAAATTTCCTTTATTGTCTAAATTTAAAAAATGTGCGACCCAAGTAGGAAGTTCCTCAGAGATTCTTTGCTGTCATTTCCCTGTCTCTGTGAAAAGGAGGAGTATCTTCCTGTTCTCCCTCCTTGCTCTCTCCATGCATGAGAATGGCATCTATACAGCAGTATCCAGCTTCAACATTCTGGTTTTGCACCTTGGGAAAGTTGCTACTCTCTTTGAGTCTTATGTAAAGTTTTACTTATTCATAAAACCTAGATTATTGGGATTTTTATGAGAAGTAAATAAAATAATATATGTATAGCACTTACAATGATACCCAAGACTCAATAAAAGCATTATTTTATTCATTGAGCATTGATTTTATTTTTTGTATCATAAATTTCTTTGCTTAAATGACTGTACTTTTCTCGGGGCTTGTATATTTTTATGTATGTCTACGTTCATATTTTCCTTTTTGTCTTACTGAAATATACTGTCAAATTAGACAAAGCAGTCTGCTAAAGTTTTTCTGTAAAGAGTTTAAAGGCAAAGGCTGTCTTAATCAAGGAGAAAGCAGTCCTGAGAGGGCACCGTTCTACAAATTCTCATAATGCCTTTGAATACTATAACATACAACGCAATGAGTGAGTGACAATCAGTGACAACCCTAAAAAAATACTATCACTGTTAACAGCCAAGAAAGACAGAGCAACTTCAGTGGGCTGGTGTAAACTGAAACTATACAATTTTTAACCTATGTAGTTGGATTTAAATAAAAGCCAAATGGAGAGTATTGCTTCAAATAGGCTTTCAAAAAGGGCTTATGAGATTTCAGTAGCTTTCTAAATTTGACCATGGATGCTTATACCTTTTAATTTAGTGAATTTGAAATGCTTGGCTTCAAGTAACATGTTGTACGAAGGTTATTTCTGGACTTTCTCTGTGTATAAAGTGTAGAATTAGCATCCTTCTTTGGCAATTGAACCTCTTCATTTCAAAACTAACCCAACTCATCAAACTGCTATAGAAAAAGACTAATTAAATGTTCTTTTGCTTCAAGTTTAAACTCTTTATAGGCACAGATGCCTAGAGGTCAAATTTAGTGGCATGAGTCAAATAAATGATCTGCAATATTTCAATTACATCAGAATACTTAAAGGTTTAGAAAAACAGAATTACTAAATTATGATTACATTAAAGTTTCACTGTAATTATAATTGTTAATCCTCAAAGATGCAACTCAACTGTGAGAATAAGAAAATCTGTTTAAAGAAGGATGTCTCTAACCTTCACATTTTTTTTTCTTTACTGAAGTTGAGCAGTTGTAATGGAAATTCCCCAAAGTCTTCTTTCCACCCAAACCAGAAGAAATATCCCCGCCATTGCCAAGGCAGCAAGAACCCATGCAGGGACAAGGGCACTGCCGCTGAAAAGCATGCAAATCACCAACAACCAACGGCAAAACAAGATAGGTCCGAGGTCACCACTGCCAGGGGCAGGTTGGAGAGTTCTTTGAAGATTGAGGAAAAACCCAGAAAACCATGTTGTTTTCATTTTTTAAGGAACCAGGAATATCACAAGCAGAATGCCAAAAGTGGGCACAGACAAGCAGTCTAACAAGGTTTCATTGTGTTTCTCCTTTCAGAAAGTTCCACCAAAATGAGAAAATTGAATCATTCTGCAGGAAGGCCTCATAAGAAGAAATCTATGGGGGACTTGAGGAGGGGTGGTTCATGCAGACATTGGGCTGGGTTTGTTTTCAGGAATCTATGTAGTGCACATCCCTTCTTTTCCATGCACTCTCAATTGTTAGTTGTATTTAATTTTTCTTTCTGACTGCCTTGTAAGGCAAAACCATCTCACAGATAAGGACATGAAGGCAAGAAAAACCTGAGAAATAATCATTATAATACTTCTACCATTTGTCGTGTATTAACAATTTACCAGACTTTGGATCAGTGAGTTAAAGTCTCTCCCCGCACCTGACATTGTTGAGTCCAGGAAATGCCAAAGGTGACAACCAGTGTTGCTTCACATTCATGGCACTTAGAGGCACCCACCAAGCCCGGAGGGCCATCCTGCTCCTGGACACTGCCACGAGTAGCCTGGTATCGGTACACAGCCTGGGACAGCTTCCCAGGGTGCTGCTACCTTAGTTACTGGAGCCCATGGTGTGGCCACCGCAGTGAGCTTTAACTTCCTGCCTTGGCTGTCATTGTCACTGGTGTAAATTATCACCTCCATCTCTTTCAAATGTGAGGGAGGGCAATAGCTTAAAACATTTTTTTGGAGACTCTGGCGTTCATAATGGCATTCACATCGCCCTTCTCTAAGGCAAAGCTTTGCCCCCGGCATGGCTAACTAACCAATCCCCTTGAACCACTCTACTCAGCAGGCTGCCTCTGCCTGTCCACATGGCCATTTACCTCAGGGGGCTTCTTGCTTCACTGGGCACCTTATAGATATTTGTCCCTTCTTTCTCTCAGAGGAGATACCAGTGCCCTGTTCCTAGAGGATCGCCTTCTCCTGGCCAAGGTGTGCTGGTAATGCAGGGAGTCAACAACAGGGTCATATATTTCAGAGAGGGTGGGAATTTGAATCCTGGTTCTGCTGCTGTCTGAACTTGTGGAAGTTCCCCAAGCTCCCCGTGCCTCAACTGTTCATGTGTCAAATAAAGATAATAATGGTACTTACTTCACAGGATTGCTGTGAGGGCTGTGAGTTAAAAAAATTGTAAAGTGCTTAAACAAGCTTGGATTTATAGTCAGTCATGCAACGTCTACTCAATAAAATAGAGAGGATCTTTTATCAGAATACTTCCAACATACTGTCATAAAGGAAGATGGGATGAGAACTGGTGTTTCCAGAACTAATACGAGCATAGGTCTCACTCTGTGATTCTGGAGACTGGGAGGAAGAGATAGAAAATCATGAGTACTAAGGAGGACAGCGCCTGGTGGCCACGTGAACCTCCACCTGAGGCTGGAGTGTAGGCTGGGCCTGCAGGCACCACGGCCTGCAGGCACCACTAGCTTGACATGGGTGGAGTGGAATAACAGCAGAGCTTCAATTTAAAATAACCCATGCAAGCCTGAGAGAAAACCTCACAGGAGCTGAGAACGTAATCCCTCCTTTATTATTCGAGAGGGGTGTACCCCAAAGATCTTGTATAATTGAAGGTAGGGGAAAGGGTCCCTTGAAATTGAAAGGTAACTCATGTAGACATTCTCATCTACTTTGTTAAGTAGCTAGATGCAGAATTAATTTGATTTATTTAAAACAAAGAAAAAAAGGAGACTAGGATCTTATTTTTGCTCTCAGATCTATCATTTATATTGATCTTTGTTATTCTTTAACCCGACTGCTTTATGAGTATTAGATGTAATGCTCGGGTAACTTTGCCAATCACTATCGAATTTGCTCGTGAGTTGTAGGAAGAGGAAAACTTCCAAATATCATGAGAACATGCCACCAAGAAGAGAGCAACCTCAAAGTTTGCTGTTCTTTTTCTTCCTTTTCCTTTTCTTTTTTCTTAGTACTGGGGAATGAACTTAGGACCTTTGCACAGAGCTTCAGTCCCAGACCTTTTTCCCTCAGCTTCACAGAGTGCTGGGATTAAAGGCAAACACTTCCATGCTTGGCAAAGTTTGCCTTTCTAAAGCTTTTAAAAGTAGAGGTATATCCACTGCTTGCTAATCCTCTTTCGTTGACATAAGGAAGAATCTTCATACAGGCATAGAACCACAGGGAGGGATGTATTCCACACTGGAAGGGAGTTTCTATCATTTGAAAACACGGAATGTGGCTTCTGCTGTACATGTCATATGGTGGGTTCCATGTGGTGCAGCTCAGTGTCTGTCCCACACCATGACCCCTCACAGACAGTGCTTTGCTCGACTGCTAGGAAGGCATCAGGAGAGGCAGGACAGTCCCAATTTTTAAGACTTGATGGACTTAGGTCTAATTGGTTAGTCATTTGATACAGCAAGATTGATTCTCCTCTGAACAGCACAGTGCTTAAAATGCAGGCCTGGTACTTAAGTACCCAGATTCAAATTCTGGTTTTGTCACTTACTTGCTGTGAGACCTTGAGCAAATTGTTAAACTTCTCTGTATCTCAGGTTGAAGTAATGAAGATGATGATGATGACCATTTAATTTCTATGAGGATTAAATATGTCATACACTTGCAATTAATGTATAAAAAGCACTTTGCATCTTTCTAGCCTGGGACGTGGACTCAGGACAAGTTTGCTATAACTTTCTTACTGATGTTGTTACTTTCCTGCCCTGGTAGGTACCTGATATAACCCTTTCTAGCCATGCAGGAAAGCCTGCTGCGGCTCAGTCTATTGAATCCTGTGGTCTCTACAATGGATATCTAGTGGAGTCCCAGCTGCTTCCTGGTAGAGGAAAAAGGGTAAACACTCAGAGTGGCTTGTGGTTGTTGGCTCAGAAGATAGGAGAGCTTTCTGGAAAGGCTACAAGGAACCATCTAAGACACCACTCCCAGAGTGAATGAACCCTTGGATAAACAGCAAGGCTAATTAATGCGGCCAGTGACTGGGGAGAAAGGGAAGTCTGATTTTAAATACATCGGGAGGACTATTTTCTTGTCTTCAAGTTCCCTTGATATGAATCCTACAAAATTTAGGGGCCATAAAGAAAACTCAAAACATGTTTTTCATGGAAATCTTTGTGAATTGTTATGAGGAATTAAAAATTTTAAAAAAAATGCTTTTTCTTACCAGAGCAATGGAGGGAATTTTGCTAAGCCTGGAAAATACCAGTCAGACTCCTAATAGCTGTCTGTTGGGATCTGAACTTTTTTTTCTTTTTGTCTGCAGGAAACTTCCATTTCACTCATTTGGTATTGAAGAGACTCTGAGAGGCTGATGGAGGCTGAAAGTGTCCTTAATTGTGCATGTGTTTTGGGCAGTCACAGCTCCTTCTGCCGCAGGTCTATCAGTTTTCCAGAAGGAATGACTGGCCTGGCTGACCTGCATTCATATCTCAAAATTCTGATTTTTTGGTGGAAGATTTTCCCTTTTCCTTTCCGTGTGTTCTCACATGGTATCTTTGCCTCTGCCCCAAAGAAAGGATTTATCAGTGACCTCTGAGGCCAGCTCTGCATGCTGTCTGCTTTGGCTCCAAGGGAAAAGTGAAGAGGAAAGTATTCTGCCTCCCCTCCACTCAGACTTCTACTCTGCTTCACCCTCCCTCTTTGCTGTTCCTTCAGAAGTGAGGGTTTGTTCACAAAGCCTTGCTTTGAGATAGAGACATTCATCTCAAGGAGAATACACTCCGCCCCTTCAGAAAGAAAGAGGAGAGGAGTAGTTACGGTTAAAATAAAAATGGGAGGCTGTCTGCACACACCATCTCTGCTCCAGGCGTGGGACCTGGCTTCCATTCAAGCTTGGCCTGTTTCTGCACTGTGACTGCCCTGGGGAACCAGAAACCAGAGACTGTGGCCTGGTCAGGATGCAGCCATGAATAGCGTGCTACATAGATCATTTACAGAAGATTAGCTCACCATACCCCTGGAAATAAAGGAGTTTAATAGGGTTTGGGGTCAGAAAGCCTTCACCTTGCTTACCCTCTAGGGCTTTGGGTTTCATCTAGGGCATACTCCCTGATTGTTAATTTTCTGAAATCCAGTAAAAACCCCTTGTTCTAATGACTTTCTGATGCATTTCTCTAAGGGCCCTAACTCGCTGGGAGCTATGGAGAACTTCCACATATCAAAATTGTTGAATTACCAGTCCCTTAAATAGAATACTTTAATTTATTGCTGAATGCCTTGACAGTTGCCCTATTTATCTGATATTGTTAATCTGACTTAATCTAGCTAGAAAAAAAAAGTCTGCTTGGCGCCACAAAATGTGAAGGAACTTTCTTCCCCTTCTAACTACAAAGCTTGTTGCCTAATTGTACAAATATTTGTGGGTTTGGCAAAGTTGAACATCAATTTGTTGTTTTAAAATAAAGCTGGAAAGGTTAGGAGAGTGCTAAGGAAACGGGACCTATGTGCACGTGATCTGCTTAATTCTTGAAAGAAGTAAAACTGCGGAGAGGACTCTACAAGTAGAAGCATGCTGACAATCTAAAAGGGAAGATTTTTGGTGGTTACTGGTATGTAGAAGAGGCAATAAGCAAAACAAGCAAGAACCTGCCCTGGGGGTAAAAAGAGTGTTTTGTTTTGTTTTCTCTGCATGTCTTCATTGGGTTGCTCTCTACATTTGATTTTTGCTTTAGAAATTGGTTTAAGGATTATAAGGAAAGGAATGATTTAAGGAGTCATCATACTTCAGTCTGGAAATTAGAACACTCAACAGTGAGAAGCAATTAAATAATTAAAAATTGCAAATACGTCTTTCTTTATCTATCTCTAAAATAGATGTGGTGTCCTGTTAAAAAGATGAATTAGTTAATGATGGGGATTCGTTTAGAGACCCTCAGGTGAAAGTTTTATTGCTCTACTGGATTTATTTGTCTGAGTTAAATGTTCTGTGCTCTAAGGCAGTGCTTCTCAAACTTTAATGTAAATGTGAATCCCTAGAGGTTTCCTGTTAAAACAGGGACTCTGATTCAGCAGGTTTGGAGTGTGGCCCAAGACTGCATTTCTAAGGAATTCTCAGTAAGCTCAACATGGCTAGACCAACTCTGAACAAGGCCCAAAGTCCTGTTACTCTAATTTGGGTGTACCTTGGAATTAGCTGGTGATCTTCTTAAAAACTGCCCAAAGATTCCTACTGTTAGAGTAGGACCTATCCTACAAGATGGATTTTTTAAAATCCCTTTCCCCCACCTTGAGTCACATTATGGAAAAATCATGCTGGTCTACTGGGCCAACTCCAGGACTGGGGAATCAGAGATTTAATAAAATAATGGAGCAATGTATATGTATATAGCCCATCCTCTGTCACACAGTGATCCTTTAATAAACCTCGACTATTAGAGCATCTTTGGCTGTGGCAAAGGATACCATCCATAGCAATACTAGCCCACAAACTGTTGCAGGCATCAAGGCCAGTTAGGGACAGGAGAAAATCTGGCCTTTCTTAGCTATGGAGTAGGTACCATCTCCTGTGAGCAGAGCAAGGAGATGCGACAGCTGTGAAGCTGTGTGCCACATCTCTGAAGAGCCCTGGAGCTTGTGCAGGAAGCTTACGAGGGTAGTTGTGTCATAAAGTATCCACTTGTCAAAATTGGGCTTCTGAAAGGAAAGTTTTTCCAGTTAACAGGGACTAAAAATCAGGAGAGATTAGTAGCTAGCAGGGAAAAGCCAAGTTTATCACATCCCTGTGTGGGTGGGCTGCCACTGGGAGAGAGAGAGGGAGATATTAGTAATTACCTGGGAAAGGAATGAGGCTTATATAGGTATTGAAGGAGCCAAGGAATCTGGGGTGAAATATTTATGGCTTAGATGCCCAAGGATGGTCTGCTCAGGTGTGTACACAGTTACTGGACCTCTTGGCGCCAGGGGGTTGTACACTACATTTTGAGTCCATTTGCCCTATTTACTGAGAACGTGCTGCTGTTTGCTAAAAGCAGCCTGTTTGCTTTGTCCCAGTTGTTTGTGAAGGACTCACTGAAGTCAGACCGGACAGTTCACACTAAGGAAAACAGAATGGTTGCTCCAGAAAAAAAAAGTTAAAGATGGAATTACCATATAATGCAGCAATTCCACGGCTGGAGATGTGCTCAAAAGGACTGAAAACAGAGTCTGGAAGAGGTATTCTTACGTCCATGTCCATAGTGCCATTATTCACAACAGTCATCAGGCGGAAGCAATCTGAGTGTGCATTCAAAGATAAACGGATAAACAAAATGTGCTCCTTATATGCATACAATGGAACACTATTCAGGCTTAAAAAGGAAAGAGGCTGACCTGTGCTACAACACAGATGAACCTTAAATGGAGTAAGCCAGACACAGAAGGACAAATACTGTATGTTTGACTTCTCTGAAGTAACCAGAGTATTAAATTCATACAGACAAAAGTAGAATGGTGTTAGCTGGAAGCTAGCGGGGGAGATAGGAAGTTCTTGCTGAGTGGATACAGTTTCAGTTTTGTAAGGCTTAAAACTTAAAGATTGGGTACACAACGATGTAACTATATTTAACTGCCACAGCACTGTGCATTCAAAATGGTTAAGATGGTAAATTCTGTTGTGTATTTACAGCAATTTAGAAAAAGTAATATAAAAATAAATAGGTGTGGTGGCACACGCCAGTAATCTCAGCGCTGGGATTATGAGGCCAGCCTGTGCTACACAGCGAGTTCAAAACCAGCCTGGAAAACAGCAAGACTTTGTCTCAGGAAAAAAAAATTAAGAGTCTTCTGAGCATTTGAGTGGACAAGGAATCAGAAAAATTCTGGCTTTATGTGACCTGGTTTTTTTCCTGGGCTTCTGGGATCTAGAATGCCCTCTGTCTCTGAGGAAGATGTATATAAAAGTATCCAGAGGATATTTGGTTATTGAAATTATAGCTTTATCAATAGAATAACAAGTGAGACTTACCATGTGCCAAACATTGTGCTAAGCACCTTATATTATTTGTATTTATCCTCATTTTAATTCTGTGCAGTAAGTTCAAGTACCATACAATTTCCTGATGAGGAAATTAAGGCTGAGAGAAGTTAAATGTTTCTGAGAGAGTACGAGCTGGGATTCAAACCAAGACTAAAATTATCCCCTTAACTACCACATCATCATATGTATACAGTTTTTGATTAGTCAATATGAATTTATTTTTCAGCCTTAAAGCCCCAGGCTATATACTGGTTACAGTATGACACCTACTTAGAAAAAGTGTCACAGACAAGTAGTTGCTAAACTACTCAGGTATTTGAAAAGATTAACTACTTAGCCACAAAAGGGTTTGGATTGCAACAAGAATGCATTTAGAAGCACTCTGACCTCATAAAAGTCTATATGTTGATTTATCGTGTTAGTAGAGATCTCTTGGATTAAAATAAAGCCAGGCAATGGTGTACGTTGGGTAAAAGACCTCTTGAGCTTTGACTTTGTATATAGATTTGTAGTACTTCAGAACTGAAGTAAATTTGAGATTGATTATTTTTTGAAAATGCTTCACTTAGAAAGAAAGACCAGCCTTTGGCCATACCACCCTGAACGCGCCCCATCTCGTCTGATCTCGGAAGCTAAGCAGAGTCGGGCCTGGTTAGTACTTGGAAGGGAGAAAGAAAGACCATACTGAATTCCTTATGGAAATAAATAAGCATACACAAATACACACACACACAAAAAGAAAACCACTGTCATTTTGAAAACAAATAAGGAAAGATTAGTTAAGTCATTGTCTTTGAGAACAGTCTGAAGCAGTGCAGCTTGTATTCATGGAATGACTCAGGAATAAAGCTTCATAAGGTAATAAACTACCTGTGTGTTCACCTCTTACTATACAGTAGCTGCTACTGCTCCGTACTTTGCATATTTTAATTAATCCGACACCTCATGAGCTAAGTATTACGGTCCCCAATGTACATGGGAAAACTAAGGAAGCTTGAGTGACTTGTCTGAAGTCACACAGCTAGGCATTAGGAGAGCCAGGATTTGTATCAGCAAATTTCAGGTATTTCTGACTCTTAAACTTGAGTGTTTCCGGGAACACTACTAGAAAGAGTCAGGACACAGATGGCAAAGGGGCAAGGAACCGTTTCAACAGGCAGTGAGAGGGAGCTTACAAAGAATGAGGTCAAGGACTTGGGGATGATTCTCCTCTATGCTTCCCTTACCTCTTCCATGTGTCCCTTCCTATTGCATGGTATGCCAGAGTATTAGTAATCACTGGGCTACTGCTGTGTGTCACTAATGATCCCTTTTTAAAGTGAGATATCTACTTATGACAGGGTTCAAATGTGTGAATGTGTTGGTTCTCTGTAGTCTAAATTACTGTATCAGCTCCTAAAAGTACCTGAGGTCTGAACAGAAAGGGAACAAAAGCATAGTTAGACCCCAAAGAAGAGGAGATAATATTGAGACCCACTTGGGAGAAGACTCACTAGAAAATCAGAATCAAAGGGTATGGGGTTTCTAAGAAAATGGACAGATTTAGGAGCACAGAAAACACCCATTCTCATACTTGGCCAGTTATAAATGGAGTCTTGAGATGATTTAGAAATAAAACAGGGGTCTGATATAAGCCAACATGGAAGTAAAACTGAGTGGGAAGTAGAGAGGGTGATCTGGCTGGAGAAAGAGATCCTGGCTAGAGAGTGGGAAATTGTGAACCTGTTGTAGGAGACAAGACATAGGATCTAGCTGCTAAATCAATGGATAATAGTAAAACAAGAGCAGCTGTGAGTCCCTGCATGTTTTCGACTGGAAAAATGATAGATCCAGGGTGCAGTATGAAGGATGACAAAATGAGAAGCAAGACAAACATTTCTGTCACAAGTTCAGGTACAGATGACATCCATTAGAGTGGTCACCATTGAAATGGAGCAAAGGACAGTATCCAGGGAAAATACAGAAAGGCAAAGAGGCAGGACTGGGGACAAATTTTATCCTCAGGGATTCAGGAAAGATGAGCAACTTAAAAGTTAAGAAAAATGATAATGAAATTGGTAAATATGGATTATTTTTGGCAAAATTCACATAAACTCCCTGATTTTAAAGTTAGCCACTATTTTTATTGCTCTAAACACAGTAGAGTGATTGGATTATAAGAATACTCGGTTTGACTCTTAAGTGTTGCCCAAAATTCCACATGGTAAACATTTGGACCACCACATGATATTACTGGGAGGTGTTGGAGCCCTTAAAAGTTAAGGGCTAGCAGGAGGTCTTCAGGTCACTGAGGGGAGATCCACTGAAAAGGACAGTGGGTCCTCAGCTCCATCCTCTTTTGCTTTTCTGCGTCATGACCATGAAGTGGGCAGTTTTGCTCCACAAAACTTCTACCAGGATGTGCTGCCCTGCCACAGGTCCAAAGCAACAGGGATAATGGATCATGAACTAGAATGATGAACCAAAATAACCTTTTTCTCTTTATAAGCTGATTATCTTGGTTATTTATTATAGTAATGGAAAGTTGACTAACACACCAGCCAGTATGCATGGAGTACTTTATAATACCAAACATTGTCATATATTCATTAAGTGGCTAGAGTTGTAGCTTGAATCTATGACTTCTGGTTCAATCTGAAGTCAATGTTAACTTCTCTAATCAGCTTTCTGGGCCACTCTTTTCAATGAGGAGAGGCTCTATAAAATGGCCAAATTAATCTGAAAGAAGATATTCACCCATGGATGAAGGGGAGAGAATATTTGTCTATGAAATGCCAGCAGCATTTATCAAGACCTCTTTAAGTAACTAATAGGTTGGCAGTTATTTTTCCTGCAAGTTGAATTTTCTCAGAATTGTAACCACTAGATGATGGAGTGGCATCTTTGTTATTTGCTATGCCCTTTACTATTTTAGTACTCTGTCTTTAAAATGAAACAGAATATTGGTCAGTTCCTGGAGTGAATAATGGACTTCCCTGAAAACAAAAGGTCTTGGTTAATGTGGCTAGCAAATAACTTAAATAATAACTGGAGTGATAGATCAAATGACTTTGCCATGGTCAAGTACATGAAAATATACTATTAGTTTTCTTTTAGCTTTATTGAAATGTTTTATTGCACAGCATAAAATCCACCAGTTATTAAGTATACAATTCACTCATTTTTAGTAAAGGTATAGAGAGTTGCAATATATTCATCACATCCAAAAGTTCCCTCATGTCCATTTCCAATTAATCCCTTGCTCTTAGGTCTAGACAACCATTGGTCATCTTCTGTCATTATTCTTTTGCCTCCTTTAGGCATTTAGTACAAATGAAATCATATAGCATCTAATTTCACATCTAATTTCTTTCATTTCATGTATCTTTTGATCCCCACTTTCTTATATGCCCACAACTATCAATACTTCATTTCCTCTTATTGTTTAATAACATTCCACTGCATTGCTATAACACGTTTGTAATCCTTTGGTAGATTTGTGTCACATTAGGCTGTTAGGTTTTGGTTAGTTTGGGTTATTAAATAATGGTACTGGGAACATTTGTGTGCTTGTCTTTATGTGGACATACATTTTTGTCTTGAGTAGATTCCTAGGAGTGGAATTGGTAGGTTGTATGTAAAGTTTAATTTTTTAAGGGACTGCTATACTTCTTCTAAAATAGCTATCCCCTTTTGTATCCCCACCAGCAATGCACGAAGGCTCTAATTTCTCTACATGTATCCTTCCCACATTTGGTGATGTTGATCTTTTTTATTAGGACCACTGTCTTGAGTATATGGTATCATTTCATTATGGCTTCAATTTGTATTCTCTAATGATTAATAATATCGAGCATTTTATGTACTTATTAACTATTTGTATTTCTTTTATGATGAAATTCTATCAAATGGCTCATTTTATAATTGGATAATTTGTCTTGTAAGATATAATACTTCATATATTCTGCATAAAACTCTATTAAATATATGATTTGCAAACATTTTCTCCCATGTGGTTTATCTTTTCATTAGCTTAGTGGTGTCTTCTGATGCATAAAATTTACAAGTTTGATAAAGTCTAGTTTATCAATTTTTTCTTTTAATGATTATCTCTTGTAGTAGCTGAGAACCTTTTGCCCAACGCAAGACCACACACATTTTCTTCTAGAAGTTTTATTGTCTTCACTCTTGTCCTTAGGAACACAGTCCTTCTTATAACACCTATATAAGGTATATAAAATAATGCTCTGTTTATTGGCATTACAAAGAAGCTAATGTCTGTTTCACTTTCAATGTATTCTGGGGGTAAAGCAGGAAAGAATTCCTGAAATTTGAGTCTTGTAGAGTGAGTAAGCCCCTGCTGAGGAAAATGGTGTGTTGTGTGACTTTGATGTGAGTGTGGGGGAGGAGAGGACAGGGCTGAGATATGCGGCAAGTATGTCCTTTTTCAGGTCAGCCAATCAGAATGTGCTAGATGCAACAGCAAGTAGAACTGGCCATCTGGCTTCAGCCTAAAAATGAAAAATGACTATTTAAATCTGCTGTCTATCTGCTCTAGGCATTACTTAGTACATCTGCATGCTCAATAAATAAAAATCAATTATAAATTCCATTTCTCCTTATAAGCCTCTGTTCATTTGGTTACGGGGATGCTCTGGGCACAGGTAAAGGGAAACAGGAGGACAAGGTATTGCAGTAGGATAAACTTGACTGAACAGGCAAAAATCATTTTCACTTTTCAGGGCAATTGAGGATTTCGTGAGACCCAGGGAAAGATTTCAAGAATGCAGGAATCTCCCCAAATCTTCCCTTTCCCCATCCCTCAGCCACTTGAAACCATGCTGTGGCTGTTAAGACTCCCAGCCTCTTGCAAACTAAGGTTTTCGGATCCTTGCCAATTATAACAGGAACGTTCATAAACAACCACCACAGGGCTAATAAATAACACCTTAACAAAACATAAGCAAATAGTGATGATAGCGGGGTGATAAAGGAAAGGTAATGTGCTTAGGGAGCGGCTCTGTGCACGCCCCAGGCTGAGCCAGCAGGGAAGGCCGCCCACACAGGCCTGAAGGGGACGCTGAGGATGCCTGGCTCTGTACAGAACAGCTGGTCTTCTCTTCAGAAGGCAGAGCCAAGTCAGGGAAGACCGAGGAACTGACATCGCAAATGCATCTTTCTAAATTACATTTAATTACAAAATAATGTATAACATATAATCCTCTTAAAAAGAAACCTTACTGCAAATAAATGTAAGAATGCCCTTTGTTCCTTCCTTACCATCTCCAGAGCCACTCCCTCCCATCTTCAGGACATAAACTGTGTTATGACACTGCTCACTGCATTTTCACACACATGCAAAGTCTCCCCAAATGTTGTGTCTGAAGTTCTCTCACATAGATGGTGTTGGACTGTATGACTTATTCTGCAACCTGCACTTTTCATTTATTAATACTTTTTAGAGAACTTTCTGGACCAGGACATAGAAACCACCCCATCCTGGTAGTCTACACATGGTACATTGAAATGTATGTGAAACAGAAGATAGAAATTCACATATCATTTCTGTCCATCTGTGTGACCTTGAGCAAGTCACTTAAATTTCTCTACCTCAGTTTCTGCATTTCTAGTTATAAAAATGGTGCCTATATCAGAGCATTCTTACACATGCTAAACAGTTAACACGTGAACAGTTCTCAGAGTTGGTTACCTTGTGAGTAGCCAAGAAATGTTCTCTGATTATTCATTTTAATAACAGTGTGGTGTGTCTACATATTTCCCTACTGATGCATATTTAGGTTGTCAAGAATTTTTGCTGTTATTAATAATGAACTCTTCAATGAATTCCTTAAGTATACTTCTTTATGTGTCCGTGTAAGTGTTTCTATAGGGTGGACATCAAAAAGTAGAATGGCACAGATGTTAGATTATGTATGTCTGATGCAGCAGTGATGCCAAATTAGCTTCTGATTTATATTTCTGCCCATGAACCAGAGTACCACTCCTTCCCACTCTTACCATGAATTAATGTGTTTAACGTTCATTCCTCTAAAAAGAGAAATGGCCTTGTATTAATATTTTAATTTGAATTTCCCTAATTACTAATGGGAACAAAAATATTTTCACATATTTATTGGTCCTTGAGATTTCCTTTTAGGTGAATTCTGTCTTCATGACCTTTGGCTATTTTTATATTGAGTAGTTTGATTTGGAGTGTTTCTTTATATGTTCTACATGCTAATACTTGGTTTGTAACATGGGCTACAAATATTTTTCCTCCAGTCTAGGTATTAATTTATTGAAATACTCTGAGGAACACTTAGTCCACTCTCAAGTAGTCTTAATGACTGCGTTCTCAGGAGAATTAAACCACACAGAGACCATTATGGCCATGCAGAGACCACAGCTCTGAAAGGCTGAAAAATGACCCAGATGAGCCTAATGCTAGGGACACAGTCAGGGAAAGACTTTGTATACCAGACACCATTTAGCCCTACCCCCACCATTCAGTCATGGGTAGTTGTAGAAACCCTTGAATTTTGTTAGTCTGATCATTTTCATGCGTTGAGCTGTGGCTCCCTCTGAAATACGGTTACAAGTGTGGAAGGGGTGACCTGAAAGCCTTTGGGTAGAAGTACGGAAGATACGGGAACCAGAAAGCCAAATAAACTGTCAAGAAATTCCTCTGGGACCTTGTTACTCAGTTAGCAATAGCAGCAGCATCTCTAGCAACTGGCCAGAAATGCAGAATCTCAGTCTTTTCCTAGACCGACTGAATACAAATGTGCACCATAGCAAGACCCTCAGATGAGTAGAGCACACATTGCAGTTTGTGAAGCACTCCGCTGGGCATGTTTGAATACCAGATCTATCTGTTTGGTGGACCTATGGCTTCATTCACTATCTGGTATAAGCTGAATTTCATCCTTCCTAAAATTCACATGGTGAAGTCCTAACTCCCATAGGTATCTTATCTGGAAATAGCATTACTGAGGATGTTATTAGTTAATAACTCATACTGGAGTTTGACATGGGCTTTGTCCCTTACAAAGACAGTCCTCACAAAAAGGAAACATTTGGGCACAGACCCACACGTAGAGCTCGTCATATCAAGATGAAGGGATACGACAAAAGCCAAGTGGTGCCAAAGATTGCTAGCAGGAAACAGAAGGAGCCAACCAGGCTAACACTTTGACCTTGGACTTCCAGTTCAGAATTAAGACAAAATATTCTATCGTTCAAGCCACCTACCTTGTGGCATTTGGTACCACAGCACTAGCAAAGTAATACACTCTTAGGTCTACCATAATGGAGGGACAGGACCTGGAGTGAATTGAGTCTATCCTGTAAGTAATAAAGAACATTAGGGGGAATAAATCTGGTACCAAATACCAACTCCCTCTTAGGCAGCCTCTGTCTAGTACCTGCCCATGGGTCCTAACTTTTCACAAGGTCAAGAGATGCCTCCCTAGGCTGTCACTGGGCATGCAGTTAGCTTCCCCTGTCTCTAAGGAGTAGTGGGAAGCAGTCAGGATTGGAGGGGAAAGGCTGAACGACAAACCCTGTCATCCTTGCTTGTGCACTTTTGTTCAAATGTTCTAACTAATGGGGTGCTTAGGGGGAATTTGTGCTGGCCAAATTAAAAGTAAAAATGGACTTGAAAGAGTAGCCATTTCTTTAGCACTCATTAGTGACTCAGAGCAGTTAAGTCCATAGCTCCCAATTTACTCACAGCCTGTTTAAGCAGAATGTGCGGTCTTTATTAAATCAAAGGTAGATAAAGCATCATGTTTGGGATCAAAGTTAGTTACTTCCTAACAGGCTTTCTGGAAATGGACAGTGCCCAGGAAACAAGGTGCTTTTTTGCCACCGACTGCCCTTCCCACAGGTTATCTCTATAAATTAAAATATAAAATTGACTTTATTCTAAATAGATCTCCTAGAATTGTCCCCAATTCTTTTCAGAAAGGCTTTATTGTTTCAAGAAATAACAGTTAACGTTTATTAAATAGTTAAGTGTTCTAGGCACAGGGCTAACACTTCACATGTGAGTGTTTGAACTTACCCACGAAGGCAGGGGATTGGATTATCTGTATTGTACAGCTGAGGACACTGAGGTATACAGAAGCGAACTCAGCTACAGCTGATAATACGTGGGGCATAATCTTGCTGATTACTTCCAATGGAAGCTGTATGATAACCGCTCTGATAGGATAGAGAGGAGGCTCACCTACGACATGCTCTTCTCCTGAGGAATCCTTGTCACCAGCACTACACCGCAGCAGGGTGGAGGGGGCAGAAAGGATGGGAAGACGAGATTTTATTCTGGAGATAACCAGACACAAAGGACACATCCAACTAAAAAAGGCAAATCCTTTCTGCAGGTAAGTTCACTAAGCCTAAGTTCCCCATGAAGGGGAGCAATAGAATCTATGCAGCTTCCCAAACCCGAGCAGGGCTCAGAATCCCAGAGGGCTTTTTGAGAGCAGATCCTGCTCCGCCCCAGAAGTCCTGGGTCAGTAGGTCCTGGCTGTGCTGGAGAATTTACTTTTCTGTATATTTCAGGCACTGCTGATACTGCCTCTGGAGCCACAGTTTGAGAATCCCTAGAACAGCGATTACACCATGGCCTCTGGGGGTCAAGAGCGCTAAATTTAAGTCGCCGTCTTGCCACTGAACAGCTGTGCAACCTTGGGCAAGTTTTCACTATTCCCTGTATGTCTGTTTTCTTCAATATAAAACAGGGCTAAAGATTCTACCTCATACATTAATTATAAGGCAGGAACATTCTAATAATGACTACTTTAAAAAAACAACGCAAGACTGATACTTCTTAGGCATTCAACAACTGTTGTGCTGCCACTGCCATCTCCACCATCATCACACTTTCATTCTTATACACATGGTTTATTCTTACACTTCTCTCTCCTCCAACGTGCCAGACATCTCTGTGTTTCTGTGAGAAAAATGGATCTTCATAATAGGTCCTATGTCATAGGCTTGTTGTGAGGATTAAATGGGGTACCTTTGTAAGGAATTTAGCGCCATGTTTCATAGATAGGCAGAGCTCATCATTATTACTCCTCTTTCTGCAATAAAACATACATTGCACTAATTATTTATATACATCAAACTAACCCTCAGAGTAACCCTGAAAGGTAGAAAAAGTGATCATTCTATAAATGACAAAATGAAAGCATCAAAGGCTAAGTTACTCACTGAGGATTATTCAGTGGTTAAGATAGATAGATAGATAGATAGATAGATAGATAGATAGATAGATAGATAGATTGATTGATTTTCCGGGTACCGGGGATTGAACTCAGGACTTTTCACCTGCCAAGCAGGTGCAGCACCACTGAGCTACATCCCTGGCCCTCAGTGGTTAAGATTTAAATGCACATCTGTATGTGCCAAAAAATATTGCCCTACAGATTATGCCACACTCCTGCTGAGCCTTATAACTAACTCTGGGATGGTCTGAGGTCTCCTAGATTGGTGATTGGGAGTGCCAAGAGATATAGATTTGGAAAAATTGTTTCACTTACTGGTTCACGAAATGGATCAAAGCTTGTTGTCATCACAACTCCCCTTCCCTTTTAAAACAATCAAAGTGACTTCCAGCTTGTAAAACTTCACTCAGAAAGAAAACAGAACTGCCACAAACTAGACTCAAACATATTTTCTGAGTCATCAGCTAAAAAAGCATTCATCTTTCTGCTGATTCCACATCCTGTTCTCTTGCTGTTCATCTCTCCACACAGTCAGATGTAGGAATATAAGAATAATAGTTGGAATAATTTGAAACTGGCAAATGTAATGTCACAATGTTAGATTCAGATTTCCCTGAAGGAAGGCGTATTTAAGGATAATCTAGGCACTGGCTTTGAATCCACCTGAGTCAGCTGCAAGATGAAAATGACTTTTCTTCCTACAACTACTGAGGTAGTCCTGAAAGATACTTAGTATATTAAACTGGCACCAAATGTCAAGAGGTGCTTTCAAGGTTATAGAGGAGAGCCCGATATTTACAGAGGCGGGAGCCACAGGCTTGACCTCGGAGTGGAATGCCTTCCAACGGATGCATGTGGTTAATGTTTGTAGGAAGGAGAAGCCTCCAGCAGTAAAAGATCAAAATTCTATTTACCTGGAGGCAAAAAATAATCATAAACAGGTGCTCTTGAATGTTCAACCAAGCTGTCTGACTTCTCAACCAAATACCTCCTCGAATACCTCAGATTTCAGTGAGGAGAGGCAATTTTAATTTGCTTCCCCTTTATCTCTGGCTCTATTTTAAAATGTGAAATAAAATCTTTTAGGATAATAGAACATGTGTACAGAATATGGTTGTAGCCAGAAGTTATCCCATAGCTCTGGCCTGTGACCAGTTTGCCTGGGAGGATTTATTTTAAGCTATTCTTATCTGAATTTGTCTGGCTGTGCCAGCATGGGAGCTAATTCTCTGACAATAAGGCTGCTGGGGTGTGTTTGGGTCTCTGTTTGTTTATTTTGATGGGTACAAAGACTGCAGAATGGATAGCAGCATCACAGGCCTCTCTAAATGAGAGGCACAGGCTGGAACATTGGGGGAGGCTTGACCATATTTGGGAATCTGGGTAGCGAACAAACAAGCACTTCAGGGAAATGCGGGTAGGCACATTTTCTCCTGTGGGGAGACCCAGAAGAGCAGGGTCTTCTGAGATGAACAGGAACATTAGATTCAGAAACACCAGCCTGTCAAGATCCCTGGAAAGAAACCCAGTAAGTCTCTATGTGGGCAGGGAACAAAGTGCAAGGGCTGAGCTCTAGCTCTGAGCTTCAGGTGCTTCAAGGACCCTGGCTCAGGGCCCTGAACTCTGTCTCCACATCCAGCTGAGGGGGCCCATGGGCCACAGTCTTCTGATGTCACCCTGTCTGATGGCAATCTTGATGGCCTCAGTTCCAAACCCTCCCGTCTCTGTCTAAACCTCACCTCAGCTGCAGACCTCAGCATGTGTCTCGGGTCTGTTCCACACACCAATTCCCTCCCCAGCTCATGCCACATGTCACTGAGCACCACTTCCTTTCCACTCCATCACCAGGCTGTGGACCTTACTTCTTTCTCCACCAGCCCAGATCACCTTGCTCCTTTGATATTCCCAAGACCTCACTCTTGGAGATAATGTGGCCTGTCCAATCTTAAGAGGTCAACATTTCGACACTGGGCTACCATGTGGTCATGCCATTAGACTTCAGATGGGCTTCTGTATTTGCTCATGTTTTTATAATGCTTTCTGACAGGCAAACTCGCCACAAAGCTTGTTCCTAACATTTGTTTCTCTCATACTCCTTCCCCATTCTCTCCTTATTTAACAGACATAACTTGACTGCTAAATTTGCAGTCTGAGACCATAGGATAGGACATCTTTGTTTCTCTCTTCTTTGCTCAGAGTCTCTCTACTCTTAGCGTCCCTTTGCCCATTTCAGAGGAAGAGTTAGTTCTCTTTTCTGCCAAGAATCATTCAACCTTATCCTATGATTAAATCTCAGCTTTGTAACTTCAACTATTATTTAGTTCATCTTCCATCCCCTTTTCCTCTTGGCCAAACTCTTCTTGCTGATATACATGCTCAGCTCTTCCCTAAGTTAAAGAAAAGTCTTCCCTGACCCAATAAGCATCTCAGAATAGCACTATACTTTGGCATATGTGGATCTCTCTATAACAACCAAATTTATTGAAAAGCTAGCTCATCACTGGAGTTAGCTCAAGAGGTATCGGAATTCTGCTTCTCTTCTAACAAAAACTATTCAGAAATTACCATGAAAATAGCAAACCAAATGATCATTTCTCTCTTGGTGTCTGTGATACTCTGTCATCTGGATTCTTTTGTCTTTTTAAGTAGCTTCTCTTCTATCTTCTCTTCAATATAGTTTTCACCCAAGGTTCTACCCTTGGTGCAATTCCCTTCTGTCCCTAGGTTCTCTGTCAGCAGTTTTATCTGCTTCCTTTATTCCAGAAGACTCCTCAGACAAGCTCCAGCCCTCCTTCCCAGTGCCGCTGCACAAACTGCACAGCTAGCTAGATCTTAGATCAATAACTAATGACAACAGCCACTATTCAGCATCTACTGTATTCCAGGGATAGTACTAGGCTTTGTAAAATGTATCATTTAATTTCTTCTTCTACGCTACAAGTGGATACTATTGTATATTAAGGGAGGATAAATACCTTGCTAAGGATTACATATTTTATGGTATTTTGTCAGTGATCCTGGAGAGGGCATTAGGCTAAGAGCTGGAGGATGTGCAATCCCAGAGTCTTGCTTGGACACTTTAGAATGCGTCATTTTAGCCTTACTGGCCCATGATTCTCTTATTCATAAGGCGAAAGAAGAAGATCCTACTTGTACTGCCCAACTCATATTTCTTAAGTTTTTATAATTCTAAAATTGTGACATACCTCTTTGGTATGTCCCACCCAATAAGATGAGAAACAAACAGTTCCTTGGTCATACATGTTCCAACCTATTGTACTCAGTTCAGGCTTACTGCTTCACAGTCACTGGCAAATGCCTCTATAGGGGTTTTTCTCTTTATGGGTGTAGGATATGCTGTTTGAGGGCCATTATTGCCATAGAAATAGAGTACTATTGTCATTTTGTACTCTGGGAAGTGGGTAATCACTTCACCAACTGTCTGCAGATAGTGAGTTCAGAACATATTAAATGAAATTTTTGAGAGTGGTTCATTAGGGCTTTACAAAAAGTCATTTTAAAGATCTAGAGGTTTCAAAATTTTTGACCTTCAAGTCAGCCTGTGAGATGTCCTGGAAGACAAAATGAGTATTAAAAATACATAAAATCATGCAGAACAAATCACTTCACAACCAATTAGGACCTACTAGATCAAATGTCTGGGTTTTTAAATAACATCTACTTTTTCTCTTTCCAAGAGTAATGCAAACTTAAAATAAGAAGTATGAAAACTACATATAAGAAAATTAAAAAAACAAATATAGTCCATCCACCTATATCCTAAGAAATCTACTATTACAGTTTCTGTGTGTAATTTTTTTTTCTATACAAGCTCTTTAGAAAGGTGGGATACTCTTCTAAATATTGTCTTAAAATGTATCCTGAACATCTTCCTATGGTAACATATATTTCTTTTCTTTAAGCTCTTTCTTAAGTGGATGCAAAAATCAGTAGTGAGGACATACCATAATATATTTAATAAATCTTCTAATGTTGACAGTTTAGGATATTTTCACATTTTTGGACTTCTACACAATGTGCATTGCATAGTCATGTAACTAAGCTTTTGCAGAAATACTTGAATTATTTTCAATAAATTCCTAAATATGGAATAGGAAGATCACAGTGTTTGCAAGTTTCAGAAATCTTTGATATAATTATTACTAAACCATTTTCAAAAATGATTGTGTTAAGGTGTTGTCCTCCACTAGAATAGTCTTCTTCTTTTCTTCTACTATCATCAGTGTATTATCTTTTTAACTGCTGGAATTTTTGCCAAATTAAGAGATGTTATAATTTGTATCAAAATTCAAACTTAATATCAAAACCAAATTTATAGCATGATCTTGGTTTTCAATATGTATTACCACAGCAAGAAAAACAACTTGGGAAAAGAGAAAAGTAAACTCAAAGAGTTGGCAAAACCATTGTGAATATGGGGTAATATTTAGTTCTTAAAGTAGTTGATGTATATATAATATGCCAAGGCTGATTATTTAAAATCAAAGAAAGTAAAAGATGAAAAGAAATAAGCAAAAAGCTCTGATAGACTTTTTAAAAAGAAGACAAGAAAGAAATGAGTCAATTTCTAGAGAAACTCATTCTCATAGGGAAAAACATTTCCTTGTGATTTCATATGAAGTAGAAGGCAATCACATTAAACAAGGTAATATAATAGTTAAGGAGGATAAGTCCACTACAGAGAAGTAATGCACACATTCTACTGGAGTTGAAGTGGAGAAACTTTCTGCTCTTTCAAGAAAACTCTAGGATTCATCATTGGGAAAATATTTACCTGTGTTAACAGAGTGACCTGTTCATCTACCCCTGAACAAAAGAAAAGGTTTAACAAGAATATCTTGTTAATCTTAGCCCTCACTAGAAAAGATACAAAGCAGTTTAATGTAACCAAAAGCCTCACCTGTACAACTTAAAGGAGGAAGTAATTATTAGGCTCACAGTACGAGAGGTTTCACTGTGTAGTCCACAGTGGGCTGGCTCCAAACCAGAAGAATCATGTAGAAGGGTGCGAGTGGAGCAAAGTTGCTTACCTCATGGTGAGCAGGAAGCAGCGCACAGAGGGAGAGAACTAGGGAGAGGCACACCTTCCAAAGGCTCGCCCTCAGTGACCCACCTCCTGCAACTGAGCTCTGCCACCTTACAGCACATTCAGCTTTGAACATCAGTGCATTGATTCACTGATGAGCACAGGATCCTTACAGTCTGCTGCTTCTCCAGAGTCTCTTATTCCAGTCAGGTTCATAATTATAATTAATGGTCACAGTGGGGTTTGAAAGGTTCCTGAACCTGGGTTTGAGTCCTTCCTAGCCATGCGAACTCTACCAGGTAATTTACAGAGCCTCAGTTTCCCTTCTGGTGAGACAGGCGTAGTGCTGTTATCCATTTACCTCAACACCATCATAAGGCTCCAATAGGTTTAACAATGTGGAAAAAAGATCATCGTAAACAGCTAAAGATTGAGGACCATAAAGTTGAATACTGTATTGTGGGATATTAAAAGCCATAAATCTCACATGGCCACATTAAAAAGATATTCATATGATTTCTCAAGTCACAGTCCTATACCTCAAAGCCTGGAAAAAGGGTGGGGCTTAGTTTTACAAACTTCTAATAATTATCAAGATCGAATAACTTACATCTTTCTGCCGTCTGAGAAGCTGGACTTTCTTAGTCTTGCCTTGGAAAAGCAAACTACAATTTGAAAAATTCATTGTTTTCAGACCACCTGATTCCACCCCCAGAATACACTACGTCCCACACTCTGCCAGGTGCTCAGCCTACAGCCCCAGAGGCCCTTGATGTCTTTCCTTTCCATCTCTTCACTCTCTTTATCAAACAAGCTGAAGAAACAATCCTTTTGTGAAGATATAGATGAAGTTCTTAACACTTCGTAATTAAACTTTTAAAATTAGCTCCCGAAATTCAAAGTTTTAACATAAGTCAATGAACAGATATCCTCATGTGCTGTATTTTTTCGTGGAGTGATAATTTTCTATAGGATTTGTTTACTAGTTTGTAAAACACAAAAATAATTTTCAGCCCAGGTTTTCTTCTTTTACACATCCATTAATTACTTGCTGTTGGAAGTATATGTTGGGTGTTTGAAATTGGCTATCTCTTATGAGTTGTCAGTTTCTTTTGTTCCAGGATGGAGACTATATTTGAACAATTACATACAAGATATCAAAGCATATCATAACTGTTGAATGGTTGCACTATGAAAATGCTACCCATGAGTTTGTGGTTGAAGGACATCATTTCATGTAAGACAAGAAAGGGTAGGGCTGGGGATTTAGCTCAGTGATTCTGGCACCTGCCTCACAAACACAAGGCCCCTAGTTCAGTCCCTGGTACAAAAAAAAAAAAAAAAAAAAAAAAAAAAGACAAGGAAGTCCCTATTTACCCATTTATTGAGTGTTTACTGTAAACCAGTTATTGTTACAGGCATTGGAATAAGGGCTTGAGCCAGACAATATTCTTGTTCTCCTGTACTTTTCATTCTGGTAAAGAGAATTATTATAAACAAATAAATCAATTCCTCTGAAAAGTACTGTGGTGGTCAAATTTTGGCTAGGCAAAGATATACAAATACTTGGTTTTGATGATATGAATGTTATTTGTAGATACGGTTTACATCTATGATTGGTAGCTCTGAAGTAAAAATTGCCCTCAGTAATGTGGGTGGGCCTTGTTCTATCGGGTGAAGGCATTAAGAACAAAAGCTGATATTTCTTCAGGGAAAAAGAATCCTGCTTCAACACTATAATGCAGAGATTATACCTGAGCTTCCAGACGGAGGTCTGTTCTAAAAATTACAAACTTGCCAACCCCTTTGATCGCATAGGATAATTCCTTAAAATAAATCTACATATTTATACACTGATGTATCCTGTTGGTTCTGTATTTCTGGAGAATCCTGATTGATACAGGTTCTATGAGGGAAATGAAACAAGGGAAGCGAAGATGACTAGGAATGGGAATGAGGCCCAGTTTGGAAAGGCTGTCAAGGGAGGCCTCCTGGGGAAACGACCTTCCAGCCGAAGACTGAATCAAGCAATAGAATGAGCCAGATAGATAGAGTGGAACATTACAATTGGTACCAAAACACAGCTGTGTGTATGTGGGGGGGGTGTGATTTTGTTGTTGTTTGTACTGGGGATTGAACTCAGGTCCTTGCGCTTGTGAGGCAGACGGCAGAACCACTGAGCTAAATCCCCAGCAGGGGAGTGTAGTTATAATTATATATAGCACAATAAGGTGACCATAGTCTGTACCAATTAATTACACAGTTTAAAGTAACTACAGAATGATTTGAAGGTTCCCAAAATAGAGAAATGAAAATATTTGAAGAGATGGAAATGCTAATTACCCTAATCTGATTATCACACATAACATACATGTATTGAATTATGACACTGTATTCTATAAATAAGGACACATATATATCAATTAAAATAATAAAAATGGAAGAGCGAATGCAAAGGTGCTGGGGTGAAAGCAACCAGAGTGTTTGAGGAAAAGGAAAACAAGAATGGGTAGAGCTCTATACACGAGGACAGGAGTGACAGGCAGTGAGTGCAGGAAAATGGGCAGAGTGAAGTCTTGTAGGATCTCCTAGATATAATTGAGATTAAAAAGCACAAGAAAGTGCTGAGTAGGAGCCTAGCAAAATCTGATGTACAATATAAAACAATTACAGCCCAGCTGCTGTGTGGGAAACAGACCAAGTGAGAGCAGGGGGAGAGCAGGAGGATCAGTGAGCAGACCTTCCAGGCCAGCTGTGAGATGATGCTGGCTTCGTACAAGGTGGATGGAATGGAGGGATTCAGCAGTGCTTAGATTTGGAATGTATTTGAAGGTAGAGCTGATATCACTACATGCTTGCCTATGTCTTTAATAAAGTACTCAGTAAAAAGAGAATCCAGGATGAATCCCAAGTTTGCAGTCTAAGCATCTTAGCAAAAATTGAGGAAACTGGAAGCCTAAGATCTAGCGAGTGTGGAGAGACAGAGAAATCAAGAGTTCTGCCTTGGCTATGACCCATTTGACAGACCTATTAGCTATCTAAGTGAAGCTGGCACATAGGCAACTGTCTATCCAGACGGAAGACTGCCCGACTCAGAATATTTGTTTAAATCATGTAATTTCATTTTGCTTTCTGGGCATCGGTGATCAGCAAGTTGGTATTGTCTGTCAGTAGTCTCAATCTAATCCTCTGCTTAAAGATGGCTGCTATCTTCATTAGCTATTAAAGTATTGAAAACAGATAGTTTAGCAAAAGTGATAAATTACTTTTTTTTCCAAGGCACATGTTTGAAGAGTTTTCACATATCCTTTTGATGTGAAAAAAGTTTTTGATAAGTGCAATTATCAAATAATTCTTAAGTAAAAAGAAAAGAGACAATGTCTACTAACTTGTTATTGCTGACATAGACAATGCGTGTGCCTAACCCTAAGCAGGTGATCCTTAAATCTCCATAAAGAAATATTGGACCTAGATTTTCAGGGAATATAATCAGAATTGATTCAAAGAAAGAGATATACTGCTAAGGTGGTATTCAAATGTTTGTTTCTGCTATAAGCTGGATCCAGCTTCATTTGAGCAGTGATTTCCTTTACAAATATTGGTCCCAAGAAAATTCCCAGTAAAGCAAGCTGCCTACTAAATTGGCAGAGCTTTGAGATCCAGGAAAAGTTGAGCTTTAATAAAAAAAAAAATCATCATAAATTGTCCTTTCCTTGTGCTTAGGAAACAGGGTCTGTTTCAAGCCTCGCTGTTTCTTTCCTGCCTGCTCTGGACAATGGACCGTCATCAGAGTTTGTCACATGAAACCTGGCCAATTCCATCACATGTTGCAGGAGCCTAGGTCTTGCTCACTGCCGACACCTACAGAGCTACAGAGTGTCAGTCAGCCCGGCTGTTATAGATGTCCAACACATGGCAGACCTGAACATAAATGTTACAAAAAGGCCACAGGGCCATTATAGAGTTGCTATTAGCACCGAGATGAGTGCTGCAAAATGACTGAACATCCACTATCCAGAGGAGAACAGAAAATTTTGAGACTGTTTCAGGGTAGACGACTGTCAGAGCTGGCTGGATCCAACTTCCATTTCTGCAATGGACACACAGAAGCTGAAAAAGCAGAATGTATTCAAATGCCTTTCAAAAAGAAAATCTAAACAAACCATGAATGGAGCTAGTTTCCAAACAGCAAAGCAAGAAGTGACATTTTCCTGTTGTGCTGTCTCTCCTATTAGAAACCGAGAGCTTATTGTACTCAGAAACTGGAGAGCAGGTAATGGAGAGATCTAGTCTCAACCGCCCTGATGGAAATGAGTAGTCTGTACCCCAAGCTTCAAGGCTCAGATCATGTGGAAAAAGGGCCCCTCTTCTCTTCAGCTCCTACTCTTTACAAGTGTTCATTTTGAAAGAAATGTTGGTGTTGAAATTTCTCTGTAAGGTTGACTGTACTCTGTCAAATGATGGAAAATGTTTTTTTAAAATCTGAAATCTTAATCTGTACCACAGAGCATGCCTCATAATACCTTTTAGAATTCATTGTAATTTGCCCTTAGATGTGTTCTTTCGCTACCCTCCGTGGTAATTCCGGATCCAGTTTTCAAAATGAAGTGATATCCTTTCTCACAGATTTTACCAAATGTCCATCCAAATATCTAACTGACACAAAAGTTTGAAAAGTTAATTCTCTGACCATTCTTCTGGTGTCGTTCTTCATTCTGTCACCTTGACATTATGCTGACTCCTTCTGGAAGCTGTATTAAGAAGATGAAAATGTGTCAACAGGCAATGTTGTGTGTGAATGCACTACTATGACAGCATTAAATTTTCATGGATGTGTTTATGTATTATACATGTACAAGTCAGCAAGTCTGTATTAGAATAATCTGCAGAAGCAATAAATTAATGCTGTATTATTAATATTTGCTTACATGTTCAACAAATAGCTCCGTGTTTGTGGCCAAAATCTTCCTACCAGGAGCAACCAAGGCCATTGTGCCCTGGTGTCCAATCCTCTCCAGGCTAAAGCCACGATGAACCCTTTGCAGCTCTGGAAACCTCAATTTGCATAAAGATTCTCAGGCTTCTGAGTTATCTTTGTTTCTGTGTGGAATTGTAAAGGTTGAGTGGTGAGGGCTTAAAGAATCCTCTTAAATAATTAACTGGAGTAAACAAAGTAACATCTTGAAGAGTGAGGGTTTTTTCTTCCTCCCCTTGGGAGAAAACAGCGAATTCCTAAAGATAATAAATTTGATAGAAAGGGATAGAGTGTAGAGGAAGAATGGGAGGAAGCTTGAAGAAGCAATACGGCGTATGGGTAGCTGCTGGCAGGGCCAGTAATGTTTTGTCTTGTCTTTTCTTTTCTTTGGTTAATGTCTTTTGTTTTGCCCTACTAAAAAAATCAGACCCCCCAAATATGAAGATCCAATTAAAAAACAGGCATCTGAAATGAACAGACATTTCTCAGACAAATAAGTAAAAGTAGCAAATAAACATATGAAAAAATGTTCAACATCACTGGTTGTTCAAGAGATGCAGATGAAAACAACACTGAGATTCCACCTCACCCCCGAAAGAATGGCTGCTATCATGAAATCAACCAATAACAAATGTTGGTGAGGTTGTAGGGAGAAAGGAACCCTTCTCCATTGTTGCTGGGAGTGCAGACTGGTGCAGTCACTGTGGAAATCAATATGGTGATGCCTCAAGTAACTAGGATTAGAGGTCCCATTTGACCCAGCTATTACCCTGCTGGGTATTCCCCCAAAGAATTAAAAGAATCATACCATAGTGATATATGTGCACCCATGTTTATAGTGGCACAGTTTATAATAGCTAAAACTTGGGAATAGCTCAATTGCCCATCAATTAGAGACTGAATAAAGAAGATTTAAAAAAATATATAAAATGGAGTACTACTTAGCAATAAAGAATGAGAAACTAGAGACATTTTATAGCTAAGTGGATGCATACTGAGGCCATACTCTTAAGTGAAATAAATAGGACACATGTATATAAATATCATATAGTTTCTCTGGTGAAAAAAACTAAAAGTATAAATAAGAATCAAATTGTAGAATTGATATTGTTTTATAGAAAGAAAATGTCTAAAGGAGTGGGGGAGTGGGAAGGGTGGGGGAAAGGTAAAAATGGATAAGAAAAAATATGTGACAAGAAAAAACTGGAAACATAGTCTTTGTAAATAGGGAAGGGTAGAGTGGGTGAAGGGAGGGCAAGGGAATGGGAACAAATAAGAACCAAGATCTGTCATGTAAAAGTACAAGATCCTAATGAATGTAACTGCATTATATACCTAAAATGTCAACTTACTGGGAAAAATTTTTGTGTTTACTATTTAACTGACACAAAAAAATTGTATATATTTATAGGGTACCATGTGATGTTTTGATACTTGTATACACATGTAATGTTCAAATCAGGGCAAGTATATATACCTCCTCAACAGAAATGGTTTCTTGTGGTCGTTATCAACATAACAACAGGATCTATGAAAAGTGAGGATTTAAAATAATACATAGCAGATTTGCTATAGGAGATACTAAAGATCATTAATAGCATAAGAAGTGTGTGTGTTTGTGTGTATTTGTAAAATAAAGTTATCCTTGTCAAAATTATTTAAGTAGCCAGCAAGGAATCTAGGGCATGAGGGATTTTCTGTGAAGGATACTGCCTTGCCCACCACTGGATGCAGAAACTACACATAATTTTTATGAAAGACGAAATTTAACAAAAACATGAAAACACATTTTATGATGTTATTGCTAATCTTATGAAAATGTGAAGACATTTATGTGGAGTAGAGTTTTAGTTCCAAGAGACAAAGAAGAAACATAGTTTTCTATAGCACGTTCCATTTTGCCCTAAAAAAGTACAACTAAATGAGGCAACTGCAAAAGAAACCTAAAGTCCTGGGTTTTCTTCATTCCTTTGTCCTGGGGCCACAACTCTTGGGACTCAGGAGTTTGCAAGATAATCTAGCATACTCTTGAGCTTTCAGCATACATGGGGCATACAGACTCATGGTTTCAGTAGCTTCTCCTTGTAACTAAATTCCTTTGCATAGTTGCTTTGAACCTTACCAACTGCCCCCTCCAGTATTTGGCTCCCCTCTTCTGTTTTCCAAAAGGCAGACCTTAGCTAATCAAACTGAAATGTCACCCTCTACAGACATTTCACTCACTTCCTCATTTCTGCATGGAAATATAGCTCCTACTGCAAATCTTGCATTCCTTAAAATTCTTTCTAAAACCTTTTCTTCTATGAACTCCATTCAATTTATTCCCATTTACTGGAGAATCCATTAAGCATTCATTCATTCACAAAGCTTTTTGTGGAGCTTTTACTATGTATATAACAAACAATAGGACATGGGGCGGGTCACAGGGATAGACAAGTTGCAGTCTCCACTCCCAGGGAATGTATGGTCCAACTGCACAGATGGCAATATGCTGTGGGCACTGCAGTGAGATCAGAGGAACAGAGGGGTGCACTAAAGGGCCCCAGGGAAGACTCTAATGAATTTAGTGAAAACTGAAAGAGGAAGTGAGAGACGACCATGGAACTAAACAGGGTCCCCAGCCTTTCTGTTAGGAGCGCTTTGTCAATGTTACGAGACATTAACATTATTGTATAGACAATAATGCTAGGGACTGCAGTGGGAGGGGAGTTGCTGGATGTGGAAGGGCACAGCAATTGACTGCTGAAAAAGGAACATGGGAGGGAAGTGTGTGATGGGCAGGGTGGGAAGTGGTCGGTGTGGCTCTTCGATAACTGCTAGGACTCAGTAGGGCTTGCAACCATGATCTACTGATTTGGGAGCTTGGAAAAAATCTTTTGGCTGTTGTCTAAGCATTACTAACAGTGAATATAGCTTTTCCCCCCCTAGTTTAAATATAAAACAAGAAGACACATAGATATAATTTTAAGTACTATGTTCTCAAGCCTTTATTTCATTTTAAGAAACTTAAAATCTATTTCATTTAACAATAACTGTATCACTAAAAGTGATAGTAAAATATATGTATCTCATTTTCAGTATATATCTGTCTCTCCATCAGTTTCCACATGGCCCACACAATTATATCAGCTCTCAGAAGCCCACTGAAAATTAGCAAAAAAGATGTGTGAAAAGACAGAAATAGTATCCAATCCTTGCGGAATGTCTCCTGTAGAAGAATGAGGAAGCACAGGGGAAGAAATGGTAATATTTCTTCTTCTTTGTGGTCCTCTTGCATTTTGAAGTCAACCTCACCTTTCATCTGTTGTGACCTTCAGCTGGTTTGGACAGATGAAAGCAGAGATAGCTATGTGACACCCAAGCTCCTGCATCCTAGTCTCAATTCTTGTTTTGTGTGTGTGTGTGTGTGTGTGTGTGTGTGTGTGTGTGTGTGTGTGTGATCATCCTGCTTTCTTCAGGATGAATGCAAGTCTGATCACACCTCAAAATAGCCGGCACGTTCCTCACTCTGGCTTTGTGACCAACCTCAGGAGTCTAGAAAAGCTGGAGGCAGAAGCCATGAATTCCAGCATGACAAGGCGGTGGCTCCAGCACCACGGGAGGGCAGGAGACGGGCACCCTGAGGAGGTGGGAACCCCTGGGAAGGCATGCTCTGAGCTGGAATTGGTGACAAGGGCTCCAGAGGGTGGGCTGTGTGCAGTTCCTCCCAAGTCCCCTCTCTGGGTCCTCAGTGTGAAGCTCAGAATCTACAGTTTATTCTACAGAAATTGGCAACTCCAGAGATCTCAGCTTCCACCCCTCCCGCATCCCAGAGGGTTGGTGATTTAAACATTTACCTGCATGCCATTGCCTAAGAACATTCAAATTCAATTTTTACTAATGGCACGTGGGCCAAATAAAACCCATTCTCTACTGTATCCTACCCCCAGTCAGACACTCCCTGTCTAGCAGGGAGGCTGTGCCAAACTGCAATGCTTATTCGTTCTCTCCCCTCACATCCTGTC
This sequence comes from Fukomys damarensis, assembly GCF_012274545.1. Taxonomy (NCBI): domain Eukaryota; kingdom Metazoa; phylum Chordata; class Mammalia; order Rodentia; family Bathyergidae; genus Fukomys; species Fukomys damarensis. The sequence continues at coordinate 34,261,116 of NW_022900940.1, forward strand.
TTCCGGAACAGAAGACCAATGAGGTGGCTCTGCAAAACTGCCCCAAAGAAGCAAGGTAAGGGACACAATTTGCCAACAGGTGTCTGAGTAACTCATCTCAGAGTTACCTTCTCTTGCTTGAAACGCCTCAGCCCACCTCTACGGTTAACACCTGTGAAATTGTTCAATAAAACAATCCCACAAGCCCTGTTGCATCTCTCCGATGTGTAGTCTGTTACACTTCTTGTCAGTGAGGCAGCACATAATTCATTGAGAGGGCCAAGTGAAACGTTTGTGAATAACAAATGAAGATTTAGTTCAAGCGTTCCTGGCGGGTCTTGATGGGCTTACCAGGTTTATGGATCTGTTTCATGGGAATGCACTCTACAAAGTTGCGCTTGTGAGTTGTGTATTCAGTAAATAAGGGAATACATTATATTTTTGTCATTGTTGTAGATATGAATAAAAGGAAATAAAATGATTGCCAGAAAAAGCTATTCCAGATTTTTGGAAGTGGAAGTGCTATATTTAAAAAATGGAATAATATGTCTAGCATGAGATACCCTGTTAAATTAAATAGTCGTAAGTAATGCTGTATTTTTTTTCATAAAACAGTTTCCATCCAATACTGGAAAAGCTTAAAAAAACAAAACCCAGGAACCATCTACAATCAGGCTCTGAAACTGAGGCTCGCAGGCTGGACGAGGGTAATGGATCGAATGCAGGATGTCTTTGAACCTGCATGTGAAAGCAGTTTCATTATTTTCTCTCACCTCCAACTGAAACCTAGTATGTCCTTTAATGATGAAATAATCAATAGTGCTATTAGCAGCAGTACCTGTCTCTTTATCACTGAGAAATCACAGATATATTCCTATCAAATTACAGTCATTGTAGATATCTGAAAACATTGTTTTTATTCATTACTTTTTCAAAATTACAGTAATTATTAAAACCACTGCTAGGTTTTGTTTTTTTAGAAGCATATGCATTATTACATCACATGTTTAACTTATATATTTTGATAACTATAATTCCATATAATTGATTTTCTCTGTAAACCCTATAAATTTTATTTTATGCATTCTAAATTATCCTGAGAAGTCTGTGGAATTTACCAGATTTCCAAAGATAAGAGGATCCAATGAAGTAAAAGAAACCCCAAGAAGCCCTTAAGAGCCTTTGTTTTAAAACTGTCCCCAAATTTATTCATTCATATGGTAACAATCTGACACTTAAGTGCCTTCAACATGCTCTGCAGTGTCCTAGGAACTGGGAATATAGGAAGAAAATAAAACTCTTACTTTCAAGGACCTCATATTCTACAGAATATACTTTTCCAGATGCAGTAATTATTTAAACATTCAGCTTTGAAATCAACAACAGAATCCCACAAGTAGCATAGATTCTCGCTACTCAGTGTGGTCCAAGAGGCAGCAACTTGGCCATCACTAGAGACCTGGCTAGAAATGCAGATTTTCAGGTCCTATTCTGGCATTTGCATTTTAGCAAGAACCCATCAAATAAAGTTTGAGATGTGCCCTCAGTTTCACATACTATCTACCTTACTATTTCCTCTGTCCCATTCAACCTGAATAATAATCTGAAATGATGATAAAAACATCAAGGAATCAGGAGACCACCAATAAAGTCAAGTCTAGACCAAAGTGATTCTTACAAGGCTCATGAAAGAGAAGGTGGCTCTTTTGAGAGTTCTGTTTCTAGCAGCACAGAAGAGTAAAAATTCAAACTGGGGGGAAAAATCATAATTGAAAATCTTATCACATTTTCACATGCTTTAATTTTGTCATTCCTTTGTATGAAATAAAACAACTCATCTTGTTTAGCGTTACCTCAATGGAGTGAAATTAGCTACACCGTTCTTTTACTCAGAGAACTATTCATAGATTCCTATTCTCAAGCATGTTATTTATATTCTGCCTAAAAGTAGGTTTCACAGTTATTTAGAATTATGCAGCATCAACAGAGTACTTCCTTAATTTTGATTTGAAGAGTGAAACACATTTGAATTTCCTCTTATAATATCTGGGGAGAACCCTAAAGTGAGAAGATTGGGAGAACAATGACACATAAGAAAAGAGATTAGAACCCAGTGATTACATAAACTGACTGAAATCTATGTGTGGTGGATACTTCTGAAATTATATGCAAACTTCAGTAATGTGGGCTGATAAATTTTATTAACAGCCAAGGTCAGTGTTCTCTGCTCACTGAAATCTCTCATCTAATTTTTGTGTTAATTTTTATTTTTATAAATATTGCATTGAAGTATTTGCTTTGATTGCTGAGTTTTGGGACACTCCTTAAATTTTGCATTTGAGGTTTGAGTTTGGACACTGCTACATATGTAAGGTCAGTGATAGGGAAACAATTACAATTAGAGTAAATTCTAGAAGTAAAAAAATAAGTTTTCATTGTTTCCAAGCAGTTGTCTCATTCCTAAAACACAATCAATAACATTAAAATAAATGTAAACCAATCATATTACTGTGTCACATTGCATATATACACCACTCATAAACATAATTTAGATCTCTTATTTTCAGCATATTTTACTGTCAGAAAACTCTTCCATTTAATTAATAGGTAAACTGAGGCTTGGTTCATTAACTTCTAGACTTGTGGTTCCTCCAAGCTATTCCCAAGAGAAACGTTTACCAAAAGATAATCCATTGTAATGTAAGAAGTGGAGTTTTATGTTCATACTTCGTGTGAAATGCTATTGTCATCAAAGTTAATCACCAAGAAAGCTAAGGCTAATAAATAGTGAGATGAATTGGAAAATTTGATCTTTGCTTGGATTTAAATTAATGAAATTATATGGCATCAAAGACAACACCTTACCAGCGCCGTTTAATGCTAACAACTTTCATAATAGTCTCAAAGGGCATTGGCAAGAACTCTTTGAATTGCTTGGTGAAAAATTACATTGCATCACTGTTTTTGCAAACACAATGCAACATCCTAAAGAAAGGGGTACATGTGAAGACAAAATGAAATTCTATCCTCAAGTAAAGAACAAATAGTCCCAAACATCTCCAAAAGCACATAGCTGAATAGAAAAGGTCTGGTGCTGTACCACATAATTCCTCAAAAGACAAGAAATAAATAACTAAAACACTGTAATCAAGCCCTCCCCTTGCTGTTGCATTCAGAGCTTTGTTTGGTTTTAAGAAGCAGAACCAGACTCAAGCTGGCTCAAGGTAAGAAAATTTTATTTTAAGGATAAATAGCAATAAAGAGGATAGGGTCTATTGGGAGGATGGCTCTTTTGAAATGAGATGTGCAGTGAGTGTAATCCACACTGGATATCAAAAAATTCCACAAATCATGATGTGGAAATGTTTATACTGATATACTGATAGTATTTTGGATATATTAGGTTATATAAAATATACTATTAAAATTAATCTCACGTGTTTCTTTCTACTTTTTCTTCTTTTTCTTTTCTTACAGTGCCAATGTTTGAACCCAAGTCCTTCACATTGAGTTACAATTCCCACCAAATTTCTATTTTTTTATTTTGCGACAGTGTTTGCTAAGTTTTTAAATTTCCCAGACTGGGCTTGAACTTGCAATCCTGATGTATCACCCTTCCAGAGTGCTTGGCTAAAAGTTTTCTTAAGTGCTTGGCTTTTTAGTTTTCTTAAGGCAATTGCTAGACAAAGTTATTGTGTGGCTTTCATTTTTGCCTCTTTTTCTTTCTTTTCTTTGAGATGGAGTCTTACTATGTTGCCCAGACTGGCCTTGAGTTCCTGAACTCAGGGGATCCTCTTGCATCTGACTTATGAGTAACTGGGACTATAGGCCTGTACCATTGCTGTATTTCTATTTATATTTCTAATGGACAGTGCTGCTCTAGCAATATTGGTATGGGGGTGACTCTTAGGATAAGAGATTCTCTTTGTACAAAACAAAGAGGGCAAAGGAGCTGAGAGTGGAAAGTTTTCTTTAGAAAGGAGTGCAGACCCAATTAGATATAATTTACTGCTGACCAACTAAAGGTGAATGAAACCAGGGAACCTGTCTCTGTAGACATAAGGCAAACCCCTAGGGTCAGAAGCTCCAGAGATAAACAAGGTTCTGGTCCAGCAGCACAGGCCCCAGGAAAAGTGCATGGCACTTGTAAACTGCAAAAACAACATGGAGTTTTACCCCAAAAGGTGACTCCCTGCACACAGCAGGCTAGAATTGGAGAAGAAGTCCAGTGCAGAGTTCACTATGTTGCCAGTGTTTAATCAGGAGCTATTTTAGAAAGAGATTGATTGTTTAAGACTGAGCCACAGAACAACTTACAAAGCAAGTTCACTACAACTATGGTTGGTAAGAAATAACAGCCCTCTGATTGTGCTTTATATTTGAAAAGTGCTTAATTTCCAGACAAAATTATAATAGTTAAAGCTCACTAGTCCTACCACACTACTAATATCACTGATCTTCTCTTTTGGGTGTTCAACAACTAAAGTTTGGAAACCAAAGCTAGAAATGTAACTGGGTTAAGAGGACAACTACTATTTTGGCCTTGGCCCCTTGAGGTCAACAAAGAATCCAGGACATGAAGGAACTCTTTCTACAGGATACTCCATCTCTTGTAAGTCACCCAACCTCCTGAACAGGGAGATTGTTGAACACCAGAGGACAAATTACCTTGTGCCAAAGGAGGCTCACTAAGAAGAAAAAGTCTCCCACTCTTTCACCAAAAGCAACATGGTCAAGCAAGGCCATGACCATCCTGACAGCTGATACTGACAGAGAAGCTGAGAGGCTCTATGCACTGTCCCAAAGTAATGCCTGAGGAGACTTAACTGACCTTGATAGACAAAGATTGATTTTTATTGACACAGCTCTAAAAGGTTTGTCATCATTGTCCTAGAAAGAGATAATCCAACAATGCCAGTAAAAGAATAAACAAAATAGACAAACCCTTAGTCTTACAAAAAGGGAAAGAAAACACTAAAATCAATGCAATTAGAAATGAAAAAAGTGAAATCAAAATAATCATGGAAAAATCCAAAAGATTATTAATTAATAACTACTTTGAAAACCTGTATTCCAATGCACTTGAGAACTCAGAAGAAACAGATAGGTTTCTAGATACGTATGAATTACTAAAACTGAAACAACAGTGTAAGAATATAAACTAGTACAACCACTGTGGAAATCCGTATGGAGATTCCTCAAAAAATTACAACCAGCAATTCCACTTGACCTAGCTATTCCCTTTCTAGATATCTTCCTGTTCTTGTGTTTGTTGTTTTGTTCTGTCTTCTCCTCTTGTCTTCAATAGCTTCCTAGAATTTTCATGATCTTCCTGTGTCCTCTGGCCTCACTTCTAACCTTCCCCTATCCTTCTACCTGTCTATCCCTCTCTCCCTAACTCCTTCTAAGTCCCTTTCCTGAAGGGTAAAGTTGCTATATTGAAGTTTATTCACTATAAACATAGTTTGGGCTGATCCTCAATTTTGATTTAATTCATACTTTTAAAGGTGATAGATTAGTAACTACCACAAATTGTCAATTAGATGTGCTTGATGCTATTGTGTTGCAGACTGTATCAGTTGGGATAAGATATAATTGATCTAATCAGTTGCCTTTCCTGGTATTGTAAAACTGAGAGTGACTCAGTCATTAGAGACTCAAAACCTAAAGACCAGCTATATCTAGAAGATTGAAGTATTAACCCAGGTATTAAACCAAGGACAGTACCAACAACAAAAATAGAAATGAGAAGACATCTAAGCAAGGCACACACACAGACTTTCTGCTCACCAAAGGCAAATTCTGGGGAAAACGAGGTGGAAAAGCCTGACAATCAACAACCTGGACACCCTAAACGGATAACACAGAAAGTAACAAAATCTGCAAGTCAAGGAGAGCCTGGAATGAGGTATTTCAAGCCCTAAAAAAAAAAAACAAAAAACAAAAAACTTCCAATCTAGACTGATATATCCCACAAAACTATCAAAATTGATGTGGAAATAAGATACTTCTATGACAAAGAAGACCTGAGAAGTTTCCTGAATACTAAACCAGCATTCCAAATAATTCTAAACAATATTCTGGAAATAGACAATGAAGGTCACAACTCCATAAAGCCCAACAGAGCAAATCCAACAGGCAATACAAGAAATTAAAGGGAGAGAGGGAAAAATAAAAAATAAAAGAGCAAGCAACAGGAAAATAACATGACAAAGATAAGTCAATACATATCAGTTATAACCATCAATGTTAATGGCCTCAATTCACCAATCAAAAGAAATGGACTGGCAGAATGAATTAAGAAGCAAAATCCAATATGCTGTATAAAAGAAACTTATATAGTTCACAAAGAAATTTACAGACTGAACATAAAAGGATGGAAAACAATTCTCCATGCAAAAGGAGCCCAGAAAAAAAAGCAGGGGTAGCTATCTCATTTACAGATAAAGTAGATTTCAAATCAAAACTAATTAAGAGAGACAAGGCCACTACATCCATGTAAAGGGAACAATACAACAGGAAGAGATGACATTCATAAATATATATGCACCAGATACTAATGCCTCCAACTATACAAAACAAATGTTAATGGACATGACAAAACAAATAAGCACTAATACAGTTGTAGTGATGAACCTCAATATCCCCACTGTCACAAATAGACAGATCATCTAGACAAAAAAATCAATAACGAAATAATAGAACTGAACCAAGCTTTTGAACAAATGGACTTAATAGATATCTAGAGAGTGTTCCACTCCACAAAATCAGAATATATGTTCTTTTCAGGTGTACATGAGTCATTCTCCAAAATAGACTACATGCTAGCTCACAGAACATGCTTAAGTAAATGCAAAGGTAATGAAGTTATCCCCTGTATATTATCAGACCTTAGTGCAATTAAATTGGAGATGAATAGTATAAGAAACTGCAAGAACTACACAAACATATGGAAATTGAATAACACCCTGCTGAACAACCATTGGGTCACAGAGGAAACTAAAGAAGAAATTAGACAGTTTCTAAAATTAAATGATAATGCCAATACAACATACAGAAATCTATGGGACACAATGAAAGCAGTTCTTCAAGGGAAATTCATAGTAGTAAATGTCTGTACTAGGAAAACAGAGTGAGCTCACATAAACTACCTAATGCTTAACTTTAAGCTCTTAGAAAAAGAAGAGTAAGACAACCCAAAAGCTCATACAAGGGAGGAAGTTATAAAGATGAGAGAAGAAATCAGTGCAATGAGGACTAAGAGAATTATACAAGAAAATCAATGAATAAAAGAGTTGGTTTTTGAAAGAATAAATAAAATCCATGAACTCTTAGCCAACCTTATCAAAAGAAGGAAAGATGAGCTGGGGATTTAGCTCAGTGTTTCTGCTGCCTGCCTTGTAAGCACAAGGTCCAGAGTTATCCCTGGTAAAAAAAAAAAAAAAAAAAAAAAAAAAGGCTCATAGTCCTGCAATTAGGAATGAAACAGGGGAAGTCACAGCAGATCCAGCTGAAATCCAGAGAATCATCAATACCTACTTTGAAAACCTGTACTCTAATAAAATGGAAGACACAGAAGAAATGGACAGATTTCGAGATACATATGAATTACCAAATTTGGATGAAGAAGATATAAACAGTTTAAACACCCCACTTACAATCAGTGAAATTGAAAATATAATTAAAACTTTACCAAGAAAAGCCCAGGTCCTGATGGATTCACTGCTGAATTCCAGAACAGATTTAGAAAAGATCTATTGCCACTACTCTTTGAACTCTTTAATGAATTTGAAAGGGAAGCAATATTCCCAAACTCATTCCTGGAAGCCAGTATTATTTTGATTACAAAAGCAGGGGAAGACCCAGCCAAGAAAGAGAACTAAAGGCCAATCTCCCTAATGAACATAGATGCAAAAATCCTCAATAAGATACTGGCAACAGAATACAGAGGGTCATCAAGAAGATTATACACCCTGACCAAGTCAGATTTATCCAAGGAATTCAAAGATGGTTCAACATACATAAATCAATAAATGTAATACACTATTTTAATAGAGTCAAGGACAAAGTCATATGATCATCTCAATAGATGCAGAAAAAGCATTTGACAAAATCCAACACCCATTCATGATAAAAAAAAAACCTGCAGAAAATTGGAATAGATGGTCTTTATCTCAATTTGATAAAGGCTATCTATGAAAAACCAACAGCCAACATCATACTAAATGGCCAAAAACTAAAAACCTTCATGCTAAAATCAAGAGCAAGACAAGGATGTCTTCTACTGTTCAATATAGTTCTGGAAACATGAGCCACAGCAATTAGACAAGAGAAAGAAGTAAAAGGAATAAAGATCAGAAAGGAAGAAGTTAAACTGTCATTTGATGATGATATGATACTCTACATAGAAGACCCAAGAAAACTCTGCCAAAAGACTTCTAGACTTAATTGACAGATTCAGTAGAGTAGCTGGATATAAGGTCAACACTCAAAAATCAATAGCATTCTTGTACACAAATAACAGATTCACTGAAAGAGAAATTAGGGAAACAATTCCTTTCACAATAGCATCCAAAAAATGAAATATCTAGGAATAAATCTAATGAAGAAAACAACAGACCTCTACATTGAGAACTAAAGCACTCTGAAAAAAGAGATTGAAGAGGATATCAGAAATTGAAAAGACATCCCTTGCTCCTGGGTAGGAAGACTCAACATAGTGAAAATGGCCATGCTTCCAAAGCTGCTATACAGATTCAATGCAATCCTAATTGAAATCCCAATGGTATATTTCACAGAACTAGAGAAAACAATCCTAAACTTCATTTGAAACCAGAAGAGATCTAAAATAGCAAAAGCAATTCTAGGCAACAGAGACATGGCAGGGGGTATCACAATCCCCAACCTGGAACTATACTACAAAGCTACTGTCATAAAAACAGCAAGGCACTGGCAAAGAAATAGACCCAAGAATCAGTGGAATAGCTTAGAAGATGAGAAACAACACCAGACATACTCATCTACCTCATCTTTGACAATGGAGCCAACCACCCTCACTGGAGGAAAGATAGCCTCTTTAATAAATGGTGTTGGAAAAACTAGATTTCAATCTGCCAAAGATTAAAACTAGGCCCTTACCTTTCACTACACACTAAACTAAAATCCAAGTGGATTAAAGATCTGAATATTAAAACAGAGACACTAAGCTTGTCAGTAAATTAGCTAGGTAGAACTCTTGAAGACATTGGCATAGCAAAAGACTTTATGAACAAATCTTCAGTAGCATGGGAATCAACAACTGGGATCTCATCTTTTAAAAAAGCTTCCGTGCTGCAAGAGAAACCACCAACAGAGCTGAAAAACAACCTACAATGAGGGAAAAAAATTTTACCAGCTACTCTTCAGACAAAGGACTACTATCTACTATCTAGAATATATAAGGAACTCAAAAACATCAGATGCCCTCTCCTCACAAAGACCCAATTCAAAAACGGGCATCTGAAATGAACAGATATTTCTCAGACAAACAAGTAAAAGCAGCAAATATATGAAAAAAGTTCAACATTACTGGTCATTTGAGAGATACAGATGAAAACAACACTCAGATTCCACCTTACCCCAGAATGGCTGCTGTCAAGAAATCAACCAATAACAAATGCTAGCAGGGGTGTGGGGAGAAAGGAACTCGTCCTCATTGTTGGTGGAAGTGCAGACTGGTTTAGCCACTGTGGAATCAATATGGAGATACCTCAAACAACTAGGATTAGAGGTCGCATTTTACCCAGCTATTCCCCTGCTGGGTATCTTCCCAGAAGAATTAAAAGAATCATACCAAAGTGATATATGCTCACCCATGTTTATAGTGGCACAGTTTATAATAGCTAAAACTTGGGAACAGCCCAATTGCCCATCAGCTGGAGACTGGATAAAGATGTGTGTGTGTGTGTGTGTGTGTGTGTGTGTGTGTGTGTGTGTGTTTTAAATAAAATGTAGTACTACTCAGGCATAAAGAATGAGAAACTAGAGAGATTTATAGCTAAGTGGATGCTCATTGAGGCCATACTCAAGTGAAATTAATAGGACACACATGTGTAAATACCATATAGTTTCTCTGGTGTGATAAACTACAAGTGTAAATAAGGGTCAAAATGTATAAATGATGTTTTGTAATAAGAAGAAAAGGTCTAAAGGTATTGGGCAAATGGAAGGAGTAGAGGAAAGGTAAAAAGGGAAGAGAAAAGGGAAAAAAATGGAAACAAAGTCTTTGTAAATAGGGAAGGGTGGAGGGGGTGAAAGGAGGGCAGGGGAATGGGGAAAAAATAAGAATCAAGATATACCATGTAAAGGCATAAGATCCTCATGATGAATATAACTGTATTGTATACCTAAAATGTACCAATCAAGTCAATGGGAAAAATAAAATAAAATAAAAGGTGCCGGAGAAACTGGCAACGACATGCCAAAGATTAAATCAAGATCCCTATCTTTCACCATGTAGTAAACTAAAATCAAAATGGATCAAAGATCTAAATGCATCAAAGAAACAGTCTTCTGCAAGGTAAAATAGGTAAAACTCTTGAAGACATAGGCAAAGGCAGGAACTTTCTGAACAGAACCCCAACTATGCAAGAAATAACATCAAGAACCAATAAATGGAATTATATCAAACTGAGAAGCTTCTGCACAGTACAGGAAATGACTGACAGAATGAAGAGAGTGAAAGGAAAATGATGAAAAAAGAATTAAGATATGTGATGTACAGGTATCAACCCCAGGGGAATATGAACATTATGTACTGTAAAGATGTACCAATAAAAATAAAGGTAAGAGAAACCAACAAGTTGATAGTCCAGATACCACAAATCTGTCCTATTCTTCCTTCTCATTGCTTTTTCTTTTCCTCCTATTTACTTTGTTTCTCCTCCCCTCCTCTCTTTCCTTCTCCTCTCTTCCTTCTTTCCTTCATCACACACACACACACACACACACACACACCCCCTTTTATTTATACATACATACATATATATGCATATTTTGAAGAAAGGAGAAGAAATCTTGATTATCCTGGACAGATCAAACAAGAAAGGAAGTTATGATTAATCCAATCACTTACTAACTCCAGAAAACCAAGAGGAAAATGAACAAAATCCAAAAGTTAAGCATTTATTAAGCTGAAGACTGAAGATATTCCTAATTGTGTGCTGGGAACATCAGTGCCCTGTTTGCTATGGCATTGGCTCTGCCTCAGTAAATTGTCCTTCCTGATCAGCTTAACAGAGTTAGAGGTGATTCTTCAAGTTTGTGGAGACCATCGCTTACGTGTGTGTCAAACAGATTGCGTTTGTAACATTTAATGCCCACAATAACAATAATAAAACACACTGGCGTGTGCTCTGTGTAAACACTTTCCTCTGAAGATAGAGCCAGTGAAATGTTTTAGGAACTTTGACATTTATAGCTGCATTTATAATCTTTTTTGGATCATTTCCTCACAGAGTCACATGTTTGTATATTTTAAATTCTCTGGAGAAATAAAAATGTTTAAACATAACATAATGATATGATATGCATTTTATGAGCCTTTGCTCACCATCTAAGCATGAGCAAAGAGGTTGTATGGTGAATCCTGAGAGGGGTTTCTATGAAAATGTTGTGTTTTCTAGGCACTGTATATGTATGATGCTCACAATGCCAGGGACTAGAAAGGGAAGGGGGAGGTGACAATCAACTCAAAGGGCTTTATTTATATTTGAAGCTAGGCTTCACTAAAGGTAGGAAACTAGACACTGCTTATTTGGGAATACACACTATGAGAGTTTTGTGGACAGACATACTTTTTGTACTTTCAGAGAAGGTGAAGGAGACCCAGAAACTTTATTGTCATTCTAAACATTACAAATCATAGAAGTATACCTGCTGTTGATGTATTAAAATCTCCTAATCCATAGCACAGTAGGCCAAGATGAATTCATCATAACCATTCAAAAGACTATTATGATTATGCAAGCAAATGAACAACCTCTTTATTTTCAGCTAATGCAATGACATTAACTTATTCTAAACACACAACTTGCTATCTTACTTGTGTTAACTTATTAAATGTTTGCAACAAGTTTAAGCAGTCAGTAAACAGAATGGCATTCAGCTCAGGAGATATCCTGCATAGAAATCTGTTCCTACTTCAATACAGTACACTATCCAGGATTGAGAGAGTCTATCAACTTAAAAACTTATCTTCCTAGTCTCTGACATCCCTCCTCCTGGGGCAGAGGTTGTTCTGCACTGTCCTTGAATGTGGGCCAACTTTAGTGACTGGCTGACTCGCAGAATGTCGCAGAAGCAACTCTGTTGGCCTTTGAGGGCAGCCATAGTAGGTCATTCACCTTCTGCCTTGTTCCTTTGGAACACTCATCTCTTTTTCCTCTGCATTCACATCAAACAAGTACTTTGCCAACATCACAACATGGTTTCAGGAAAACACACCTTACATAATGGTTCAAAAACCAATCACCATGAAGGTGTTAGGAGCACTCACCCTGGGGGCCCTGAGAACCATTAGGGTGGCCATCTTGTGACAAAGCTTATATGGCAATTTCAGGCTTTTTATTTATTTATTTTTGCCTCTTAAGGAGAGTTAAAATAACTGTTTTAAATTTTAAATCAGCTCTTCACAATTTTTAAATTCACATGAATTTCTTTTAGCAAGTCACATATGGCAGGCATCTGAAATTCCTTTTCTCTTTGGCCCATTCATTAATTCTTACTTCCTAACCAATATCACACTTTATTAGTTGCTATAGATTATAATTTGTTTTCACGTTTGGCTGGGGAAGTTCCTGAACAGTGTTCTTTTTCAAAAAAGTCTTGGCTTTTCTTTTATTTTCTCTTTCAAAATTTGGAAGTAGGTTGTTGAATTTCTGTAGGAAATATTATTAATATTTAATTTAATTTATAAATAAGTTATAGGGAAGTGATTTTCAATCCAGGAACATGGTCTCCTCTTCATTTATTCAACGTTTCCATAAAGTTTTATGACATTTTTCATCTAGGTCTTGCACATTTCTCTTATTTCATTCCTAAGAATTTGTTTTGCTAAATTTGTGAATGGGGCAATATTCAAGTTTTATTTAGTTGTGATGTTAGGACATGGAAAAGCCATGGATTTGTATGTATTGACCTTGGAGCTAATCTCTTTATTTATCTGTCTCCATCTGCTGGATCTCCTGTAACAAAATATCATAGAATAAGCAGCTTCAACAATAAACATTAATTTTTCACAGTCTGGAGGCTGAAATTCCGAGATCAGGGTACCAGCATGGTATTCTCTCCTGAGGGCTGATTTCCTGGCTTGGCTTGTGAACAGCTGCCTCTTGCCTTCCTTACATGGTGAGGGAGAGAGAGAGGAAGCAAGCTGACTCCTGTCCCTTCTAAGGGTACTCATGTCATCATGAAAGCGCCACCTTTGTGACTCTAGTCCTCCCCCAAGGCTCCATCTCCAAACACCATCACATCAAGGATTAATATTTCAACATTAAAATTTTGAGGAGACTCGAACCTTCAGTCCATAGCATTTCCAGGTTGTTATGTGTGCCTCTGACTTTCTGAGTACAGATGGTATCATCTATGAGTAACTATTTTTGCCTCTTCCCTTAAATTCACAGTTCTTATTTATCTTTTTCTTTATTATTCATTGATTAGAAATTTCAGAAAAGTTTTAACAAGTCAAGGTGATAGGAAGCACATTTTCTTTGCTTTTGAATCCAACATTACTAAATATAACACTAGTTGTGAGTTTGTGATAGAAATCTTTAACAGGATAAAAGTGTTCATTGTATTTCTAGCTTTCTTGGAATCTGAGAAAAAGTGAAAATTGAATCTATCAATTTTTTTGGCCTCATTAAGATATGGTATAGATTTTCTTCTTTAATTTGTTAGTGTAGCAAAATAAAATGCTACCCTTTTTTTTCAGGGAATCCATATTTATTGAGCAACTACTATGTGCCAAGAGCTGTGATAAATTCAGAGAATAAAAGTGAGAGCAAGAAAGACAATGCTCAGTACTAAGAGAAAAAAAAAAGCTGGTGGTTTTTGTGTATATGGTTTATAATTGGTCACCTACATTAAATCTCACTGAGGCTATTAGTTTTCAATAGATTTTTTCCTATTTGGGGGATTTTGGGGACAATCAAAATGCTAGGAAGTAATATTTGTCCTCTTCTTCCACAACCATGTTTTTCTGTTGTCTGATCTTATTTCATGGGTTATAAATTACAGAAAAATACTGTATATTCATAATGGGAAACATTCTTGTATTTTTTTTTCTTTTAAAATGAATATTTCTAGGGCTGGGGATTTAGCTCAGTGGTTCTGCTGCCTGCCTCACAAATACAAAGTCCAAATTCGATCCCTGGTACCAAAAAAAAAAAAAAAGAATGTTTCTAGAATTTTATTATTGCATTTTTCAATTAATTTTTGGCATACTGGAAATGATCACTTCTTTTTTTCTTATGACATCTTGATGTGAAAAATTATATTGATAAATTCATAATATTTAATTATATTTGCATTTGTGAAACAAAGCCTATTGGAAGTTTCTTTTTATTATCTCATAAATAGCTGAATAGATTTAGTATTACACTTTAGATTTTGGCATCTATATTTATGAGATTATTTTGTCTTTTTCTTTTTTGAATGAGTTCTATTCAATTTTGGTGTTAAAATTTTGCCATTAATATTTGAACTTTGTATTTTCCCCTTATTTTAATGCCCTTAAAGGGTTAACAAAGAAAGAAAATTATTTGTTCTTTAAAATATGAAATAGTTTTTCCACTAAATGTTCTTAATAGGTAAATCTTTAAGTTTGTTTTTCAATATCTCTTTGAGAAAGTTCTTTCTTCTCTAGTTAATAATTATTTGAATGGGAATGATTCATTATATATAGATTTTCAAATGTTTTATGCCTCAGATGACACATTCTTTCTCATCCCTAATTTTTGCCTATTATTTCTTTGATTAAAATGGACATTTTATTTTATCTTTGTATTCTATTTATTGTTTACTTTCCCCCCGCAAAGAACAGTGCTAAAATGTATCTATTCTATTCCTTTTGTTTATTCAATTTTAATTTCTGCTTTTATCTATGATTATTTCTCCTCCTTTATTTTTGTTTCTGGTTAGTCTTGTCTTAGTTTGTACTTAGTTTCTCAAGTTAATAGTTTAATTCACTTGGTTTTTTATTATATAAAAGTAATAAAAGTGTCTTTTGTGAATATTCCTTTGAAAATAGCTTTGACTGTGTACACTGTTTAAATATGTAGTGTTTTTATTATTATAATTTGCTAGGTATTTTGAAACTGCCCTTTAATCCCCTATTTGACACAAAAATATACAGAAAATTTTTATTTTGTTTTATCACTACCAAAAGTCTGAGAAACATTTTAAAAGTTGTTCTACTATAAAATTTTATTGAATTTTGATTTTAAAAAATGGCTTGTATAGAGGGTTTTAAGAAAATTCTTTGTGATCTAATGTACGCAAAATTTTGACCATTTTATACATATTTAAAGAAAATGTCATCTATTTAAGTTATTGAGTTCCTATGTATATTTTAAAAATCAATAAATTATCTTACCTGAAACGCTCTTGCCTTGTGTGTATCCTACCTTTACTCTCTCTCTCTCTTTTTTTTGTATCAGGGATCGAACTTGGGACCTTGTACTTGCAAGGTAGGCAGCAGAACCACTGAGCTAAATCCCCATCCCAAAAGTGAAAAAAAAAGCTTTATTTTCTTGCTATATATCCATCTTAGTTTAGTTCTAACCGTTTTTGCTTCATGCTTATTTTATACTCTGATATTTAGTGCATAAAAATTGAATCTGGACAAATTTTCATTTAGGATCTTCCTACCAAAATAGAAAAAAAATATTATCAATGAGACATTTAGCTTTATTCCTTGACAATTTGCTTCCTTTTATATGACAATAATTCTAGCTTTTGAAGGAAAAGAGGAGCTTGTCTGAATTTTAATCTTATCCTTCTAATTTCCCTGAGTTACACTTTCTTAGGTATCTTTGAAAATCAGGGCCAGTTATGACCTAATCTTTGCCTTTTTTTTTTTTATTGAGTTTATTGGTACATTTAGGGATACAGTACAGTTACATTCATTGTTGGGATCATGTACCTTTATATGGCAAGTCTTGATTCTCATTTTTTTCCCCTTACCTCTGCCCTCCCTTCACCCCCTCCTCCCCTCCCCATCTACAAACACTTTATTTTCATCTTTTCATTCTCTCACATTTTTTTCTTTTCCCTTTTTGTTCTTCCCCTACGTATCACACCTTCCCTACACCTTTAGCTCCTTTCCTCCCATTTCTAAATGTCAGTAATCTTATTAGAATCTTATGCATTGTTGCAGAATATTCACACCAGGGAAACTATTTGGTATTTACACATGTGTGACATTTATTTCACTTAGGAGTATATCTTCAATATGTATCCATTTTCCTATGAATGAATCTATTCTCTCGCTCTTTATGGCTGAGTAATATTCCATTTTATAGAAAAACCACAACTTCTTTATCCAGTTTCCAACGGATGGGCAAATAGGTTGTTTCCAAGATTTAGCTATTACAAACTGTGCCGCTATAAACATGGGTGCACATACTTCTCTGTGATATGATTCTTTTAGTTCTCTTGGAAAGATACCCAACAGAGGGATGGCTGGGTCAAATGTTTTTTTTTTTTTTCTTTGCCTTTTAATATAATAAAATTGTTATGTTCTTCATGAATTGTGAATATATATGCTTACACAAATTGATTCACATTTTAATTTCTCTGCTCTTTCCTTTAATATTATCTCTGATTTTAACATCCATGTTTTCTTTTCCCTTTCTTCTCTAATATAAAGGTATACACTCTACTTTTAATTTTGGAAAGGGTGAACTTTAAACACAAATGCTCTATTTTCTGTCCACGTCAAGGGGAATCATCTCACACTTTTCTGACAAGTGTGGCTGGGACCAAGACAGTGGCAGGGGCTTCCTTGCTCCTATATCTCTTCCACCACTTGAGCACTTCGACCTAAATAATGCTTATTTGGTGAACATCGGCATCTACATTTTATATTTTAATTTTTAAGAATTATTGACCAGTTTGGCAAATTCCATTTAGCTATAGTGTATTTATTATTTAGACTTGATCTGATAGGACGGTATTTCGGTGCTTACCGTCCTGCTGGTCTTTTCACAGCATACCTTCCTTATTCATGCCGGTGTTTCACTGTGCTCATTTCACGGCTGTCTAGAAAACTTTGTTATTTTACTTTTTCTCATGAGGAGAACCTGACTGATTAACTTTCTGAGGTTTTATATGAAAAATGCTTTCTTATTGGCTTCAAATGCGAATGATAAAAATATCCAGACCTAGCCTTCTAAGATCTCAGCGTTTCCCCATATTGGGCCCCCAGGGATTTGCTCTATTAATATCGGCTCCTCATTTTTTCATCCCCTCGATGCTAACCTGTTCATTTTTCTGTTTTTTTATTTTATTTTGTTGTTTCCTATCTTCCTGAACCCGTTTTTGAAATTAAAATTCTAAACTTCCAGAAAAATTGGTGTTCTTATTCTATCAGTCCACTTGCCTAATATTAACATACTTCTTAATTATTATTTTCCTATTTGTTACGGTGACTTATGTGAGGACACTCACTTTTCCTCACGTTGGAGCTCTACTCTACCCTCTGAAACTATCATCTCCTTTCTGTGTTTCTATGTATCTCAGTTTTCCTTAATTCTGGCAGAGTGCCTCAAGTTTCTCCTATTACTGCTTTCATTATAAGCTTCAGCAATTAAGTGATTTACTGATTCTAATGTATTTTCAATAACGTGTTCCATACTCGGTTTTATAACATTTTTTTTTCTTCATACATCTTCCTCTCTACATTCTAGTTTCTCAACCAGTTTTCTCATCTCCATTTGTTTTCTTTTCCCATTTTTCATCTCTTGCTTCATGGGGTCCTTGAATGTTATTTAGATCACAAAACATATGCTGCTTGAAATTTATTCCCATTTCCTGTAGTAAATCTTTTTCAAAGTATGCTCTTCCTCTGCCTCTTGAGTGCTATATTTTCATTTTTTAAAGTTACAAAATTTTTCACATGCCTCATAATGAAGTTTTATTTTGCCTGTTTATTCATCCTTGAATGATGACTATTTTATCAGGCCTGTTATTTCTCTGCAAAATGGAGTGAATAGATTTCTCTTTGATCTACATGGATCTTTTTTTTCTAATTCTCTCTTAAAGCTTACACTAGGGGCCAGGGAATTAGCTCAGGGGCACTGAGCCTGCCTCTTAAGCACAAGGACCCAAGTTCAATCTCTGGTACCAAAACAAACAACCCCCCCAAAACAAAACATAAAAACCCCAAAACAACAACAAAAACACATTTAGTTAAAGGTTGTGCTATATAACATTTTACCCATTCAGTGGCTAAACACCAGGAGGGAGGTTTACTCTGACTTTCCATGAGCTGCAGTCATAACTTTCTCTGTATTACAAAGCCATTGTGCCAGGGCCCAGATTTGAAATGGTGAGGCCTAAGTTTTTCTACCACAAAACTACTTAAAATAGCTTTTCAACTTTGCCAAACACCTCAAACTCTATACCCCAATTGGTGGTCATACAGAATAGCCACAAGTGACCAGCTTCCCTGAGGTTCTGTAGGAACTTTGAGGGAAAGGAGCTGCAGTGACCTTCCATCTTTGGGTATTATTAAAATGCCTCTAGAATTTCCTTTATTTATTTATTTATTTATTTATTTATTTATTTATTTATTTATTTATTTATTTTTTACTTTTCAAGGCCATATCCCTTTCTCAGTAAGTGAGCCCTTGGTGTCTTTTATAAAGTGTCCCTTTAATGGAATAGAGACATCCTTATCTAGCTTCTAGCACAGATGCAAAATTCCCCAATTCTTGTATTGCTTTTGACATTTTAAATGGTGTTTAGAAGCTCTTTGTGTTCAAGACAGCACTTTTACATGGAAGTAAAGCAGAAATATCTAAATAAGAAGAGGTCTCAGCAGCTGCAGCTACGTCTCTACTTTAGGTGAGATACTGGGTGCCAAGGCAGAGTCACCATCCCCAAGGCCAGCCATAAGCCATCGACACCCCTGCAGTTCCCAGAGGTGTTTGCTATGAATCCCAGACAGTCTCCTGGGTGGCGACGAAGTTCCAGTGACTTTTTCCCTGTTTTAAAGATGGCCTGATCTACACATGCATCTGAATTTCCGTCATGGTTCTTATTTTTATTTTATTTTATTTAGTTAGCTTTGTTTGGTTTTTGGAGACAGGGTTTCACTATATAGCTGAGACTGACCTGGAACTCACTGTGTAGCTCAGGCTGGTCTTGAACTCACAGCGATCCTCCTGCCTCAGCCTCCAGAGTGCTGGGATTACAGGTGTGTGCCACCACGCCCGGCTATGGTTCTTATTTTTAATAGAACAATTATATATGAGTATCTATGGAATGCCAGATCTTTTACATGTACTATTCCATTTACTCTTCACATCATGCAATTTCATAAATATAATTGTAATCCAAAATTAAATTTACAAGTAAAGGAATTGAAGCCAAGAAAATGATTTAAAACTTTAAGGTCAGTCCATCAGCGAGTGTCAAAATCAGTACTCATTGATCCAGTCTCTCCCCAAGATCAGTGATTTCACCATTATTTGAAGAGTCTCTTCTACATGGAGCTTTTTTATTCCAAAAAATAAGTCGGTTTCCTACCTTTGCCATAGAATTGGTGACCATTTGTTTTTCCTGCCTTTGTGTCACACCTCCTTCCCTGTGATGAACAGTCTTTGTACTTGTGCATTGGTACCAAACTTGTCCTCCACCCCCATCTTTCCTCCCTCCCTGGGTGCTCAGGAGTCATCCCTTTTCTTCTCCTTCCGCGTGGTCCCTCTCTGTCTGTCCCACCCTCTCAATGTATAGATACGTTCTGGCCCATCCCATCTCCCCTACTACCTCATGGCCCTCTCGTTACTCTTTATCTCGCTGTCAAACTTTCCTTTTTGCTGTCAAAAGCAGTTTGGTCAATTTCCTCTTTGCTTCTCAATCAACTCCCATTTTCAGCCTTGAACACCCCACCAAGGCCCTCTGGCTGAGAGCGCTTCTGGCCTCCCAGTAGCTGAATCACCTCCATGTGCTCTGACCTCCCATTTTCCCTTTCTGCTGTACTAGGCAGCATTCCCTTCATCTGCCAACATTTCTACCTGGACTTCCATATTTCATTTATGTACCCTCTTCCTACCTCCTTGCTCTTTATTTTTTAGTTACTTTCCATTTTTATCTTTTTGCTTCTACCCAAGTGATAGGTTAAAGAGCCCAGCATTATGTTATTAGCCATCATTTTTTATCTCTATCTTTTTCAAAAATCATGAAACTATCTCATTGATGGCCAGAGTTTCAAATAACATGTAAATACTGATTGCTTTCATATCTATGTCCAGAATCCAGCCCTTTCTCTTATGCTCTCAAACTATGCTGTTAACTGAAAAACAAGTCATGAAAATATTTTATAGGCAACTCAAGGATTTTATCTGCCTTCCATCCTCTGTATTCCTGATTGGAAGCTTTAGTAGCCTCAACCACAAAAATGTTTCCTCTTTTACCTCCTTTCCCTGAAGTCTTACATTCAGCCAGTCACCAAATCCTGCACTTTCTACCATTTTGTCATTTTTTAATTAATAACTTTTCCCCATGCATGTATACTTCAGAGAATATCCAACTATTTGTCTCCCACCTGCCTTTGTACATGCTGCTCCTGAATCTGGAATTTATCTTTCTTCCTAGCAACCTTGTCTTTCAGAGAAATTCTAAGTCATTCATCAAGACTCAGCCCAAATATTAGTCAACTCTGAATTCTGACCTTACTGCCTAAAATTATTTAGCACATCATTTCTCTATGCTCCCTCAGCACCAGGTTGACATGCTTATGTTAACATTCATCATCTGGCATTAGGGGTCCGATTCTCAGTCTACCACATGAGGCTACACTATTTGAAGATCAGGATACCAATTTTCAATGACCTGCCCAACTCTCCAGGGTCCATCACAGCAGCTGGGCTAGGTATAGTGCCTCATCATGAGGATCTAGAGCCACTTCCTAAGTTCCTCTTCTGCACGGTGCTGCCATGAACAACCCATAATGCACTGTACCTTTGTCCAAGTAATGTCACCCCCAACTACTAGAGCAAGAAAAGAGGAAGGCTGCTACCATGTAGGCCTTAATCCTAAAGAGAATGAATCCTCACTCAAAGCTGTAGACAGCATGAGAAGACATGGCTAAGGGGGTGTATACAGTGGCAGGGGTAACTAAAATGCTCTGGGGAAACTTTCCAGAGCATAAGTCATTGATTTTCCAATTTGCTGTCACCCACTAAGTAGGAGTATGGGCCAAAGATATAAAGAACTAAATAAATCTATCTCATGCCAATGAGGTATTGACATTTGATTAAGTCTGGGGACTTTCATTCAAACCTCTCTGAAATTCAAATGTACAACACCATTAATAATGTCTCATAGTCATTGGTTAGTCAGAATCATTTGTGAGACTGATGTCATTTTTCTGTGCAAGTTCGGTCATTACTGCTGGTGGCTATCTGAATAGCTGCAATCATTTGTCCCAGAGGAGAATTTTTATGGTAGCCCCCACAAGTGTGGAAGACAGCAAATTTTCTCTGTAACTTCACTACAGTAATCGGAACTCTTCGTGTCTTTCACCTGTTGTCAGAGAGCTTCTTTGCCAGAGGCTATAATCCCCACCAATCCAGAGGAGATGTGGGCTGAGAGAAACAAGAACATCGGTCCAGGTTAGCACTAGCTCAGTATGAAGTCAGATATCCGCCTATGCAAATGAAAAGATAGCCAGCCTGAGAGTTCTTCTGTATCACAGAGATTAGGAGCAGATACTTCTGTATTTTACTAAGGTGATACAAGTGTCACCTACCAGCACACCACCTGGTGGCTTCTATTCTTCTCTGGCTGCTTCTGCCTATTACTGTCAATTCTACCACTGGTATATCTATTAGGGTTCTTCCAGGAAAATATACATATACAGGATATTAAGAGTAGATTTAATGTAGGCAGGTGGTTACATATTTAAGGAAGACTAACAAGACAAAAAGAAAATCTGGAAATCATCATAACTGCAGGAAGCAGCTATCATCCCTAGGGCTGAGAGAATCAAAGGGAAAACTTAGGAGTGAGAGTAGGGGCCCCATGTAGCTGGTGCTCAGAGATGCGGGTGCCATGGCTGGTAATTGGGTCTCTGGCGGAGCGCAGGTCAACTGGTCTTTTTCTCACAAGGTGGGGGTGGTATGCAGCTATGGGACAGACCACCCAAAGGCTGGGCCTAGAGGTGTTTTTCGTTTTTTTTAAAAGGTGGAGTCTGTGTGTATTTTCCTGGGTGCTGGAGAGATGTGCAAGAGCTGGAAACAAAAAAAGCAATTGTTCTTTCTGTCTTTCTACCCTCCGGTCTCCTGTCTGTGCCTCTCAAAGACAGAACCTAATATCCAGTAGAGGAATCTTGGAAAAGTAGTTTGTAGAATCATATTAGAATATAAAGAACATGTAGGTTTGGGGACTTGGAGACAATAAAGAATTAAATGGCATCATAAGCCACTGAGTTTTCTATAGCCGATCACTTCTTGAAACCATGGACTTTTTTTTTTTGTACCAGGGATCAAACTCAGGCCCTTGAGCTTGCAAGGCAGATGGCCGAATCACTGAGCCAAATCCCCAGTGAAACTATGGACTTTTTAATCTTCTCAATATGACACTTCTACCAGGGAGTAGACCTCAGTGGAGGGTGACATGAGAAAAACTTTATTTCCCTATGCTAGCTTTTCCTGGCCTTCTTCTATAGTATTATAAGCATAAGACAACATGTGCAAAATACTCTACTGATTGGTTGAGAATTAAACCACACATAATATGGCTATGCTTAGTCAAAGATAAAGGTTTTCAACCTTGGCATGAGTGACACTTGAGGCTAGATGATCCTTTGATGTAAAGAAGTGGACACTGCAGTATGCTTAGCAGCGTCCCAGTGTCCACGCACTGGATGTCAGCAGCGTCTTGCCCCAAGTTGTGACAACAAGAAATGGCTTCAGATATTGTGAAATGCCCCCTAAAGGCAGAGTCATCCATGGCTGAACATCATTAATTTCAGGGTAAAGAAAGAAAACTTAAACCTTTTATAGAGTTTCCCTAATATTCCCTAATCCCAAGGTTTTCTTTCCCTTATAAAGAGAGAGAACCCTTCTGGTTCTTCTTAGTCCCCCTGCGGCCCCATTGCTGGAGCACCCCATCCACAGCTTTTCCACATGGCTGCACATATCATGGGCAAGTAGTGGTGGATATTATAACACAAACGTACTTTTGCCAAAGCCTGAATTATCACATCTAAAATAACTTCAAGAACGCTTCATTGGCTCAGTTCAGAGCACATTATGGTGCTCAATGCTTCGCCCACTTCAAGGTCTCTTCTTGTGGCAATGTCACCTCACCACTTATTATTCAGAAAGTAATGCCTCCACCTCACATATACCCCACCCAAGATGAAACTTTACTGCTCAGAAATTATGCAGTTCACACTCGTTTGCTAATGGAGGGGAATTGCCACATATACATCATAACCTTTCTCTTACTCCAGCACAAATAAGGTTTCACTGTGTATGTTCATCCGGTTTCCCTTTGTTCACGAACATCAGACCATGTCTACAGGCCTGCTGGTGGACCAGGGCCTATCAGGCAAGGCGGTCTCTTAGCCTTCCACAGCTACATACAGACACTTGGAAATGACATCTATTTTTAGAATGTAGTATGAAATCATGTGTTTAGATAGGAGAGTCACTGCAACGCTCAGGAGAAAGTGATGAGAATAAAGCTATATCTTCATCCTATTTGGAATTGAGAATTGAGGAGGACAGATGAAAGACTGCTCTCTCAATTACACTCAGCTGGCTTAATGATTGAACTCTCTCTGCAGTAGTGCTCCAGATGTTCGTATGGACATTCCAGAGAGCGAGCTTTTGGTGATACTTATGGATAACTAGCAAGAACAAAGGGATATATATTTCCCTATATTATATATATATATATGGCTCATCTTTATCCGATCTGGGTGTGAGACTACAAATATAAGGGAAATTCCTCTCAGTCAAAAATCAAGTAAAAACTGAGAGCTGACATCCTTTTCCATTTTGAAACTAAAAAGCCTTATTTTGTATGGGCACAGTGGTGCACACCTGTAATCCTAGCTATTTGAGAGGCCAAGGTAGTAAGATCACTGCCTCAAAACAAAATTCTAGGATATGAAGTACAGTGCTCCTGAGTTTGATTCCCAGTACTGGAAAAAAGCTCTGTGTTTCATATATAATTTGAGCATGATGACATATTTTAAGTAGCACATCTATCTCAGAAAGCAATGTTATAATGCTCATTTTAAGCTAATAGATAGAACTAATTCTAGTCTTTCTTAACATGGTGCAGTAAAAGGATACTAAGTGTGGAATTACAAGGCCTAAGTTCTAGACAATTCTGTGCCACCAGCTCAACATGCTCCTTTAATCTCTGACCTGGGTTTTCTCATTCATAAAAACGACTTCGATGAGGTATTCTTTAAGTTTTTTTTTTTCCCCAGTTCTCAAGTCTATAAACCAAAGATCACCTTCCCTGAAACCTGTACAAGATAAAAAATGCTTCTTCTAAGACAGGAACAGCATTAGTCACTGTCAACATTCAAAGAGAAGTCAACTCATTGTGGCAAATCATATAAATCTTTGTCAGTGGCTTTGGTGTAAGAGTTCCTCAAATCCACTTTCATTTCAGACAATACATTCTCATGAATAGCCAGACAGTGAGACAGTAAACAGAACCTGGATATTTCTCTCCTTTTTTATATTCATTCATGAGGAGATTTATACAGCACAATATTTCCCTTCAAATAAGCTGTTTTGTTGTGGTGGTAAAAATAAGAGATGAGATGAAGCAGTAATCTAACACTTTAGTGGAATACACTTTTTTCCAAATCAGTGAGAAATCTTTATTACAAAGGATTCTCTTTTGGTATGAATAAAGGCTGATCAATATGTAAACACTGAGATTTCTCTCTACAAATTGTGGATTTTGTAGAAATAATTGGTATACGCCTAAGTAGTATTTGTTACTCTAGCTTATAATTACTCTATTTATTTCCCCATTCTTTCTTCATCAGTTTGATCATTTTTTTCTCTTTGGGGGCCCCCAAATACAGAAAGAGTTACAGTGAGTGTGTGAAAACAGCTTTTACATGAAGGAATTATATTTTCAATTGCCAACAAAGATCTAAACCAAGAACTTGTACGCAGAAAAAGCCACCATGCGTCACTAATTCATACTTGCTAAATCAGTTATTTCCTGAAATGGAGAATGACCTTATGTTTAATGTTTTGCCCCTGTCTCTTTAAGCACTGAGTTATTCCAAATGTGCCACAGTGTTAATTATAATCAAACAATTCTGTACATAATTATAGATATTGGAAACTCAGAGCACCTACAAACTTATTGTTCTTTTCATAAGCAATTATACTAAATTTGAACTATTGTTGGTTGAGTTCTCCAGATGACCTAGGTACCATTTTATATCAAGTTGTGACATACCTATTCAGGACATGTAAAGGTAATGTTTGACAACCATTTATGCAAATCCTAGTTGACCACCTACCTTTATCCTATGAAAGAGTTGGAGAAGATAAGGGAGAAAAGATCAAATGAGTAGATAATATTTTGAGATAGCTATTAGGGTGCTCAAAGTGGAGGCCAAGAAAGGCAGGAGATAGGTTGTAGGGAAACCACTTGGAATGTTTAACATGAGTCCTTTCAGTGAGTGTCACAGTAGTTCTGTGTCTTCCTCATCTCTCCAAAAACTAATACATAAAAATCTAGCTGAGGCTAAGGCATGGAAAGATGAGTTCATTGGAATTAACCTGCATGCCCAGATTCTTTTGTTTGTTCTGTGACTTAAAATTTATAATTTTCTATAAACAAGAAATGGGTTCTTTTGCAAAGAAAGATGGCTGGCCTAAAGATCACCTTAGACACTGTTCAACAAGATCCTACAGAAACACAAGCCCTTCAGTAGAAAACAGTTAGAAGTACGCTGCTGAGTGCCAAGCGGCTAAAGGGGCAGCTAGGCATCAATTAGGAAGATGTACTTACTCATCTCATGGGAAAGTAAGTCAGTCATATGCCAAAGGTACTGATGATATATCTTTCTATAGATCATCCCTAAAATGCACTCCGAGACAAGGGTTTACACACAAGTAGCTTATTTTGGAAAGTGAGTGAAAAGAGTGAGGAATAAATAGATGAGACACACAGGAAAGAATGGGACCCTACACAAGTGTGTTATTGAGTGGACTGCAGCAGCTGGGCCACAAGTCCTCTGTGACCTCCTGTGAGCAAGAGAATTGTGCACCTGAGAGACACATGGAAGAGAATTTATCCAAGATGCATCAAGTCCTTCACACTTGCATGTATCTCAGGTGGGCTTTCAGAGATATCATGCAGAGCAGCACCAGAAAATCTCTACCAAACAGAAATGTGTTACATACCAGAGGTAGGGCGCCACCAAGTTAATCCTGAATTTTTGGGTTTCTGTACCAATGAATGAAACAAAAGCATTAAAAAGTTGTGAGAAAAGGCACAAGAAGGCACAGGCAACTCCAATCAACCAAAAAAAGCATTGTCAAAGGAAGGATAAATTTTTAAACTTGACCAATCCAAACAGTGTGGAAAGTAGGTTATCACCACTTTGTCAAGTTAAAAATTCTGCTACATTTCTCTTAGCCCTTATTTCTTCCTACACCTCTGCTTTATTATTATTATTGTTATTATTATTTTAACATCATTATTATTATTTCAGGATGCAGATATTAATTACAAACATAAGTGTGCATTTTGTGTCTTAGAGGGACCAGTGGATATCTGATCTACCTAAGATGACAAGAAAAATCATGGGGCTTATAATAGGCATCATTTAAGATATGGCTATGATCTGGCCCTACAGAATATATTTAAAGGACCAATAGGTTAAAAGAATAAGTAGCTTTATGATCATATCCAACATGACATACTTGCTCAACAAATAGTTGTATATGTAATAAAGTTTTCACTTTGGCCCTGATCATTTTTAACTATATGTCTTTGTGGAACGTTGGCTTTTGTGTACAGGATAAATGAGAAGAATCCTTCTTGAATCTTATGCAGTTAATTCAACATAATGAATGCCAAAAATTTTTCAAAAGCTTGGTCTCATGCTGCTATGAATACAGCCATTCCATGAAATGAAGACGATTCCCATAAAGCCTCAGTAGCTCTACTCCCAGAAGATACTATTTAGTAGGGCAAAATGTTAGGGATTAGTCCTAGGAACTCTCGCTATCATCCTCTAAGATTTACCCCGACTCTGCCTTATGCCCTTTTCACTGCAGTGACTACCAAGTTCTGAGCTGCTGTGACCATCCAGCACTGTCCAGCCACTCCTCCTCCTTGCGTGCCTTCTGTCAAGTCCTCATCTGGACCCACCCCACGTGCCTTTCTTCTTCCCTGTCCCTTCCACCGGCACTATCTGAAGCTCCAGGTAGGGCTCTGCTGATGTCAAACATTCTCCTTGCCCGACCATTTTTGAATTCTTTCTTTCCATCATCCCTCTTATCTAATCCATTAGCAAACTGTACCGATTCTGCCATGTTTCTTAGAAGGTTGCAGTTGATCACGAGAGATGTCTGCAAGATTTGGAAGGCAGGAATGAAACATTCAGTAAGCTTTGAGGTCAGTGTAGAGTTTCAGGCACTGTTACAGCTCATACATGATGCCTCTAGACTTATCTTGTTGAGCCATCTTCCCAAACGCCTGACCTCCATCTCATGTGGCTGTCACTGGATCTTCTCTTTCAGCTCCTGAGTCTGGGGACAGCTGTTTATGTGACTCTGTGAGGCAGTGTCTTCTGCTACAGAGCAACTTTTTCTTTTACCATTGTGGTTTGAGGTGGTGAGGGACAGATGGAAGTTTCGGTTTCTCCTCAGTGGGCTCTGGTTCGTCCTTGTGGTTCTGCTGTGTTCTCATGTATTCCAGTTCCTCGTTGCTCTCTCCCTCATCATGTCCAAC
The DNA here is from genome assembly GCF_012274545.1 of Fukomys damarensis. Taxonomy (NCBI): domain Eukaryota; kingdom Metazoa; phylum Chordata; class Mammalia; order Rodentia; family Bathyergidae; genus Fukomys; species Fukomys damarensis. Next base: position 34,289,310 of record NW_022900940.1, read on the forward strand.
TTTCTATTTTTCCTTCCAACTATTAGTCTTTTTGACCTAAAACAATTTTAGGCCCAATACCAGATACAAATGGTTTCTATGGACTTTAGCACTCACCCCTACAATTGTGTAAGAGCTCATCACTGTAAGAAAGCCCTTATTTTATACCACTCATAGTAATTCTGCCTCTTTAACAGAAAACCAGTCAATAGATACATTCTCTTTCAATCCCTCCCAATATCAATAAGCTGGCATTAAAAGCAATCCTTACAACCCTAGCAAATGTAACCTACCGTTGGCACTGGGCTAGTCTTCATATTTCACTGCAAAACTAGAAGGCTTCAGAGATGAGGATACTGCCGTCATCTGTAACCACATTCACAGCCCGTCAGGATTTACACTCCCCTCTGGTCTTGTCTTTTGTTGTAACGAGGAGTCCCTCCACTCCTCTCAAAGGCTGCTCCCTTCGCATTCCATCTCCTCCCATGCCCTCTGTCTTTTAATTCCTTGTACAACACTAACATTTTCTTTTCTACTGGATCACTCCAATCAGCTCGAGCACCTATGTTTAAAAAAAACTGCTTTGGACCACGCCTTCTCTTTGTCCCTGATTCCTTCATAGAAAAAACTTACTCCAAAAACTTTCTACATATACTTTGTCTACTTCTTTCCGGTATACACACCCTTGAATCAGTCTGATGCCCCCCCCCCACATAACCAGTTCTCTCTGAAACTAATCTTGATAGGTCACCAGTAATTTTTCTTTTTATTTTATTTAAAGTTTAAGCTGTATTTTATGGAGTTGGCCACTCCCTCCATTTTAGAAAACTGGCTTTATTTTCTTGTGTTTTTTTTTTTTTTCTTCCACAGCCTGCTCCTTCCATTTCATTTTGGGTTTCTCTGCCTCCATTCCGTCATTAAATACTGAAATCTGTAGAGATTTTCTGTGTTCTTTTCTATGTTTATTCACCATTCTGAGATGACTTCAACTACTCCCATGTCAATATGCTGTTAATTACCCCAGCTTTGTTTCCTTGCTCATCTTTGCCTGTCCACTGAAAATGCATACAGTGTAACCAACCATCTACTTCACTTTGCCCTTAGATGTTTCATCAGATCTGTTGATCTTCCCTGATAAACCAGTTGCTCACCAAGTGTTCTCTCTCCCAGGTATGGCATTATTTTTTGATCCAATTACTAAACCCAGAAAAATAAGACACTATTAAATGCAATATATTACTTTAAAATATAAAGTAGACCATGTAAATCCTCTGCTTAATAATTGTCAGTCGCTTCTACTGACCATAGAATAAAATCTAAACAAAAGTCCCACATGAACTAGTTTCCAATATGTCTCCAGCTTCATCTTGGACTCTTCCTTTCAGCACTACGATTCTGTGTGGTCCAAGACTTTATTTCCAGATTAAATGTCACCTATTTAGAAAGAATATTTCTGATCACTTTAAATAAATCCTGACATCTCAATATAATATTTATTTTCTTGACTTATAGAAATCTGTGCTTATTTTATGGAAAAAGTTTAATTATTTTCTTTTCCTCATTGAGTTTATTTTAGGTATACATTACAGTTACATGCATCATTGGGATCTTGTACCTTTAGAAGAAAGTTTAATTAAAATGTAACTGTTGACATGTTTATTCTTGGCCTCACCCATTAGAACGTAAGCTCCATGAAGACACTCTAAATATCATCCTATTCTGTATCAAGTCACTTTACACAGTGTCTGATGCTAGTTAACACGTAATAAATACTGAATTAAACAGTAGAAGGCTGGGGATTTGGCTCAGTGGTTCTGCTGCCTGCCTCACAAGCACAAGGACCCCAGTTCAATCCCCGGTACCTAAAAAAAAAAAAAAAAAAAAAACAAAAAAATCAACAGAATGAAAGAAATCAAAGATCTCTACTCTGAAAATAAAAAAAAAAAAAAAAAAAAAAAACATAGCATATCTCATAAAAAAAAACCAAAACACTGAGTTGCAAAGATGGACTTCTTTAAGTAAAAAAATCTTTTGAATTTTTATGATAGAAGGTCAGTAAGAATTACAGACTAAACATAGAGTCCTTTTTTATACAAGCATCTCAGAAGACTTATGCTTTGTGTGAGACTCTTACACTCTTTTAACATTTTAAAGCAGTTTAATCTGTTATCACAAATGACCTATACTTTTCTCACTGAAAAATTAAGACTAATAAACCCATTTAGAGGTCTTTCCCAATACACATTATTTTCTTAGGAGTTAGAGGCCCCTTCTACACCACCGTCACTTCCGCACTGCAGTGTACACACTGTGGCTGCTGTTGAGAGAAAAGCCTACTTTTTCTGAAATAGATCATCTTAATAAAGTTAGGTTTTCTTTTTTTAATGTAACAAGTCACTTAATTTTCAACTTATTATACAGGGGACTATTTCTAATCATAGCCCATTGGTTTGGGTCCTTGCAGTTAGTTTTTCAGCTATCTAATGGTGTGGTTAACCACGTGCTTCAGCTCATGAATTTTAGTCTATTTCTGAATGTAATCCCCACAATAAGGACAAACAATAGCTAAAGGATATACACAAAAGAAAATGAGAAAGAAATTTAAACATTGGGCTACCAAAATCAACTAAATACAAGGAAGACAGTAAGGCAGAATATGAAGGGCAAAAAAAAGGTATAAGAGTTGTAGAAAACAATTAGGAAAGTGGCAGAAATAAATGTTTTTATTAATGATTTCTTAAAATATAAATGTATTAAATTCTCCAATCCAAAGTGTTTGAAAGGATGGATTAAAAATAAGTATTATCCCACTACATGCTTCTACAAGAAACTCACTTTAGATGCAAAGAACAGAACAATCTAAACCCATAATTAGCAGTAGAGAAATAATAAAGATTAGTGCAAAGATAAACAAAATAGCAAATAGAAAATAATGAAGCTGAAGTTTCTTTGAAATGAGCAACAAAACTGATAAAACTTTAACTACATAGAAGAGAGAGAGAGAGAAAGAGAGAAAGGGGAGAGGAGAGAGCAGGAGAGAAGAAAAGAGACTGAGAAGGCTGTGAATTACAAAACTCAGACATGATCCTGCTGATATTATCACCAGTTCTATAAAAACAGCAAAGATCATAAGCGAATACTATAGCTAATCATATGCCAGCAATTTGCATACCCTAGAAGAATGGGCAATTCTTAGAAATATCAGGCTACCGATACTAAACCACAAAGAAATTTAAATCAAATCTGAATAGTCTGCTACAGTATCTAGTATAGATACTGAATCAGTCATTTAAAATGCTCCAGAAAAAGAACATTTCTAGATCGGAGAGATTTACCAGGGAATTCTATCAAACATTTTAAAAAAGAACCAACACCTTGTCAATCTTTCTAAAAAAATAAAAGGGGAGGAACATTCTCTCACATATTTTACACGGTCAGCATTACCATAATACCAAAGTCAAAGGCATTATAAAAAAAGCAAACTGTAGTATAACTCTTCCACAAAAGATTAAACAATCCAATAGCATATTAAAAGGATTAGACACTATTTCCAAGGTTAATTCCAGGATTTATTCCTGAAACAGAAGGTTGGCTCAACCATATGAAAATCAATGTAATACGCTACTTTAACCAAATGAAAGAAACAATTGCATAATCATTTCAACTGATACTGAAAAATCATCTGATAAAACTTAGCACCTGGCCAGGGATTTAGCTCAGTGGTTCCACTGCCTGCCTTGAAGCAAAAAGTGCCGAGTTTGATCCCTGGTACAAAAACTCCCTCATCATGATTTAAAAAAAGGCATATATGAAAAATCCAAAGTGAATATTAAATTCAGTAGGTGAAAAATTGAAAGCTTTTCCTCAAAGGTCAAGAAGACAAAAAAGTATGCTTTCACAACTTCTATTCACTATTGTAATTGAAGTCTTATCCAGAATTAAGAAATACAAGGCATCCAAATTACAAATGAAGAAGTGAAATTATCTGTTTGTGGACAATATGGTTTTATATGTAGATAATTCTGAAGATTCCACCAAAACCCTGCTAGAATAAATAATATTGCAAGATGCAAGTCAACAAAGCAGTTGAATTTTTATACACTAACAATGAACAAAACAAAAATGAAATTAAAGCAATTCCATCTATAGTAGAATAAAAAAAGAATAAAATATTTAGAAACAAACAAATCACAAGGTGAAAGATTTATACAGTGAAAGCTGTGAAACATTACTTAAAAAGAGAAGATATAAATGAAAAGACATCCCATGTTCATAAATTGAAAAACTTTTTTATTAGGATGTTGATACTACCCAAAGCAATCCATAGATATAATGTAATCTCTATCAAAATCCCAATAATATTGTATGCAGTAAAGGATGCCTATCCTAAGATTTATATGGAATCTCAAGGAATCCAGAGTAGCTAAAACAATCATGAAAGAAGAACAAAGCTGGAAGATTCATAGTTCCTCATTTCAAATCTTACTACAAAGCTAGGTAATCAAAATAGTGTGGTTATAGCATACATACCGACACATAAACTAAACAGAATCAAATAGTTAAATAAAAACTTGCATATATGGTCAAATGATTTTCAACAAGGATGTCAACATCATTCAATGGGCAAAACCATCTTTTTAGCAAATGATGCTAAGAAAACTATATGAACAAAATGAGGTTGGAACCTTACTTAGTACCATTTACAAAAATTAACTGCAAATTTACCTATGACCTAAATGATTTCCATGCACATACTCAACATCAGAATAATACAGCCTTATTTTAATAATTTTTTATTTGAAATTTTGACACCCCCCCCTGATTAAAAGAGGAAAATTGAGATGTAAAACATGTGGAAGTAGCCTAATTGAAATGGTTACACTTCTTTCCTTTTTCTTGGCTCACATACACTAAGTAAAATTTAGGAATTCATCCAAACATGGCATGAAGTTCTAGTCTATTCTACATTTCATTATTTGGCTAGACAATATTGTGTTGAGTAAATTTGTGAATATGGCTTTACCTAAAAAATTTATTATTATTATTATTATTATTATTATTGTTATTATTCTTTGGTATCAGAAATCTAACTCAGGACCTTGCTCTTGCCAGGCAGGCATGGCACAAGTAAACTACATTCCTGCCCTTCCAAAATAATTTCTTATAGCATGTTTATCTAGGAGATTGGGAGTTGTTATGCAAAAAGAGAAATTGTTTGATAACTAGGATAGGCTTTCAAGTATTCTTATGGCAAAATAATTACTAACTGAAAAATCATTACCTGTGATAAGCTTGTACAAAATGTATCCTAACCATGCATTCATTAAGCACACCTTCAAATTTTAAGAGAATTAAATTTTCTTCCATCTTCTATAGCTGTCCATAAATCAGCCTTCACTTCTCTGCTGATGGTATGAAAGATGGAATAAAGCACTATCTTGGAAGTAATCACTTTAGTTGACCATTTAGCACGTTATCCTTCTATGGGATTTGTAAGCAACAAAGACACATTCAAAAGAACATCACTGGGTTCAGTCTGTGACAAGAAAACAATATCATTAGACAATGTTAACTTGACACTGGATATTGTAAAAACCAAATTATGCCAAAAGAGGAAAACTAAATAGAAGATGAAAAAAATAGTATGGTCACTCACCTAACCACAAACATCTCCCTTGGCATCACAGACTCAAGCTCTGATGAAAACACTCTCCACAGTGCTTTGCCTTCTGAGACTTACCTCCATTTTAAGTACTCTTACAAAAGGGCTGCTGACTAGACACTAAGATTATAAGAGGAGAATACTGGAAAGAGTTATATAGTAACTTCACTCAAAAGATGCTGTCTCTCTTTCCCAAGGCTTAGTCAAGCTCACTGTGGGAGCGACCTCTAGCAGCTAATTGGTTTTGCTGTGCTTCTCCGCTGTGACCCAAAAGGGAGGAGGGTGTTACAGCCAAAGAAAGTGACAGAAAGAAACTCCCATCCTGATCCTACGGTTGTCTGGTGAGCGTTTTCTATGCTGTATGTGGGCAAACAGCTCTTCTTGGGTGGAGGTTTAATGTCTCTGCACCTTTCATTGTAATCGCACTGAATGGAGCCGCAACAAATCTTCGTAATGCCAATTTCATCTTTCCACCTCATTGACAGCTCAGGAAATGCATCTGAAATTCATAGTAGCCTCATAGCCTATGGCAAGAGAAATCCATATTGCTAAAATTTTATTTTAGAATTCAAGCTGGTTTTCCTCAGTTTAGGATGCTCTGTTTTTTAATTTTTTTGCTGCCTACCACACTGTATCAAAATAACCAGCCAATATTGTTCAACTGTCAGGGGCCTCAGCTGCCTCTGAATTTTCTCAGTACAAATAAATACTGGAGCATGTTACAAATAATCCCAATAGATTGGAGCTAACAGTAATAGAATTAAGAGCAGAGCGAGGCGGAAATGTGTATGAACCTTGACTTGACTACTTCCCTTTCTTTTGCTGACTTAAAAAATGGTTGAATAGATATTCAGATTGATTTAATGTTTACGCTGATAGGGATGCTAGGCTTGGTCCCAAATTTGTGTGTGTGTGTGTGTGTGTGTGTGTGTGTGTGTGTGTGTGTGTGAAAGAGAGAGAGAGAGAGAGAGAGAGAGAGAGAGAGAGAGAGAGAGATTTTTAAAATCCCAGAAAAAACAGAAATTTCCAAATTAATGGCATTGCCCGAATGCCTTGGCTCCCTGCACCCCACCAGGAAGGTTTATTATTTTCTGGTAAAATGTTGCTGGGGTGGGGAGTGGTAGTCAGCGATGCGTCAGAGCTGCTCTTTGAACACATTAAAAAGCTGAATGCACAACAAAGAACAGATGTTCCAGCATGCCTTATTTATGCACCCATCAGCAATCTTCCAGTGACCACAAAACACGGCCTTTTTTCCCTTCCTCCTCTCCATAATACTATTTTCTGATAAACTCACCCTATCTGTTAATTTATTTATTTTTGGCCCCAATTGAACTCTTAGGTAATTGTCTATGTGTGTGTGCACAAGTGTGCGTGCATGTGTGCGTGCGTGTGTATGTGTGATTTGAAAGTCTGCCTCCATCAAAGCTGAATTCTATTGAACTGTGGAACAGGTGTGGATTCCGCAATTAGATCACATTTCAGAGAGAGAGACACTGTGGGTAATAATGGCGGAGAATTCTTCACAGTCGAATGCAGCACCATAGCGACCGGCAACAATGAAGGAGAAGAGATATTAGTATTAGGGGTGATTATTTTTGGTTTATGGGCTCATCTGATCGAACACAGCCATAACACACTGTGAACATGCAGTTTGGGGCTCACCAGCTGTAAGGCAAACTTGTTTTACTGGCACTTATCAGAAATGCCCCAACTGCCCACCCTCTCTGCTCACAATTGGAATGAAAACAGTGAATAGGAACTACGATATAATGCAGATTAAATGTTGTGATGGACCAAGATCCTGTTGGGTTTTTAAAATCCATTTACTATCGCTGGTTTTAAAGGCATAGTACCTTTATTTAAACCTCCAGCTTCAGAGTTTTTAGCTTTAAAGGCAGGAGGTAAAGGACTGAGGAGGAAAGTTAGGTAGACGAAAACACTTCATAATCTAAAAAAAAAAAAAAAAAAAAAGCAAGAATATTCCCTCTCCTATACAAGAAAGCTGCATTTTTTCAGTGAATGAATCTAATCCATAAACTCAATTTGAGCTTTAGAAAAATATGATACATTATTACAGGAAATACCCCCACAACTTGATTTAATAGACTGAAAGCAAACAGTGCAAACAATTCTCACAACAATCTCTGGTCAATTTAGGTATTTCTGGCTCTAAGTGCCAATTCCTTAAATATATTTTCCATGCAGTAGGAAATACTGGGGAATAAACCCAGAGGTGTAAAATCAGCCTTTGGGAGATTTCTGGCTGTTCCCTGGGGCATCTCCGGATGGAGTTGCAGAAGTGCTGGCAGCAGCTGTGGTCCCTACAAGAATAAAGGAAGCCAGACATGGAAGGAGAGGTTTTCGCAAAATTAAGTCAGAGGCATCCTATGAACATATCAGGGATCTGGGCTCAACAGAAAGAGATGTGGATAGCTTAGTAGGGTACAGAATCCCCCATTCCATAAGCAAGGACACAGAGCTCAGAATGAGAACTTCCATTCTTCGTCCAAGAGTCTTTGAGCCCTGGATGGTTCACAGTCTGGGATTAACACAATGGGATCTGGCATCACAGCCAACATATTTCCAAGGCCAGAATTCTTTTTCTGATTCCAAAATGAACTCTTCTGATAAAAAAATCTAAGTGATGAGAAATTGTTTTGTTGTCCACAGTGCTGTTTCATGTTGAGAAATCTATGACAGAAAGAAGTTTCTCTTTTGTATAGGTGGCCTAACCAAACTTTCTGGCAGAAAAACCAGATTTTCTGGCTAGGAAATAGTAAAACAAAAGAGATGGCAGATGAATACCAATCAAAAACTATAGCTCTTCTGCTACTAACCAACCCATTAATTCTCCAGCCGCCAAATTCTGTTTGTTATTTCTCTGTCAATTAGGCAAAATAGTTCCCATCTTATTAATTACCTAAATCTCGCCACATGGCCCTGAACTGGTAAATCATTTCCCCTCTTTAGTTTATTTAGGTTTCTGTGAAATGAAGAGTGGAATTGGAGTTGTGTTTTATAAACATTTGCAGAAGAACCCCTTTGCAAACAAAATGTTAGTTAAGAATTGGAGGAGCTGTACTCCAATGTGTACGGGGCAGGACAAGCCCCAAACTCAGCTAGCACCCTTCTTTAGGTAGTGCACACTGGTAGCCTGTGCTGAATTACAGAGCTGCTCAGAAGCAGACATAACGTCTTCACAACTCAACGTTATTGAATACCCCTTTTAATAGAAAGGATGACTGAATAGCTGAGTCCATCCATTGATGGGGAGTGAGTGGGCCAGTACTGAGGAAATGTTATGCTACCACAGGCAAGATGGCGGCCGCAGGTTCTAGGAGTCTGGCATCACAATTTCATCTGAGAGGAAACCTTGGCTCCATGAGGCCAGCACTATCTGGATAGCTCTTTTTCACTATATTGTTTGAAATAATTGGTTATTTACTTGTCTTATCTCAGATTTAGCTTCATCTTTTCATTCTCTAATGGGCAGTAGAACAGTTTTCAATGAGATGTAACTTCTCACTGGTTTTTACCGCCATTTCTTATCGCTCTTTTAAATAGCCACATCAGTATCCTAAAGATTAGGTGGGGTTTTTATACAGTGTTAGTCTTACTGTCTTACCATTTTGCTTATCCAAGCTCCATACAAGTTCAGTTCCACTCTGGATCTTATCCAACCACCATATTGAGTGTTTATCTTTAAATCTTTTAAAATGTACTTTCTTATATTTTCTTTTGTTTTCAAAATAGCCTCTTACCAAAAATGTAGTCAAATCTTTCCCGTATTAGCTCTATAATGTCTTTCTTAGCTGAAACAACGAGAGAGAAATGGCAACATTACTTATTGTTATTGACACGGTGACGACTACTTTGCAGATGTTACAATGTCAATGTTTTGTGGCAAATTTGCATTGTGGCTTTAACATGCATTGGTACACCTTGCTGTTTAGTCATCTGAGAGAATGCTGACAAGAGACACGGGCATCTTGTGTTGGCAGAATAGGGAAGTTACTACCTGCAAGCTGTAGAAATGAAGAAGTCATGCCATATAATTCTGATGAAAGATTGAACATCATGGGACCAAATGATCCAAACAAGATGTAAATTATAGCCTATGAACCAGAAGAATTCAGTAGCTCTTTGGTAATTGGTGTGGCCACAAACTAGTAATGGAGTTAGCTTGGAATCATGTTATTTGCCTGAAAAAAGAAGTTTGACTTATAAAAGAATAGTTTGAAAAGCAAAGAAATACCCTTTTTTAAAACAAAAATTTTCATCTAAATTTAACTTATCCTGTTTACTCTTTCAAAAAACCAAACACATAGTAATGATAAAGTAACAAAGTGCACAACAAAGTAAATAACTAGTTATTGGCAAGTATCTTTCAAAAAGTATTGGAATTTCTGAATGGAGCCTTTGACATTATATTTCAGTTCCCTCAAGAATAAGATAGGGTCACAACTTCAACATGCTTTGGGTCAGGCTAAATACAAGTAAGTGTAAGGTATTAATAACACATAATTAGGCTTTAGCTCCCAATTTTTAAATTATAGTAAAGCTATTTCATTCGTACACACTGAGATAAAAATCAACAAAATAAGTAGGTAAGACATTTGGTCAAAAGGTATGTAAATAAATGCAAATTTTCCTCTGGCTAGTACTGTGTTTAATAAATTATATTGGTGACCCTGGTGGCAGAATCCTGACCAGATGGGTCATGCTTACAGACAGCCATCACTCCAGACTTTATTCCTATTCACTGGCAATCTAGTTGCTAAGAAGTTATTTTTCTCTTAAAATATACATAAAGGGGAAAATGGGAAAATTCTATATTAAAGACAGGATAATGACGTTGTGGAAATAAAATGGTGATGACATATCCACTGGGGGAATAATGTGCCCTCCGGCAAACAAATGCAGCTTACCTATCTAACTTATTAGAGTACTCTATAAACATATTTGAAATGAACAAGTCAGTTTATCCAGAAATAAAATAATGCTACATTTTCTTTTATGCACATGAAGAGAGAAAATACTAATAGCTCACCTAAAATATGCTTAACAAACTCATAGAGATACATCTACAATAGAACCAGAGCAATATAATTTTTGGTATCTGCATGACACTCATTCTAGTGAATCATCCCTAAAGACTTTTTTAAAAGACTATATTTGGTGCTAATTTGCTACAGAGTTGGGCAACCACTTGGTTCCTCAGTTCCCTTACATCAAAATGAGTCAAGACCAATAATTTGAGTGGATCGTAAAGTGGATAGGTGTGATTAAAGAACTTTGGAATCATATACATAAAAGGTTTTCTCTCACAGACTACCATTATTATTAATACTATTGCCATCATCATTATTTATGCTACCAGTACACGTATTGTGAAAATGTGTTATTCGCATAACTGCTATGCCCTCACCATGTCATTTGCAAAATCACCATGTTCTCCTCACAGAAATGTCACTGAAATGTCATTTTTACAATAGCTGCATTATGAATCTGCTATAACTTGAATTGCTTTACAATGAAAATGCAATTTCTTAGCAATTAAAATTATTCCACCCACCCTAGTCAAATAATAGAAAATCGCCTCCCTGTCCAATGTTGCTTATAGTGCACAACAGAATACTGAAAACTGACAGCGATGACTTCCCACGTGTCAGCGATGGTCTGTGTCTTGGCCACACCAGTGGTTGTCCTCTCCCACATGTGACTGCCCGCTCCATCTGTGATCTGCACTGGTGCAGCATTTACCAAAACTCTTACAAGATTGGAATATTACACTCTGATTCTTTCTGAGTTCATCCAGAACCCAAATCACATCTAAGTGCACAGCTATAACAATACTAGATTTAGGTATATAAGGGATGAATGTCAGATTTTATCATGAGAGTTTATTTTTATAAATGCAAATCATTATCATTAAGTTTATTTAACTCCTCTTCTGGAATTAATTGTAAGTTGTTTCTTGCATGTACTGTTCACTTGATGTGAACATCAGTATCACTAGTATCACTATTAATAAGAATGTAGCATTGTTCAAAGCTTAACACAAGTTACCAGCATGCTGTTCATAAGAGGACATTATTAATGGACATAGGGTGATGTTTGGAGAGATTTTCTTTTTTTAAGGCTCATTTCAAACACTCAGTCACTTATTTTCAAAAGAGTTCCTACATGGAATCTCAAGATGTAAAAGGCTGAAATGTAGGGCATCGGGGGCTGCTTAGGATCAGAGTGTGGGCATAAATCATTAGAATTAAGAGAATATACATATTTATAACCTAAATGTAGCCAGGATGTAGCCAGGAAAACATATGTGGGGCAGAATGGCATTTTTGCTTTTCTCCCAAACTATCACTTGAGTTAAGCAGTTGTGATTGGCACCAACCTCCAGCAGATTGTGTGAGTGCCTGGACAGAGTTAGAACAGTACCTCAAACAGGTGAAGAATTAGGACAGATCTTGATTCAGTGTTGGTAATTCATATGCATCTAGGAATCTCTCCATTTCCTCCTTGTTTTCTGTCTTATTAGAATAGAGGTTCTCAAAGTAAGTGTGGATAATCTTCGTTTCTTCAGGATCTGTTTTGATTTTACCCTTTTCGTTCCTAATTGCATCGATTTAGTCTTTTGTTTCCTTTTTTTTTATTGGTACATTTTAGGTATACAGTATTACATTCATTACTGGGATCTTGTACCTTTACATGACAGGTATTGGTTCTCATTTTTTCCCCTTATCCGTGCCCTTCCTTCACCCCCTCTTCCCCCTCTCCATTTATAAATACTTTATTTCCATTTTTCCATTTTCTCATTTTTTCTTTTCCCTTATTTCCTTTCCCCTACCCTTCCCACTTTCCCTACACCTTTAGCCCTTTTCTTCCTATTTCACATTGTCAATTATCTCATTAGGATCTTATGTACTATTATAGTTTTTCACACTAGAGAATCTATTTGGTATTACACATGTGTGACTTATTTATTTCACTTAGGAGTATATCCTCAATATGTATCCATTTTCCTATGAATGAATCTAATTTCTCATTTGTTTGTTTCCTTTTTTGATGAGGTTGACTAAGGGTGTGTCAATTTTCTTCAATATTTCAAAGAACCAACTCTTCATTGATCCTTTGTATTGTTTTCTCAGTCTCCATTATAATAATTTCTGTTCTGATCTTTATAATTTCCTCCCTCATGTGAGCTTTGGCCTTCACTTGTTCTTTTTATAGAAGCCTGAGGTTCAACATTAGGCTGTTTATTTGAGCTTGCTCTGTTTTTCCTGATATGGTTATTCATTGCTATAAATTTCCTTTGTAGGACTTCTTTTATTGTGTACTATAAGTTCTAATATGTTGCATTGTCATTATCATTTAATTCTGCAAATGGTCTAATTATTTCTTTAGTTTCATCTGTGACCCACTGGTTGTTCAGTAGGGTGTTACTCAATTTCTGTGTATTTATGAAGTTCTTGTGCTTTCTTTTGCCATTGATTTCCAATTTCATTGCACTATGTTCTGTTCTGATAATATGCACAGGATAATTTCAATTCCTTTGCATTTACTTAAGCATATTCTATGAACTAGTGTGTGGTCTATATTGGAAAATGTCCCATGTGCAGCAGAGAAGAATATGTATTCTGATGTAGGGTGGAATACTCTGTAGACATCTGCTAAGTCTGTTTGTTCAAAAGTTTGGTTCGGTTCTAATATTTCACTGTTGTTTTTGTCTAGTTGATCTGTCTATTTGTGACAGTGTGGTATTGAGATCACCCTTTACAATTGTACTAGTGCTTATTGAATTTTCCTATTCATTAATATTTACTTTATATAGTTGGGTACACTGGTATTTGGTGCACATTATATTTATGATATTATCTCTTCCTCTTGGATTGTTCCCATTACAAGGACGTAGTGATCTTCTTTGTCCGTCTTAATCAGTCTTGGTTTGAAATCCATTTTTTCTGCATGTACAATAAATACCCCTGCTTTTTCCAGGTTCCTGTTACATGGAGTATCGTTTTACATACTTTGACTTTCAGTCTATGAATTTTTTAATTAAATGTTTCTTCTATGCAGAAAATTGTTGGATCTTTCTTCATGATCTGTTCTGCCAGTCTGTTTCTTTTGACTGGTGAATTGAGAACATTCACACTGATGGTTATAATTGATATATATTGACTTGTCCTTGTCACGCTATTTTCCTATTGTTGGCTTCCGATCACATAAGAAATATGACGAAGAATCAACAACTGGGATCACATCTTATTAAAAAGCTATCACACAGCAAGAGAAACCACCAACAAAGTGAAGAGACAACCCACAGTTTGAGAAAATTTTTTGCCAGCTGTTCCTCAGACAAAGGACTTTTATTTAGAATTTTAAAAGAAATCAGACCTCCCAAATTTAAAGACCCAATCCAAAAATGGGCATCTGAAATGATTGCCACTTCTCAGATGAAGAAGTAGAAACAGCAAATAAATATATAAAAAAGATGTTCAATGTCACTGGTCATTCAAGAGATGCAAATTAAAATAAAACTGAGATTCCATTTCACTCTGGAAAGAATGGCTGCTATCAAGAAATCAACCAATAATCATAAGCAATACTATGGAAATCAGTGTGGAGATTCCTCAAAAAATTAAAACTAGAGGTTCCATTCAACTCAGCTGTTCTGCTCCTTGGTGTCTTCTTGAAAGAATTAAAAGCATCACAACACAGCAGTACATGCACATCCGTGTTTATAGCAGCACAGTCTGTAATAGTTAATCTTGAAAATAGTCCAAATGCCCATTAGGTGATAAATGGATAAAGAGGATGTGTGTTTTTTAAATATACAATGGAGTACTACTCTGCCATAAAGAAGGATAAGCTTTCAACATTTCTAGAGAAATGGATGCACCTTGAGACCATACTCTAAGTAAAATAAATAGTACTTACATATTTAAATACCACTTTGTTTCTCTGGCCTGAAAGTACATACGAGGACCAAAATCACATGAATTATCAAGTGAATAATGATCCCTTTCACATCATGTTGGTGGGTATGCAGTATCATCAATCTTAATGTCCAAGCCACATTTTTGGGTGGGCGATCCATACCACTTCTACAGGGTGACCACAGGTAAGGTACGGAGACAAGTGAGGTAAGGGAAATTATACACATAGCAGTTAACTCTAGAACATTTAAATTTAAAATCCTTCAAATAAAAAATGGAACACAAATTGTTTAATTCAAAAAGAAAGCATAAAGTAATAAAAATAGATAATTTTACAACAAAAAAGTTCATGATCAAATCCATAAGGCAATGAATATAATGAATCAAAACTTCTATTAACAACTAAGGTGCAAGAATGAGAAATTAGAGTCATTCATAGGAAAATGGATACATTTTGAAGATATACTCCTAAGTGAGATAAATAAGGCACACATGTGTAAATACTGAATAGTTTCTCTGGTGTGAATAAACTATAATAGTTTTCAAGATCCTAATGGCATAATTAACAATGTGAAATAGGAAGAAAAGGGCTAAAGGTGTAGGGAAAGTGGGAAGGGTAGGGGAAGGGGAATAAGGGAAAAGAAAAAATGTGATAAAATGAAAAAATGGAATTAAAGTGTTTGTAAATGGGAGGGGAGGAGGGGGTGAAGGGAGGGCAGGGACAAGGGGAAAAAATGAGAACCAATACCTGTCATGTAAAGGTACAAGATCCCAGTAATGCATGTAACTTTACTGTATACTTAGAATGTACTAATAAACTAAAAGCAACAACAACAACAAAAAACAAAAAACCTAAGGGGCTCTTATATTGGGATAAAAAGAAAACCCACTTCTGTACTGACAGATACCAGTAAGACCAGATTTTATTTAAGAGGACAAAGATAAGTTATGGAAATAGATGTTCTGTGGCAAATGCTAGTGACAACAAAATGTGACAATATTAGGTGATATTAGATAAAATGCAATTTAATAGCAAAGAGTGTGCCTTATTTTGACATAAGGGATAGTGTACCAAAAATAGTTATATTATCTTTACGCATGCAAAATCTTTATGTATCCATACTGTGAACAAAACTTCACAATCATTTCAGACAGTTTTAAAAAGTAGCTATGTACATATGCTGACTCCTCACAAAGAATATAATAATTACGTACTGCGAACATGTACGAATAACAAATAAAAATGGAAAAAGAGTAATTAAAAACACAATCACTGGAGTTGATTTACCTGAGTTAAAAAGCCAGTCCTGCCCATCTGGAGAGTAAGATTTGGTGGAAATTTTCCTATCTACTGTGCCTCATTTTCTGATTGGAAAATGGGGAGGATAACAACAGGTTCTTGTAGGGATTAAGTGAGTAAAATATGTTAAGTTAAAATATTTTAAGTGCCTTAGATATAGCTAGAAAACTACATCAAATTGTTATCAGAGATTACCCATAGGGTGGGAAGTAGGCAGGAGCAATGAACGGAGGCATTTGCCTTTCCAATATCACACACCTTTGCGTTTTTTTTTTTTTTTTTTAATGTCCTTTATTTCATTTCCCTAGTGTTGATTTTTTAAAATTGCATTTTGCAATTTGTAATAAGTGATTTAATGTGTTTGGTGTTAGAATTATTCTCTAGATGATTTTATCTATAGTTTCTAGATATTCTAGAATATCTTCAAAATGCTTTTATATTTACTAGGTATTTCCTGTAGATTGTGATGGTTGTTTTTTTTTTGTTTATGAATGTACGCTTCATTTATTTAAAATATACAGATGTACAAGAAATCATATACAACATAAATCAGGTAGAAGATACTCAACGTTCTAACTCAGTTACTTCCCTTTTTACCTCTCCATATTCCTTTGTGGGAGTGAGAATTCAGTACCTCTCTTCTGATTAACACAGTCTCTCTTAAGACCATAAGATGCCTATAACCAAAACAGTATTCTGTGTAACTGAAAAATTTTGTTGTCATTGTTGCTGGTTTAAGTACGTGCAGAATACCGTGATAAGTAAAGTACATGTACTTTACTTAAGGCTACGTTTGCATCAGTGTGCTGGATAAAAGCTCTCCGCTGTGTCACTGATGGTGAAACTTTTGCAATGGTTTTTACTACATTTTGAGGAAGAGAGAAGTAAAATCGAAGTGATTGCATATGAAATGAAGAGAACTCAGTTTTGACGAGATCTAAAGGCATCTAATTTAATCATCTTCCCTTTAAATTAGGTGAGATCTGTGGAATGACAGGAATGGAGGTGGAAGAAACTGCACCAAAGGGACTGAAAATCTGAAAGAAAATTCTCATGTTTGTGGATTTCAGATTTCCATGGAAGCAAAAATAACTAATCTAAAATCAATAGTGAAGGGCAATCCAACAACCAAGATTTTGGAGAACTTAAAGGCAGAAACAGAATGAGCTATGTAGGCTCCAAAATTTTTATAAAGGAAGATTTAGGATATTTAGGGATGACAATCTGGTTGAAAGGGGAGGCCAAGAGATTTATCGCGAAGCGGTGTTTGCAGAGCAAGCACATGGTTTTTAATTGGATTTTTGTTTATTTTTAGAGGCTGATGGGGTGGGTTGGATGGAATGGGTTGTGTAATGGGGGTGGAGGGAAGGATAAGATAGTCTGCTTTTCCCAGCAAACTTTGGTTTTGCAAATGAGATGGAAGGCAGAGTAAAAATAACATATTATTAATGTAAATGCTTTTGTTATTTTTTCCTATGCACTATCTATGATATGTAGTGAAGGACACTAAATGAAGAAGCCAGTGGTAGCAAGTTACCAAAGATGTCTAAATATAAAGCAATTTTTCCTAAAATTTAGGGAAAAGGGAATCATTTGATAATCAAATGATAACAAAGTCTCTCATAATAGAAGTGTCTGTCATTACACAGCAAAGTTAGGTTTGAAGGAAAGGTCACCATCCATATAATATCTAAATCCAGAGAAAGGAGTTAGTGCAATAGTCACTAATTTCCCTGCAGATATCTGCCAATCCCTGGTGGTCCACTTCCTGGCCTTTATGGGTCAAGTTCATAGCAGGCAGAAGACAGACTCCATAAGGTTACACCAGAGAGTAATACTTAAAAGTTCAGACTCCTAAGTTTAAAGCTGGAAAAATTCACCCTGAAACAGGAAACAGAGAAGATAATTGCCAATCTTGGTTTTGAAGTTTTGCTAAATAGAAAAGATGATTGTCTCTCCTGAGAACTGCTAACTACGACCACAATTATACATAGGTGAGGCCATTTCTGACAACTTCGCACTGGAAATTTATTTTAAAGTTATATTATATTAGCATTGTTCAGATGCATTAAATATAGGCAAGCACAAACACTCCATGAAAAACCCTTATCAAGATATGGAACGTTACCATCTTGCTAAAGAATTTTGTCATTTCCCTTCCTATCCAATCCGTACTTCCTAACATACCCCGTATACCTGCCCCAAGTACTTTATCCATTACGAATTAGCTTTGTCAGTTGTAGAACTTCAAATAAATGGAAACTCATTCATTTGCACAGCTTATGTACTCTTTTATGTAAGGCTTCTTTCAGGGCTATGCTTTTGCATTAATTATATGTCATTCTTTGTTCTTTTTCAATATTGTTGAATAGTGTTTCATTGTATGAATATTCTGCTTTTTGTCCATTCTCCTACTGATGGATACCTACTGGGCTGTTTCTAGTTTGGTGCACAAATGAGGAAAAAAATAAACATTTTTATAGAAGTCTTTTTATGGATGCTTATTCTTTATAAGCTTAAATGAAATATTTGCAAAAATATAATTCTCTACTTTGCTACAAATCAAGTTCAAAATAATTCAGCACATCATATCAAACATACATATTCTCTGAATAATACAAATGAAATAGCAATAAAAAGGTAATTTAAAACACATGTACACTTTAATATATGCCTGAATAATTGATAGATAAAAGAGCAACCATAATGAAAATTACAAAAACTAAATGATTTTTTAAAACTAAATATTATAGTATGAGATGCAGCAAAAACTATAGTATGCAGAGAAAAATTTATAGGCTTACATGTATGTGTGTAAAAGAGAAAGAGTGAAAAGAAGAGGCACCCAAATTCAGAATTAAAATAAACATAACAGAATTAACACAAAGAAAAAAAACCAAATGTAACAATAAGCCCAAAAATCAATGTAACAGAACTCAAAAACGTACTAGTGAAAAAAAAATGTGAAGCTGGTACTTAGGAGTTATTAGTAAAATTGACAGACTTGTAGCAACTAAAGAGAAAGAATATTTATTATTAGTAATAAAAAATCAGCATAATACAGAAATTAAAAATTTAATATAAAATATAAATACAATTTCATAAAAATAAATTTAAGCTTTAAACAAACTCAATAAATTCCATATAAAAACACATGTAAAACTTAAGCCTGACCTAAATATCCTTCTCAGAGAAAGAACACACTTTGTCTCAAAACTTCACTCACTCCCCAAGCTACAATTTTACTGGGTATATGTCAGGTTTTCATATTATTACAGGGAGGGAATAGAAAATAAAACTCCAGAAATACCAGGAATTGAAGGGTAAAATTGGAAGCTATTGCTCATCTCCCAAAGACAAAACATTTTCAACTTTGCACTTCTGGGACTAAGAATGCGGTCATTAAAGCAGAGTTTGGGAGCAAATGCCCAGTAAAGCCCTGTTACAGTCTCTATTGGGTTAAGATGGCTCCCTGTTTGCCCGTTTTAAATGGACAAAATGGTTCAAGAACTAAGACTAAGGAAAAACACAACAGAATTCAGATAAGCTCAAAGTTTAATGGAATCACTTTTTTAAAATGTTGAGAGAATTTTGTTTACAAAACCGCCAATAGCCTGAAATGAAAGAGACTACCTGTTCATAACAGAAGAGACTAAATTTTTAATATAGGTGGACTGCAAATATTTTATTGGCAGGAAGCAGAATGAAAAAGTTCCTCTAAAGACGTGACTAAAGAAAAATGATGGAATACGAAGGGTGATTAAGAAAAAAAGGTTAACAGTCAAGGAAAACAGTTGGCCAAGTAAAGGCTCCCAGCAGCCATGACCACAGACTACATCTGAAGTACTTGCTAACCCCAGAGCAAGAGGCCTATGTTTTCCCAGAGGAATTTCAGAATTGCTACAAATTATTATCAATGATGCACCTCCTGATCCTCCCCTTTCCACTGAAGGGTGTTTAGGTTCCACCAGCTCCATTCTAGAATTAAGATGGGGAGAGGGAGCATATAAACTGACCTTTTGGAATTAGGAGGTCACAGAAGGAAGAGAAACAAATCCATACATGATGAACAATCTTTAGATCCTGGTGTTAGAACTGAATGCCACAGGTAAATGAGCTTATTGGATAGTTTGGTGTTTGTGACCAAGTGGAATGACTATGACAGACTGCAGCTTAGAAAGAGTTGCTCATTTTCACTTTTGTCACTCTCAAATCTTAAGTGTTATGGCCCAGGCTCATGGAGGTGGAGTTTGATTGTGAGACTTACATGAGAATATGTGACACTGGCCATATTTGAGTTATATCCCGCCTCTCATGTGCCCACCCTCAGTCATGAAAACTGCATGTGGCGGATTTAAGCAATTCTTTTAGTCTGAGTTCTATAAAGAAAGAGAACATGGGGCAGAGCCCAACGATGCTCTGGCAAGATGATCAGAATTATAATATAACATGTAACTACCAAAAACCAAATAATATTGCAAATCATTGAGATACTGAAGTTGTTATTATAGCATTACTTGAATAAAATGCTTTTGAACTTGATGTGAATATAGACTTATTATTGAAACCAAGAATGAAAACAAAACGAAGATATGTAGATCGTTTCACTTGCCAACAGGTATTTAAACATCTAAGAAGCCAGGTGTGGTGGTGCATGCCTTTAATCCCAGCACTCGGGAGACTGAGACAGGATTGCTGTGAGTTCGAGACCAGCCTGGGCTACATTGAGTTCCAGGTCTATATGTAGATCGTTTCACTTGCCAACAGGTATTTAAACATCTAAGAAGCCAGGTGTGGTGGTGCATGCCTTTAATCCCAGCACTCGGGAGACTGAGACAGGATTGCTGTGAGTTCGAGACCAGCCTGGGCTACATAGTGAGTTCCAGGTCAGTCTCACTACATAGTGAGACCCTGTCTCAACCCCACCCCCAAAATCTAAGCAAAATATTAGCAAGATATGCAATATCTCATGATTAAGTTTGGTTTGTTCCAGGAATGAAAGGTTAGCTCAAAAGTAGAAAATGCATCATTATAACATTATATTAAAAGAATATAGAAGAAAAAATCATATGATTTTCCATAGATGTAGAAAAGTCATTTAATAATTACTTGAAAATTTTAAAAAGAAAAAAATAAGGTTGAGAATGCAGAAAAAATATATTATTTCATGAATAATACACTAAAGAGTCAATTAAGAAAAAGAAAGAATACTGTGTTCTTTCTAATTTTTATCTATTTTTCTTACATTTATATGCTAAGAGTATATACATAAAAACATAAGAAATCTTCAAAAACCAAATTAGGCTTTAAAAGGTTAAGCAAATTTGCTAAATAAAAGATTAACAAACAAAAGATGTTTGTATCTTATATATCAATAACAAATAGAATATATAACATGAAGGCAATACAATTTAAAATCTCAACAAAAATGTAAAGTGCAAAGAAATAAATCAAACACAATAGGTATAAGACTTTTATGTAGGTCAGTTTCAAAATTTGAAAGCCATAAGGAAAATTGTGATAATAGGTAGGAAAATAATGTTTTAAAGATGACAGCTGTCCACAAGTTAATTTCTATACTCAGTGCAGTTTTAACTGAGATTTCCAAAAGGTTTTTTTGTAGAACTTGGCAAATAAGTCAAATATTTATCAGGGATGGTAAATGGCCAATAATAATCAAAACACAACTAAAGAAATCAGTTTTACCAGATAACAAAACATTTGATTAATGTTCTAGTAATGATGATGATGTACTGTTGGTGTAGAGATAGACAGGTAACTGAACAAAAGAGTAACACCCAAAGCCAGACTCTACACATGTGGAGATCTGGTCTTTGACAGAACCACATTATATATCATTGGGGAAAGAATGAATTACTCATTAATACCCTGATAACTGGCTGTTTATCAGAATACACTTTACATCATCCCAGCCTCAATTCCAATTGGCTTAATATGAGCAGGAAAGCTTCATAACTTTTATATAAAATGCAGTAGAATAGACTCATAATTTTGGTGTAAAAATAATTTTAGACATAAAAAGTACAAACTCTTAAAAAGGAGCAACAAATGATACTACATTAAAATTAAGAATTTTGTTTATAAAAAATATAATAGAGAATAAAGAAAGCCAACTCATTATTTGAGTGGAACATTGCAACACAAACTGACAAAATGTTTAATTCATGTGAATGTGCTTTTGCCAAAGAAAATTTATGCTTTTCCCATTAATTAACATGCAAAAAATGATCAATATCCTTAATAATCAGGAAAAACGTACTTTAAAATCTGGAGATAATATTTTATGCCTATCAGATCAGTAATAATAGTAATAATAACAGGCTCCCAATACAAAATTTTAGTTGAAACATGAAGCAATGTTATCTCTCATACACCACTGGTTGGATTATTACATAGTGCAACTACTTTGAAAACCCATTAAAAATAACCTGCAACCCTAAAGACGCTCTTTATCTATGACCTAGCAAGTGCACCCCTAGGTAAGTACCCCAGAAAAACTTACATAAGTACTCCAGGTGACATTATTTATTAAAGCAAAAAATTAGAAACTGTATATTTGTCTGTCAAGAGTAAAATGCATAAATTATAGTATATAAATAAAATGGCATATGTAGTATAGCGGAAATGAATAAAATTTCCTGCACCTATCAGTGTGAATGAGTCTTAAAATCCAATATTAAACAAGAAAAGCAAGCAGGGGCCAAGGATTTAGCTCAGTGGTTCGACTGCCTGCCTCGCAAGTACAAGTTCAATCCCCGGTACCAAAAAAAAAAAAAAAAAAAAAGAAGAAAGAAAGAAAGAAAGAAAAGCAAGCAGTAGAAGAATCTGTTCTTTATAAGAGCATTTATATAAGATCTTAAAATTGGCAAATTAAAAACATATTTTTTAGGAATACATACATATATAGTAATATTTTAGAGACAAATGAGAGTATGATTAAAGAAGGATCAAAAGTGTCTTACTTTTGGAAGGGAGCAAGGAAATGCATGTATGGAGAGATACCGGGATTGTTCTAATTCTTACACTCAGTCTATGCAAAAATGATCATTTTATTATTTGTTTCTAGTCTTTCAATTATACACATATTTTACATGTATATGTTATATCTATGCTTTGGTTGCATTTTTTAAAAGCTAAAAGAAATGGTTAGCTTGTAGACATCACAATGTACTCCATTTGAGCAAATGAGCAAAGTCAACTCTTGCAATGTGATCCAGCTAAGTATTTGCAGTTTGATCTTTAAAAAAATTGGTTATACACAAAATAGAAAAATGCTTATCATTCTCATGGAGAACCCTGGGTCTGACATAATTTCCCATGACATAGTGAGAAATAATTGTTAAAATTAAGTTGCTAACTGTAAGATAAAAGTTACTGATTGCATTATTTAGGATTCTTTTGGTTTTAAATATTTGAAACCTAAAATCCTGTTTTAAGCAAAAGAGCTCTTTGGCTCTATGTGGTAGAAGTCTGTCCTTCAAGGCTGGCCACATCTTTTCAAGATAACATGAATCTTCCAATAAATTTCACTCTTTTGTTTGAGAATAATAGGTTTTTAAGCTTCAAATTTAACAAAGAAAAGAATACCAAATGATCCAATTAGTAATTTTACTTTGATCAGAAGACTTTTGGTTTTGTTTAACTCTACATGTCTACTTTCCACTTTCATATCAATGTCTTCTAAAAGGGAAAAAGTTTATTGAGGACTATTCCAAGACCTCATATTTTAAAGTTTCACCACAGGGAGAAATGGAAATATTTTTCCTGGAAACAAAGCTTAAAACTTTCAAGGAAGGCCTCTGGTTGGCCTGCTTAAATTGCATGTCCATTCTTGGGCTAATCAACTGAAAGTAGAGGCAGGAATCATAAGAAGACGGTGGCAGCACCCAAGTCCAGCCCCACCGATTGGATGAGGGAAGGTTCCTTGTCATCCTTCAGTGCTCGATTTAAATATGATCTTCTCAAATGAAAAGAATGGAAATAAAGTATTTGTGAATAGAGAAGGGAGGAGGGGGTGAAGGCAGGGCAGGGGTAAGGGGAAAAAATGAGAACCAAGACCTGTCATGTAAAGGAACAAGATCCCAATGATGAATGTAACTGTACGGTATACCTAAAATGTACCGATAAACTTAATGAGAAAAAAATAAAAGTAAATATGACCTTCTCAAAAGTGTCTCTCATCTGATGATCTACACTAAACTGATGTGGATTCTACGCTCTCATTCTGTCTCACAGAACCTTCTCCACTTCTTTCATAGCATGCACTGCAACATGTAACAATTTTGTTTTTTATTTATTTACCTGATATTGGAGGCAGAATAATAGTCCTCAAAAGATGTCCATGGCCTAATCCCCAGACCTGTGAATACATTCTCCTATATGGAACAAAGGAATTTTGCAAATATGATTAAGGCTACAGGACTTGGAGATGGGGAGAACATCCTTGTGGATCCATTTGTTTCACATGATTCCTTAAAAATGGATATCTTTCATAGGAATAGGTCATTGGCCAGGGAATGCATGTGGTCACTAAAATGGGAGAAGGAAAGGATACTAGGTTTTCCTTTATTCCCTCTCCTATTCCAAAGGAAGAAACTTATTCTTTTTTTCAGGAAGAGACACACCCAGGGATATGGTGTCAGACTTCTGACCTACAACATGGGAAGATAATAAACTTGTGTACTTTTAAGCCACTAAATTTCTGATAATTTGCTACAGTGGCAATATGAAACAGTGCCTCTGGTTAATGTCTTACTAGAAATAGTCTTCAAGAGCGAGGAACTATGTCTTTCTTTTTCATTGTATCTTCAATTTGTAGCACAGGGATTGGCAAATGTTTGTTGACTAAGTAGAATACTAAGATAAGAAATGCAAAAACTAAAAACCTGTCTCTGATATCCAAAAGTTCAACTTGAACTCTTCAGATGAAGTGTTCACTTTTTCTCTATCAGAGTCAGAGATGCAGAGAATCAAATAGAAGATGAAGCCAATGATCTCAAGTATCTCTATATGGGTCAGAAGGGAAAACTAGCTGAGAGAATGTGAAAAATGAGCTTTCTTCTGCAGAGAGAGAATTATGCCAAGCCAAGAGAACAATCAAAGATGTTAGCAAATCACAGAGCTGGGACAGCACTTACTCTCTATTTGAGCCTTTAGACAACGGGATGTGTCCTTGGTCAGCTGACATTTTCTATTCTATTTCCAGAAAGATTTTACTGTCACAAGCTTGGTAAAATACTGGGTCATCCACATCAACTCCAAAATCGTTTCTTTTCCGGTGCAGTTAGATTCTATGATTTACATCCATTAATGGGAACTAGTAACTTTTTCAGAAGAAAAATGATGGCATATTCTGAGGAATGTGTCCTTTTTAAGGCAATTTGTTTTTTGAAGAGCAAGTTCAAATTAATCATCAGGTAATGCAATCTGTCTCCACGAGTTCAGTAATAGGATACCTTTAGCATTCAGAACCAACTAGTTAAAAACTGGCAGTGCACTTCACGAGGAATAAGAAGGTAAGAGTTGCACCAGAAAATAAGCAAATTCCTTCAAGGAAAGGGTTCAGCAATATCATCTGAGATGGACTGAGAACCAAGGAAATACAGTGGAATATGTGCAAAAGAAAAGAGAGAAAGGTAGTTGCTGGAAGAAATTGTCATTGACTGTTTTCATTTGAAAAGTTGTGCTTCTGCTATACCGTGTTGTTAACCAAGTCATATAGAAAAGCAGGAAGGTAGGTAGATTGACAGGTAGATGGGAAGAGAGACAAGCAGTAGCACATAAATTCTCACTCAGAGCACGCACATGTGGAATAGGTTTGCATCGTGATCTGGCTAACAAGTCAAGCTCCAGGACAAAGACACCGTACCCTAAACCACAGACCAGAAGCATCCACTGGCTGTCATCGTTACCCCCATTTGCAGATGAACTCCACATCCGAACTACTGCCTCTACTCTGGCTTTCTTTCCCTGACCCCACCATATGTCCTTAAGTCTTTCTTCATGGTTGCTGGGGGAGTTATCTGGGTGGAACGAGTGGGCACAGGTGGTACTGGAGGCACACAGTGGCTTCCGGCACAACATCTGCTTCACATTCTTCAAAGCAACATGGTTTTACAACAGTGCCCTTGTTCTTTTCTCTCTTTTTTGTAGTTTTATCGGATTTTTTTATTCGCATGTTAAGTCCTTCAAGAGAGGAAATGGGGGCAGAGGACAGGAGAATTTCCAGAGTCTCATCAGATGACGACTTGTAGTTATGTCTGCTGGTATATAATGCTAAAGTGCTACTCTCTCTATCCCAGCACTATTCAACAGAGCTTTCGGCCACGACGGAAACATTCTACACACGGCCCACGTCTGTCCAATATGGCAGCCACCAGCCTCATGCGTCTATTTGGCCCTTAAAAATGTGCCTAATCTATTGACTCATTACATTTTTAATTCTGCTTAACTTTAACTCCTGTAGATTTAAACAGCCATCTGTGGCTAGTAGCCACCATACTGGCAATGCGGCTCTAGACACTTGAGCATTAGAATCCCTGTGTACTTTCTTTCATATTTTGCATTGTATTCAAAGTACTTTTGAAAGAGAAGATATTCATTTTGTCTACACATAATTATTACTTCTTTCAAGTTAACTCTACCTTACTTCCTCTGTAACACTTTCCCTACAGCCGTATCCAAGGAATTCACGTGCATACCCCAGAATACTAGGCAGCACCGAGAAAGAGATATCTATCATTCCCATGTATGATCTCTGCTTCTGGGGTAAGAAATTGAAAAGGGGTAAATGTATGATCATAACATTTTTAAATGTAAATATTAGGGAAAGTTTATAAATACAGTTTGATGTGTACATGCAGAGTTATGAGCTGCAGCCTGTTACAAAGTACTTCACACTGACAGTGTTATGTCCAGGCTGAATCGTATGATGAAATGCTGGCAACAGGCTGAAATCGTATGATGAAACACAAAAGAGCATTGGAGATTTTTTTAAAATTTAGATTTTTGAACAAATTTGGAGTTTCATGAAATTTTTTTGTTCCCCACAAGATTATTTTTCTTCCTTTAAGCCATGATTGGTCAAGTGAATGCTTAATCAATAATTTGCTTTTATTCCTAAGTGGAAGGCTCAAGATAGTGACAAGCCATTTGGAATCCAACCAGATCCAGAACCTCCCATCAGAAATTGTGGTTTGACTTCTAAATTTAATGTGCATAATTTCTCAAATGTCTCCACTAACAAGAAGAACAATTTCATATGACAAAATGCTTTTTAGAGAAACATAAGAACTAGCATGCTGTTCCAATGATTCCTTCCTACTGAATACCACCTTCCACAGCAAATAGCAACTCAAAGGAAAACCTAATAGGAAGCATGGCAGGGATTCACCTGTGATCTTGAACAACTGGGTCATAATCTTAACATCATTTTTAGTTCCCTGGGGAAGCAAATCTGATGTAGGTGCACATGGTTTATTTTGGAGGCACAGGGACACTGCTATGCTAGTAAGCAAGTAATATGGGGAAGGAAAGGCAGCCAGTTGGAGTGAATTTATTAAGCCAACTACTATAGAAAGTGACTGAAGCTTAATCAGATTAGGTGGGACAAACTATAAAATATTGGTCAAGAGACAGGTAACTGGGATACTCACATCCCCACAGCTATTAGTCATTGGTAAAGAAATGTCCCACAGAGAATGTTAATTGCAAACGTTTCACCTGGGTGCACTGGAGTTTACCAACCCAAGGGTAGTCCTCTGACAAGAGGCAGGTGGTGCCCATTAAAAGCAAAGCTGGCATGTACTGTTTCGGTGATCTGTTCTAAGGGCATATGGGCAGAGTACTGACAGAACCTACTACATAAATATTACATGAGATGAAATCTTTCTTAGGATAAAAAATGATAATTTTATGGAATTTCTTTTAGTTATTCCAAATATTCCATTTTCTAGTTGCAAGGAGAAACTTAGAATTTGGTATTCTTCTATATTCAGTACAGGATTTAGTGAATTTCAAATAATGGCTCCCTTATTTCTGAAAGTAAGGACTAGCTTTTGTGCATATACCTTTATTGTTTTAGCAACATGATTTTCCTCATTTGCTCAGTTTTCTTCATATGGAATAGTCTGAATTTGTAAAATATGCCAGGTTTAAAGCCACTAATGGATGTGTACTGTGTAGAAATGGCAAAGAACTCCGTGGAGCTCCAGTCATGGATCTTCTCAACTGTTTTGATATATTAGGAAAAAAGACATAAAGAGCATGCAGCTTTGATCTAATTTATGTGTATATATGATTTAAAGTAGTTAAAACATGAAATGATTAAACAGTAAGAACCCACATGTCTTCATTTGGCATGTAAAAAATTACCACAGAATCTGCCCATCATGGATCACACTCAACAGTGAAGTTTCTTTCTCTCTCAAAGAAATTCAGGCCTTCAGCCAGGCATGGTAGTGCAGGCCTTTAATCTCTGCACTCTGGAAGTCAGAGGAAGGAAGATTTCAGGTTTGGGACCAATGTGGGCAACTCAGTGATTTAAGGAAAACATGTCTCCAAATTAAAAAAAAAAAATTTAAAAAGACTGGGGATGTAGCTCAGGGTTAAAGTCCTGAGTTTAATCCCCAGTGCTGCAAAAACAAACAACAACAACAAATCACAGGGAAACAGGACTTCATGTAAAACCCAAGGTAGAGAATGGGAATCAGATCACCCAGGCCCTACCCCTGAAAATAACAAAGACTTGGTACAAGGCAGTTCCTAATGGGCAGGTACTAGAGACTGGGGGTTCAGGGCCCGCCTGAGCCAAGGGAGTTACATGCTGAAGACCACTTGTGGAACCACACAACCGAAAGGAGATGTGATCAAGAGTCACAGAGCAGACCCAAAGCGAAAGACTACGAGACAAGGGCAAGCATGTACTGAACCTGGGCACAGGCATACCGAAGGCTCAGTCAGGGACACAGGAAAGGAAGGGACTGGAGTCGTGCTCAGACAGTCAAGGGGAACAGGAAGCAGAAGAGCTAAAGATTGTGTCTGAGGAGAGTGGCTGAGTGTGGGTCAGGGTCCCCCTGGCAGCCACCAGGGCTTATGACCTGGGCACATCTAGCCAGAAGCTCTGTTGAAGAATAGACGGGCACAAGTGTAAACAGTGCTCTAAACAGCAAAGCTCACTCAGCTTTGTACTCGTTACTTAGAATTGACATGTAAGACTTAATACATGTTTGGGCTTTTGCTTATTTGGTTAGTAATTTTTATTTATTGGCAGAAATATCATATGATCATTGTAGAAAACTTGGAGTATGCGGGAAAAAAATTTAAAAAGCAACTACAGTATCAAAAATGCTTATATCTGTTGTATAGTTTTAATAACAACCCAAAGCATAATATAACATGTACTGTTTTGTGACTTTTTAATACTTCAGTATATACTAAATCTGACTTTTGTTCATTTGTGAGAAATATTTCCAAGACTATAGTATTTGTGGAGGCAAACATGTCACATCCACCATTACATTATGCGAAAAACAGATGACAGAGCAAAATATTGCTTAGCGTGTGGAACATCAGTTGTATGCTCCTGATTTAGTGAGCAGCTCTCTCACGGTTATTGCCTCAACGGCTCAGTGAATGTCCTAGTAGGACACGGACTACACATTCAAGTGGAAATGACTCCAGGGGGGTTAGTAAAAGGTGTTAGGAGGGAAACTTCCAGCCCTCAGGAGATGATAACAAATGAGTCATCAACGTGTCTAGACATGAAGAGAAAGGGAGAGGGAACAGTTACTGGGGCACGGAGGGGAAGTCATACACGCAGAGCTACTGTGGCAGGAATTGTGATCCGAGCCGAGGGAAGGAGCCAGGCCAAGGCAGCTTCTTACAGAGGGAGCCAGGAATAAATGAGCACCAGCCCCACTCTTCCTTTGTTGCCTCCCGTTCTTGCTGAACTCACCGAGAAATCAAAGGGCAAGGAAGTCCTTTGTTGTAGTCCAAATAGGCCAGCACTACGTAGGAAGAATCAGAGAGTAGGAAAGGGAGAACATCATAAAATCAAATAGAAAATCAGGTTTAGGGGATCGCCTGAATATGCAGCAATAAAGGATCATTACACGAATCGTGCTGCAACAAAGAATGTTCTATGCAACAGTAATAATGTGTGCTATCCAAGTAATATGTCAGTTTTCTTTTTCATTTTGGGATCCATACATAGGCACATTTGGCAAAAACTGATGTCATAAGGAATGAACTTAAAGCCTAAAGGTGGAATATATTTCATTCAAAGGATACATATTGAGGATGTACTCCTAAGTGAAATAAATAAGTTACACACATGTAAATACCGAATCGTTTCTCTGGTGTGAAAAGCTATAATGGTACATAAGATCCTAATGAGATAACTGACCATGTGAAATGGGAAGAAAAGGGCTAAAGGTGTAGGGAAATGGGAAGGGTAGGGGGAAGCTAATGAGGGAAAAGAAAAAAAATATGACAAAATGAAAAAATGGAAATGAAGTGTTTGTAAATGGGGAGGGGAGGAGGGAGTGAAGGGAGGGCAGGGACAAGGGGGAAAAATGAGAACCAAGACCTGTCATGTAAAGGTACGAGATCCCAATAATGAGTGTAACTGTACTGTATACCTAGAATGTACCAATAAACTCAATAAAAGAAAACAAAAGTAGTGTGGGTATTTTCTTAGTGCCTGTAGCAACACACTGCCACTTTCTGTATTTAGGGAATTTGTTTTAGTTGCTTCAGCTATGGTGTAATTTTAACCTCCTTCTGGCAGTTATCATAACAGTGAAGAATATTTGAGTACAGATGTTTGAAACAAACAGCCAGTAGACATAGGCTTAAGCCTATCATACAGAATAAAGATAAAACCAAACTTGCTCTACTTCCCTTGACTCGATTGGGTGTGATCAAAATATACAGTGAATGTTTACATTTGTTTAAAAAAAATTATTGTAGTAAAAGACACACTGCCATTCATTACCCTCAAATCACTCATCTTCAGTTCCCACATTTATCCCGTTTTCCTCGCAACTTTCTGAAGTAGTTCTGGAAGTCTTCTTTCATGAGTGTCTTTAGTTGTGCTGTTGTGGCTGCCTCGGTGTCCTGAATTGATTCAAAGTACTTACTTTTTGTGCTCATTTCGCTTTGGGGTAAAAGCAGAAATTGCACAGTACTCGATCCAGTGAATAAAGTGGATGAGAACGCACTGTAACGTTTTTAGGACCTGCCTTTCCATTAGATGGCAACTCGCAGCAGCATTTGCCATATTTTTTATCACACCTCATAAAGATACTCACCAAAGAGAGTTTCCAGGACTGCTTTGCAAAGTGGCAAGAATGATGGGATAAAACATTTGAAGTGAGGGAGTATCTTGAGTGGAATCAATGCAATGTGTCTTTGACTATGATACTTTAAAAAAAAATTTAAACATTCACCATATAGTTCAGTCATAATGTGTATATGGTTGCTTTGTTCCTCTTATTTAAAATTCTTGATCAACTTAATGTCAGCAATTAACATGATTCCAAATTGCTAGCCAAGTTTGAATACAACAGCAAAGTGGACACCACATGCATATCACAATATCCCTACAGTTGCACAAATGAAAATAACTGGGACCCCACTTAAATCACTTTTCAGGGAGAATTAAAGTTATAGCCCTCTAGTCTAGGTCACAATGACCTTGACAAGTCCCTACGTCAACACAGCTTCTCACTGTTTTTTTTTTGTATCAATTGGAATTGATCAGCCATGCTACTTTTCTAACTAGAGGCATTTTCTGGAACTATCATAAGGGTTAAACTCCTTATCCAATTCATGAGACTTTCGTTCTTCTATTTTACATCACAAAATGTAAGAGTAAAATCTTTTATTGTTGGATTAAATAACTGGCAGTAAACTATGACAAAATACACAAGTTAGTATATCCAGGACTAACATAAACACTATTCTATTGTAACACGTTTTATTTAGAATCATAGTCCTATAAATGAGAAAAGACAATAGGAAATAACAGCAATGTGAACTCACTATTGTTAACAATCTCTAAAAAGCTGGTATTTATTCTGTATGACATTTATTCAATATACTTTCAACTGACCTATTGGTTTTACTTTCTCAAGAGGAGAGAGAAGCCAAATATTCCAGGGAAAATAGCGTTTACTGTGACAAGGTGCTTCTGTTTTCTGAGCCTAGTGAAATGCTATGATGAATTTTCTTCTGCAAGTGAAAATTGACATTATGTACACAACACCTTAGGGTATTTTGATTGCTATTTTGAGGTTATTCAAAAAGTGTGTTTAGAGAATTACTTTAAAGAAACTGGTGTTATTACAAGAGAAGCAATCATAACAAGTATTTAAATAATAAATCGAGGGCTGGGGATTTAGCTCAGTGGTGCTGCCGCCTACCTCGCAAGAACAAGGACCCGGGTTTGATCCGTGGTACCAATGGATAGATAGATAGATAGATAGATAGATAGATAGATAGATAGATAGATAGACACTTTCCAACATTAGACTCTAACCAATCCAACTATCTTTCTGAGTTTGGGACAAATTACTTGCTAGCACTTGAAGAATGGCTCCTTAAGCTCGTACCTACAGGCTGCTGTGTATGCAGCATCATGAAAACTTTGTGCCTGGTTTTGCTCCCCTTTGTGTACCTTTAAAGAAGTTCAAGATATTAGCAGTAATCTCTATTTTTGCTCCATAGAGGTGGGGGATTGGGAAAACATATGTTTAGGACCGTGGCCATTTTAAACTAAGAGGAAGCCAAATCACAAACAGTCGTGCAGCTGATCCACTTTGCAATGTTGTCACACACGCCTAACAAAATATTGTATTACTGACACAATCGTATTCTGCACTGGTAATTAACCTTGTAAAGTTATTTTAAACAAGCCTCGTGCATATGTCATAAAGCAAATGACAAATTAAATGTTCAGATATGATTGCAGAAGTTATTTTCCTTTTGGATTTAATTCTTTTCCAAGCAGAGCTTCTGTTAAGCGGCATTTTATAACAGCATAATGCTGGAAAGAACATTAAAGACTCCACATACCCTTTGTTTTTCCTTTTGTTTTCTCTGTTTTGGGGTAGATTCCAGGGTCATGGTATGAGTCATCCAAAGTCACATGGCTAGCTTGTGATAGAATCAGCAATAGATACTCCTGACCTTGAGGTTAATACTCTTTGTTCTGGTCTTTATCTTAGTGGATTAAGCATATGGCCCAACTGAGAAAAGGAAATATTTGGCCTTATGGATTAAAAACAAGCATATGTATTTGCCTCTGAAAAATGCCCAAGATTCACTCCTGTTCTATTTCTTCTTTACATTTTTATTTACTACCATGTCAACCAGACCTTGTCTAGGAACAGTCCCAATTTTCCAAACTCACTACAATGCCAAAATTCCTTTCTGAACATACTCTGGCCTGATCACGTACTTTGTACCTTCCTCCTTGTGACTTTGGTCATTTGTTCTCCATTCCACTAGGTTGAAATGATTAAGAAAAAAATAACAGCAACACAGCCCATTAGAAAAGGATATATGAATATATATGCTGGACAAAGAAATCATGAGGTGTGATATTTCCAATCCAGGGGCAATCCTGGATACTAACTCACCGGTAGATCATCAGCAAAGCAAAAGTAAACTGGAAAGATCGGGACTGTGGTTTCTGTTATGCCCACTACCTATTAATTTGTAAGACTTAGAATCATAATTATCATGGTTAACATACTTACTAACATCACCTTCCCTTTGACCCCAATATTTTTGCTCCACAATTAATGTGCTTGTGGGGAGGTTAATTTAATCCCCACCCAGATAGCCGTTCTACTACCGTCTTACTCTCATGTTCATCTGCAAGCTCTAAAGTTCAGAAACTCAGCCCCAAACTATAAATCATTAGCAATAAATTAATTTAACCTTTCTTTGTCCAATCTTGTAAGCAGCTCTTCTTGATCCCGAAATTTACCAGAATTGGGAAAATATAAATAATAAGAATGAGCATATATTTTTATAACATTATGTGTCATGAAATAAAGGACAATGAGACAGATAAGAAAAACTGGAAGGAATTTCACAATGATTAAGATTTTTCTAAATCTTTTTGCTCTGTATCATAAAATAAATGTTCACCTTTTCTCCTGACTATGGTTGGCCACAGATAAGCCATATACGCATAGCCCAAGACTGGTGGAAAGAAACTGCTTAACGAAAGTAAACAGAGTAATTTTATTTCACTTTTTTATCATTTCTGAAATGGGGCCATAGCTCACTATCCCTTTGACTTACCTTTACAAATTCTAAGTACATTTGATTTTATACTTACAGATATGTGTGCATACATACACACACATTTCATCAAGAAAGCACTTTAGTAAGAAGCTCTTTTGTTATTTCTACCTTCTTCTATGATGTTGACACTTCTGTAAATCATATCTGTGTTGCCAAGGGGCACGCGAGTGACAAGCACTGAAGGCAGATGCTGTCACTGTCCCTCCCATATCTCCTCAAGCATTGGTGTCTATGCACACAGAAGGCTGCTTACTGCAAATACCTGAGACTATAGTCAGCCCATTTTCAGGTCAAGCCAGAAGTGCTGGAGAGTTAATATCCCTGGAAGCAGCCATAACTAATCACAGATGGAAACTTGGAGGAAAAATACTCCGGCTAATTCAGCCCAGAGTTGAGACAACTCTGAAATGTGTTCTTCGCCATCCCTTGAAGTGCTCCAACCGGCCAGAGCTCCAGCTGCTTACAGTTTAAATTTAATAACTCCCTCATTGTCAGTTCCCTTCCTTTACTCGATGCGCTTTTTCTCAAATCTACTGATGTTTACTGAGATCAACTTCAAAATAAACTGCTGAACTTGTATCCCTGCCTCAGACCAGGCATCTAGAAAGAGACTGAAACAGTCCTTAGAAATACAAGCTCTGGACTTCATTTCTCACTGTAGCTCCCACCATGTTCAACTTGTACAACAATGAGCAAATTCTCAGAGCTTCTGTTTTCAGATGTTTAAAATGAGATTAAAACATTGAAACGATTAGTTGAGAGAATAAAGTGTTATCACAGCAAATGGCACATAGTAAGTATTTAATACATGTTAACTATTTGTTCTAGCTATCTACTGCTACACAACAAATTAGCCTAACACTTATGATATAAAAAGAACCATTTTTATTTTGCTTATGATTTTGAGGAAAAATTCTACTGGTTGGATCATCCTTGGAATCTCTCATGCAGCTACAATTAGGAAGAGGCCAGAAGGAATCTCAAGGCTGTCCTAGGCTAGGCATCCTAGATGGTGCATTCACAAGACAGACAAGTGTCTTGGAGGCATCAATCTGATCATCTACATATGGCCATTTTCATGCCTTTTGGGTTTCTTGTAGCACAATGGCTAGACGCTAGCAAGAAGTGAAGCTACCGAGAGATCTGAGTAGATATTACATGCCTTTCCTCACATGATTTCTGAAGTCACATGGTTTCCTTTACAGCCCATTCTACTGGCTATTATTGATAAATCCAAAGGCCAGCCTAGACCCAAAGGCATGGAAACTGAACCTCACCTCTTGATCGGGGGCATGTCCAGGAACTTACAATCCTTTTGCTTTATTAACACTTTATTAACACTGATCTCTTGGGATCATCTTCTGGCTCTAAAAGCCCACCAAATATTTACTGAATTAATCTAATTATGTATATATAATTCCATCATCATTCCTTTTCATTCAGTTACTAATTATCTATTCTACCCATGAGCTCGCCTAATGCATACACAGTACCTTTGGATCCATTTCACTTTCTCCTTTATTACTGGTCCAACTCTTGTGCTTACAGTATCTTGCACCTATACACTTGTTATAGACTCTAACTAGTCTCTTGAACTCCAGCATCTCTTGTCCATTTCATATTATCCTTGATATCCAGATGAACTTTCCTAGGGCTCACCTAACCAAGTTTGACTTCTTTAGTGTTTTTTCATTGCTCACTTAAAGATCTAATACACCCTGGTTTGAAAGTCAATGTCCTATTCAGTTTTACATTATCATCTCCAATTATTCTCTTGCATGGATTTTTTTTTTTGAGACAGGGTCTCACTATGTAGTTCACTCCTTGAACTCACTATGTAGCCCAGGTTGGCCTTGAACTTCTGGCAATTCTCCTGCCTCATCCTCCCAAGTGCGGGATTATAGGAGTGCAACACCATGCCCAGCTTTCCTGGACTTTTTGTTTCAACAAACCAGACAACTCAGTGTTCTCCATAGTTACAGAATGATTTCACTCATTAATGTCTTTGTCCCTAAATATGTCATTTATTTAAATATCAAAAAAACCTATGAAGTCACTATTATTTCCTTTTACAAATGAGCATCACTTGAAGTATATCTATATATGTATATCTATTTCTATATCTATATATCTATATCTATCTATTGATCTATATATATCTATAGCTCTATCTATCTATCTATGTATCTATCTATCTATCCACAGACAGGCCATGTGAAGTTTAAAGAAATTCATGATTATAATAACATAATAATAATAAATATATAAATTAAAAAATTGTTCTAAGAGTTTTACATATATCTACTTGTTTATATACAATTCCACAAAGCATGACTTCATTTTACAATAAGGATAAAAATGCAACTACTTAACAGATCAAACAAACTGCTCTATCTCTACTCTGTTCCTATAGGCACATCAAACATAGAGATATAGAATAAATAATAGCTTTTAAGATAGTAATCAAAATTTGAAAGAAAGAAAAAAATCACAGAGGGGCTAAAAATGAATAAGGATCTAAAAGACTAAATTTTAAAAAATATTTTTATTGGTACATTTGAGATATACAATAGTTGCATTCATCATTGGGATTGTGTATCTCTACATGACATATCTTGGTTCTTATTTTGTTCCCATTGCCCTAGGTTTCCTTCCCCTGTAACCCTCCCCTATTTAGAAAGACTTTGTTTCCATTTTTTCTTTTCTCTTCCCTTTTTCCCTTTCCCCTACCCCTTCCATTTGCCCAATACTTTTAGACCTTTTCTTTCTATTACAAAATATCAATTATACATTTTGACTCTTATTTACATTTTTAGTTTATCACATCAGAGAAACTATATGGTATTTACACATGTGTGCCCTATTAATTTCACTTAAGAGTATGGCCTCAATGAGCATCCACTTAGCTATAAATGTCTCTAGTTTCTCATTTTTTATGCCTGAGTAGTACTATATTTTATTTTTTAAAAACCACATTGTGGTATGATTCTCTTAATTCTTTTGGGGAGATACCCAGCAGGAGAATAGCTGGGTCAAATGGGACTTCTAATCCTAGTTCTTTGAAGTATCTCCATATTGATTTCCATAGTGGTTGCACCAGTCTGCACTCCCACCAACAATGAAGAAGTGTTCCTTTCTCTCCACAACACTGCAAGCATTTGTTATTGGTTGATTTCTTGATAGCGGCCAACTTTCTGGGGTGAGGTGGAATCTCAGTGTTGCTTTCATCTGCATCTCTCAAATGACCAATGATGGTGAACATTTTTTCATATATTTATTTGCTGCTTTTACTTGTTTGTCTGAGAAATGTCTGTTCATTTCAGATGCCCATTTTTGAATCAGGTCTTTATATTGGGGGGGCTGATTTTTTTTGAATTCTTTATATATTCTAGATAGTAGAACTTTGTCTGAAGAACAGCTGGTAAAATTTTTTTCCTACATTCTTAGCTCTGTTGGTGATTTCTCTTGCAGTACAGAAGCTTTTTAAAAAGATGAGATCCCAGTTGTTGATTCTCTGTGTTAGTTTCCATGCTACTGAGGATTTGTTCATAAAGTCTTTTCCTATGCCAATGTCTTCAAGAGTTCTACCTACCTTATTTACCGACAAGCTTAGCATTTCTGTTTTAATATTTAAATCTGTAATCCACTTTAATTTTAGTTTAGTGCATGGTGAAAGATAGGGGTGTAGTTTTAATCTTTGGCAAGTTGAAATCCAGTTTTTCCAACACCATTTATTAAAGAGGCTATCTTTCCTCTACTGAGGATGGTTGGCTCCTTTGTCACAGATGAGGTAGCTGAGTACATCTGGAGTTGTTTTTGCATCTTCTAAGCTATTCCACTGATACCTGGGTTAATACTTTGATCTTCCCTGACTTTAGGTTTTGAGTCTCTAATGACACTGAAGCACTCCCTTTTTCATTATACCAGGAGAGACAACTGATTAGATCAATCACAATATCTTAGCCCAAGTGATACAATTAGCAACAAAAAGCATGCAGCACAGCTTAGAACATGACAATCCGTGGTAGTTATTAATCTATCAACTTTAACTGTGTGAATTAAATAAAAATTGAGGTTAGAGCTCGGGACAAGGCCTTTATGACCCCCCTGACCCCATGGTTCTGTGGTGTGAATCCAGGTACCAACACAGAAAGGAGGCCAGAGGTGCTTGGGGGGAGGCTCCAGGTGCCTGTGTGGCTCCACCTCTTACTGGCCTGTTGCCAAGGTCAGGTGGCTGGGGTGGGAACCGTACGCTCTAAAAGTCTAAATTTTTAAACTCAGGTCACTGTTGGCTCAGGGAGTAACAGAACTCTGTTGGTTATAGGATATGTAGCCTTAAACTCACACAAGATGAGAAATTAAGAATGACTTCTTTGGTGAAAATTTAAACAAAACAAAAGAGATTTGAAATTTTCCATTTGCCGACCCAATAAATAATTTGTCATTTGCTCAGAAATCTCGGTGGGAAAAAAATTATCCAAAGCAGAATTATGATCTCAAATGTGTGATGTATGGAAGTGTGGGCTACAAATTTAGCTATCATAAACGGTGAAGAAATGCCAAAATGTACAACTGGTATAAATATTTATCCTAAAATGATGATGGTGCCAGCCCTGACAATCTTGATCCCTAGCACATCTCCTGAGTTTTGGATCAATCAGTAAACTGCACTTGTGCAGTGTGAAACTCCATGAGATGAGCAAGGACAACTACTGAGCAAAAGGAGAGTCACCTAGAAGACTCACTAGTTCACACAGGGATACACAATGTTTTGCTTCTAATCAGCAGGTGAAGAAAAACAAATGAACACCCTAGGAATTCAGGAAAGATCCTAGAGTGTATAACTTGAAAATGGGCTTATTCTTACACTAGATGAAAAGCTTCTCTGAATTTTCCTCAAAAAATTGTAGAATAGCTCTGAATGGATCAAGGTGAACTGCAAGTAACTTACCTGCCTTCCAGGAAAACTAACAAACAAAACACTTAGCACTGTTAAACGAAAGATGACGGAATCCAAACACTGAAGAATATTGGATTGACCACGAAGTAGAATTTAATTCACAATTAGAAGAAAAATTGGTCAGTAAATAGACTAAAAATTTTAAAAGTTTTGAATTTGAAGGCCTTCTAGTATCTATTTAAAAGATTTTCAAAGATTTAAAATAAAACATAAACACATTGAGGAATCAAATGGAAACTCTCAACAGAGATCTGAGACATTTTTAGTTTTTTAGTTTTTCACACTAGAGAAACTATTTGGTATAAGATCCAAATTGTATAACTGATAATGTGAAATAGGAGAAAAGGGCTAAAGGTGTAGGGGAAGTGGGAAGGGTAGGGGAAAGGAAATAAGGAAAAAGAAAATATATGAGGAAAGAAAAAAAGGAAACAAAGTTTTTTAAAATAGGGGAGGGTGAAGGGGGTGAAGGGAGGGCAAGGGGTAAGGGGAAAAAATGAAAACCAAGACCTGTCATGTAAAGGTACAAGATCTCAATGACGAATATAACTGTACTGTAGACCTAAAAAGTACCAATAAATTCCATGGGAAAAAAATAAATGATATGAGTTTTG
This sequence comes from Fukomys damarensis, assembly GCF_012274545.1. Lineage (NCBI taxonomy): Eukaryota > Metazoa > Chordata > Mammalia > Rodentia > Bathyergidae > Fukomys > Fukomys damarensis. The sequence goes on from NW_022900940.1 coordinate 34,329,106, forward strand.
AGACAATATATAAAAATAATCAGAGATAAATAACTAATATTTCCAAAGAGATCATGTAATTCTTGACACAATAATATAGGGTAAAAATAACAGACTAATAATTCCAAAGTGCTAAGGAAAAATAACTATCAACTTAGAATTCTGTGTACAGATATAGTTAAAGTTTGAGAGAAAAATAAACACCTTTTTAGAAAAGATATGAAAGTTAATATATAAAAATATACTAAAGAGCTCAGACTCTCACTATAGATGCCACTGAGGAATCTACTACTTATCAAGAAAAGAAACTGAACTAAAAAAAAAGTAGTGCAATACAGCAAGTAACAGAGAACCAGTACACAACTAAATGTGGCTAACCACAAATAAGCCTTGTCTGCAAGGGCAACAACAAAATAAATAACAATTATAGCAATAAAAATCATAATAATAGTTTAAGTGTGGAGCTAAAATAATTAGAAGACAATATTTTGGGAGCTATGAGTTTGATTTAATTTAAAGGATTGTAAAGGCCCTATAAATTTGTTGTTAGAAGCACAGCAATATTATTCTCAGACATCAATAATATTTTATTATTAAGGCATAAACTTTCACTTGTTTAAAGTTAATTCTGTATTGATTTTACAAAATAAATGTTAAAGAAATAAGGAAAATTTGATCAATCAAAGTAGCAAAGATATGGAAGGAAGAAGCAATGATAATATAAGGTAAATATAAAACAAAACACAAGCAGAAATATGTCAAGGTGTATATGAAAGATTGAATAAATAAAAACAGGCAAACAAATATTCTCATTGATTATGAAAGACACGTACCTAAAATACTGTCAGACTTATACGTTGTGTGATGGTTAATTTTGAATGTCAACCTGACCAGATTAAGGGATGCTCAGACAAGTAGTAATTATTTATTCTCAGTGTTGCAATAGGCACTGAGTCCATCCCTCTACTGCTGAGGTGGTTTTGTTCTTTATTAGGGTTACTGGGCTGCCTTGTGTGTGTGAGCAAGGATATTTCTGAAGAGACTGGCTTGTAAGTCAGTGGACTGAATGAGAGATCCACCCTCAGTACAGGCAGGTACCATCAATCACCTACGGTCCCCTGACAGAAAAAAAAGCTGGAAGAAGAGCAAACTCTTCTGATAGGTGAGAAATTAAGAAACATGCTAACTTTACATAATGAGTGATGGAATAAAGATTCAGGCCAAGTGGTCTAAATCAAAACCAGAGTCTAGTACATGGGTGAACATTTTCCCTCACATCTCTGAATGTTTAACTCTCGGGGGAACTTCAAATTCCAGCTTACATGTGTCCTTTGTTCCTCTTCCCTCTTGATTCTTTCTATAGTCTTCAGGCATCGTGCTATTAATATTAACAGTGGTTAATACTGTTGTAAGCACTTTCTATATTAATCCACATAGCCACCCAATGAGATAAGTACTATGACTGTCCTTTCTAGAGATAAACCTACACCCAGTGAAGACAAGTCTTTCCTCTGTTCATCTCAAACCTTTACCACTTCTTCTCTGGTGGCATGCACCTCCCTGGGTGACTCACTCTTACCCATTCCTGTGTGTTTCATCTTTTCTGATACAGTCAAAACCTTTAAGAGAATGGGACTATTATAGTATGGAGTTGAAAAATACCCCCAAAACTCATTCTTTTAAGGAATGGTTGCCAGTCAATGGGCTTTTGGGAAGTGATCAGATCATGAGGATGCCCTCCTCATCAATGGATCAACCACTGATGTGTGCCTAACTGAACGGACTTTAAGGAGGTGGGTCCTAGTAGAAGGAAGTGGGTTGTGGGGATGTGACCTTAGAGACTTATTCTCAGTTTCTTCCTCTCTGATCCCCACTTTATCTCTGTTTCTTGATTGACATGAGATGCCTCATCACCTTCTGCCATGATATATTGCTTTGATGCAAGACTGGAAGCAAAGGAGCCAAGTGACTATGAACTGAGCCTCTGAAACCATGAGCCAGAATGAGTCCTTCTTACTTTATTATTTTCAGGTATTTTGTCCCAGTGACAGAAAGCTAACACAAGAAGTTTCTTCTTGAGTCTTTCCCTGTTCCCCACTGTCTGGCAAAGCTCTTCACCCAAAAATAGATGTTCAATAAATATATTTTAAATGAATTATTGCTTTGTTTTATTAGATTAAATTTGTTTCAGTTTCCCAAGGAAAGGTACATGCAGTCTAGGCATTGTCATAAATGCATTTGGATAGAAGGAATCTATGTGGATGGTAAACAATTGTTATTTGGGCTTAGCCATCATAATTTCCATAAATAACAGATTAGACCACTTGCTAAATATGATGATTTACTGGAAAATATACACAGTGTATAAAGTAGGCATAGCTCCTGTCCTACTGAAAATTTATATTTCAGAAACAACACAGAGAATTTTATAAGGAAATGGAATGTCACGTAATTCTCTGACTGAAAATGACTATTGATTTTTCTAAGGTAATTCTTACATATACTAATTCATTTCATCCTTGTCCAACTCTCTGTATTAGGCATTATTATTTTATATATTTATAGATGAGGAAACTAAAGAACAAATGATTGAGTAATGTGCTCAAAGTCACAAAGTCTAGGAGGTTATGTGTTTTATGAGTCGTGGGAGGCATGGTTTTAACTATGGCAATCTAAAATCCTATCAATAGGTATGGTTATGTGACTATCGTGTCACTAATTTAGAAAGAAAAGCCACAGCCATACCAGGACCCTGTCTCCTCACGACCAAAACAATTGTCTCCTGATTCAATTCATCCCAATAATACCAGTGTACATTCCTCTGGCCCTCCATCACTCCGATGACCTCTGACCATATGATTTATTTTAACCAATGGAATGTAGGTGCATATGACAATGTGCCAGTACATGCCTAGGCCTTACAATGTTTTCTGTTTCCACCAATTTCTCTTGCACTTGTGCTATTGCCATGGGAAAACCATGCCTTGGTTAACTACAAATCCAAAGATTATGAGAGACTCCTACAACATAAATAGACCCCAACCACAGCATGTAGCTAAGCTAAAGCCCATCTGACACCCAGTCTGGAAATCCTTATTTTAAGTATCTAAGCTACAGAATTTGTTACACAGCATTACTGTAGCAATAGCTAACTGGTACAGACTGGCACCAAGATGGTAGCTTTTATTCTAACGTCAATATCACTGCCTTCTTCCTATCTAACAAAAAAAGTCTGGGACATTTGTGGGGTCCAAATTAGGAGAATAAATGTCAAAATCAAGAGAGATACATTTTGGAGTTTTTCTTTTCTCCTATGTTGGCATTTCACTCACATATTAAAAGTCCCTGAAAATATCGCTTGTTGGCTGTGCCGTCATGATCCGTTCTATAGACATTTTGATGCACTTTATTACAAACTTTAAAATCATATTAGCAGCTGTTATTTTATATCACAATGGATTAATAAGATGCATTTTCACAAATAAGACACATTTTAGATAGTTTTGAAGAAATTTCAGTGTGAAAATCTTGTGCCAGGATTCCACATTTTAAATGACACATTTCCAAATAGCCTAAAGTGAAAATGCTCAAGTAAAATGCTTATTTGTACTGTGTTTGAAACTATCAGCCACCCAGCAACCCAGGAAACACGTAACCTTCCTACATATTCTGTTGTTTTCTAATGTAACATATGACTTTCAGAGAAAATATATCTCTTGATTTTTGTTGCAGGAGAGCTGAATAAGTAGCACTGAAAAAAGTATCAAAAATTAAATAAATTTTTTTTCAATTTTCATTTAGAATACTTGAACAATATTCATACATGAGAACAATCAAAAGCATGTTTATTCCCCTTCAAATATTAGAAAAATGGAATGTTCTATTGCCTTTTCATGTGGAATAATTAGGAAAGATAAGAATTTTTTTTTTGGAGGCAATCCTGCTTCCTATGGTGTTGCTAAGGAATAAGGAATTTTCCTTCCAACTGATCTTAAAAGAGATATCTAAGATCTATATCGCCTGTTTATGGATTACAGCTAACTTTATAGTCATGCATAAACTGTACATTTGAGTGCAGTAAGACACATCCCCTGTCTCACAATAAAAATATTATGGAACATTATATTTCCATATAGTAATGGTACTCTTATTTTACTAGTAGAAAGGTACAGTACTAATTTAATTGACTAACATAAAAGTCTCTCAAGTAAGATCAATACTTTATTTTCTCAACAGTTTTCATGAACAAAGATTTAATTCCACCTGCATTCCCCAGTCCCGAGACAGTGCTATAGGGCAGGTCTGCTGACCACCTGCTCTCTGTGGTCCAAATGCAAAACCTGCCAAGCAATTTCAGAACGTGAATAGTGAATCTCAACTCCACTGCACATTACAATCACCAGGGAAGCTTTTCAAAGACACCAATGCCCAAACTCCTCCTCAGATCAATTAAATCAGAATCTCTGGGGGTGGGTTTGGGGTATTATTATGTTTTTAAAGCTCCCCAGGTGATTCAGTGTGCTGCCAGATTTGCCATCCATTGACTCAGGCTTGGAATTTTAGGGGGACCAGCAAATAGACTGGCTCACTTGGTGTCTATCCTGCATTCCTGCTCTGGTTGCTAAGGGTGGAAATTCCCTGCTCAGTGCCCATGCTAAGGGGGGTTTTTGTTGGTGGTGGTGGTCGTCATGTTTTTTTTCCCCTTTGTACACTGTAGATCTTTATTGCCATTGCTTCAGTGCTTTTGAGTGTAGAGTTCCCATTGACATCAGTGGGGGAGCTGCTCCTGGAACGAGCTTGGAATGCACAATTGAGAGCTCCTTGGTGCATTTGGAGAGGGAATCTTGCCCTGAGCTTTTTATACACACCAGGGTTTAAGTTCTTCCCCTCTTCACTTCCTTCATTTTAATTTTTCATTCTCACGTCTGTGGCTTGGTATTGCGAATTTTGATTTCAGAGTGGCTCCTCACTTTCTATAAACTTTGCACATATTGTCATTTTCTCTTCAGGTCTCATTGAGGTTCACCCTAGGTAGGGCAGCTTTTTCCTTGAGTCAGGAGAGACTG
>NW_022900940.1:34334161-34351661 GCF_012274545.1 Fukomys damarensis
AGGGGGAGGGAGAGGGAGAACATGCTAGGTTCACTGCTGGCCAGTTAGATCTTGCGCCAATTAAAGCAATGGTTTAAAACTCCCATTCTTCCTTAGTGCAATGGTCATACTGATCAAGAAAACTCTGAGTCTTTTTGATTAGAAGACTATAAATCTGGGTGAGCTCCTTATTGTCAAAGGACATTGCACAGATGTTTCATGGTTATCTTGTGGTCTAGAGGAAAATAGTATACCATAAACATTTTAATAGAGGAAGAGGGGTGTGGAAAGTTCTATACAAATTTCTCCAGTCTTCTGTGGAGCAAATGATAATATGACAGCCCTGAATGAGAAGTAGCCCATGCCATGAGATTCACAGTTTTGTCTTCTCCTCACCTGCAAGGAAAGTACAGCAACACTACTCCCTCAACCAAGGTAGTTAAATTAACAGTGGGCCCTCTTTCCCCAGAAGCATCACTAGAAACCTGTCATGCCATAAAGGACAAGATGACAAGACAGGCTGAGAGAAGGCCCTTAGTCTTATAGTATACAGCTCAAATCTGACAATGCTTAGATGACAGAGGGAACACCTAATCTAGCTGCAAAAGTGCCTTGGAGTGGGAAAGGTTATGCAGTGCCTCAATTAGTCCATGAAGCACCTGTGATGTTATAAGAGGCTGCCCTCTCCTCACGTTCTTAGGAAAAAAAAAAGGAATTTTTTGATGGAGAACGTATGATTTCCATTATTGCCACTGTCTTTGAATGTTCTTCAAATTCTATAATCTGGAAAAATTCCAACATTTCACAACAGTTTTCATTATTGAAAATTCAAATTGCTGACTTCCTTTTCTTAGAGGAAAATGGATGTTTTCATGAAGAATCATATTGCTCAGTTGATACATTGCTCCAAACTCTTGCCATCAAAACTGATGACAAGAGTTCTCACTGGCATGGGATTAACTGCAGTGATTGGATCCCATAAAATCTGCCAGGAGATTCCACTGTTGAATGATTTATCTTTCTTTAATTAGTCATTTAGGAGCTTGTTGCAAATAAGATCTTGGAAATATTTGAGAGAATGGGGAAGGTAGAATTCAGAACTTAGTCGTATACTATTGTTAGTTCTTTTTCTGCTGCTAATACCACAAAGTACTGTATTATTATTTCTTCTGTTAATTTCAAAGCCTGAATGAGTTATGAAGGGACTTGCTTTGGGTCAAAGTCCTAGTGCAAGGTTGTGGGGTGGTATTAGGTGATGGCCACTTTACTAGTAGAGTCAGGAGGATGTGCTGGGCATTATGTAGTGAGAGATAGGTAGCACCCAGAGAAGAAGCCTAGCCAGACTGGTTTTTATAGCAGATAACCCACTAGCGATATCTACAGAGTAACCTGTTACCCCATTAGTCTATTCATAAGCACAGGCTCCTAGGAACTCTGTTAAAAAGTCCCACTTGGCTTCCCCTCTTAATATCTCATGCAAGTGTTAAATGGCAATATGAGTTTCAGAAGGTAATAACCATATTCAAACCACAGCAAATACCTATTTCTTCACTGTCTTCAGATGGATATCCCATGTCAACAATATCTAGTATATCATTTCCAAAAGAAACCTTGGAAAAGATAATTAGCATTAAAAATTAATGTAAGGGCCTCCATATTTCAATTGTTATCATTTTTCTGCCTGCATCAAAAAAGGAATAGATAGTGGCCAATTTTTTGGGCTGCTAAAATACTGGACTTATACACAGGTTAATGTAGAAAGTTTCTGATAGTGAAAGAAAAGGAAGCCAAATTGCTGAGAACCACTGAGGGTTTCCTTTTATTCTTTAGTTCAGTGCTATTTGAAATAGAGAAAATCCTCAAAAAGTCATAAATTTTTGCAGTGAATTATTTAGCAAAACAAAGCAAAAAGAAAGGTCCATCTCCTCTCTTAAATCTGATATATCACTGTTCTCATAGCAAAAATGAGCAAAAGATATGGAAAACTTAAAGTAGAAAAATTTGAAATTCATATTTGCATTTAGCTATAAGATTTCCTTATTCTGATAGGCTTTCAAAAACGGAAAAGTCATAATAAAAGGCAAGAAAAACACCTAAAGGAAATTTGTGGGAAATTTACCGCCCGGGTTATATTTTTGAACGGCCTCAAAACAAGCACATAAAATGTAGGTGAATATGCTGCCAGACATGCACATTTTGTTGTGAGCAAACCAGCAAAGTGCATGTGTCTCACAAGCCAGCTCCTCCATTCAGTATACAAAGCTTTGCACACATAAGGAGTGAAAGGGGAGAATGCGGGGCAAGGAACTCACTGGGCAGAATCTAAGCCTACTGCAAAATCCCACAACATGCTGAGTTTGGCAGAAGGCTGGGCAGAGATACCTAAGTAAGCAATGAGTAGTGAAAGTACAGCCACATTTATATTACAAAATCAGTTTCACTGCTTAGGTGATCAGAGTACTAACGTCAAAAAGGGAGCTGAAATAATTCTCCCAAAGTGATACAAACCTGTAGTCCCAGCACTCTAGTGGCTGAAGCAGGAGGGTCACCGGGGTCCAGGCTACATAGTGAGTCAGGTCAGCCTGAACTGCATAGCAAGACTCTGTCTCAAAGCAAAACTTAAAAAAAAAAAAAAGAATCCCCCAAAAGATTTATTTAAACATTGGCTAAATCAGTGGCTTTCTTATCAATATGGCTGAATGGCTATAGAGGAACAGAATGAAGTGGGAGCAGGGAAGAAAGAATAGAAATGAAAAGGAAGAAAAAAAATTCAAGCAGAGACTGTACACAATTAGGAACTGAGAATTTGCAGGCGGGAGGGTAAACATTTGAGTAACAGAATAAAGTGGCTAGCTGCAACAGTTTCTCATCTATGAATGGGGTAAGTGCCCAGCCTATGCTGGCCACTCATACTCCTCCCACACTGCAGGACCCATTAAACTTTTGCATTATCAAAGAGGAGTGAGTATATTCCCTGGAGGCTCTGAAGGGCAGAGCCTGGTACAATCCTACAAATCTGGTTTTGTCTTTAAAATGAATGCAAATTATATATTCTAATCTCAAGTTTACTCATACTTTTCCATACAGGTATTGCTTGCAATCTAGACAACCCAGGTCAATGCTCCTTGTTAATGGTATAGCTTTGCAAATCCCTTGGTACACAGGATAACCCTGAGAACACGGAATCTGGACTGGGTATAAGGGAAGAGGAACTGGATTTCTAGCTATTGGTAATTAGTCTGGCTAGGTGTGTTGGTGCACACCTGTAATCGCAGCACTTGGGAAGCGGAGGCAGGAGGATCACTGTGAGTCAATTCCAGCCTAGGCTCATAGTGAGTCCATGGCCAACCTGAACTACATAGTGAGGCCCTGTGAAAAACAAAAAAACACAAAACAACACAACAACAATAATGGGCCTGGACCTACAGGGAAGAATGAATAACAAAGGCATCAACACCTTGAGGAGCAAAGAGGTTGGGGTTTTCATGAATATTTCACCCTAAATTCTGGGCCACAGTAGACAGGATACTGGTGTTCTGAAGCAAGTCAGTGTCTGAGAAAGAACTGGGTGACTAAATCTAAGCACAGCCATGAAGAAAGTGAAAATTACGTTTTTAATCCAGTGTTTTCTTCGTCTCCACTTGTGACACCACTCAGTCTAGTCCACTCAATCCAGCTACCAGACAGTAGACTACTCAGAATTCATGACGAATTTGTCAGAACACAAATTCATGGACCCTATCCCCAAGGCTGCTGATTCTCTGGGTCTGGCATGGAGCCTGGAAAGAGGGTGAGGAATAGAAGACATAAAGGCCCCCTGTAGAGGACATAGAGTCCATGAGGGCAAAAGGTATCAAGGTCTAATCATTTATAAGGAATCTGAGTAATTCAGGTTAAAGTCAAGGTCTGTATGTGTGGCCATTGCAGGAAAACTGGCACCATGGATGAATTTAAAAATCTAAATGAAGCATTACTCACTTTCAATAATTTTCAAGAAAAAGATGAATAAAGTAGTGTTATTAAGATAATTTACAATTAATAGTAAATAGAATAATTTGCTGTTCACATATTTCTAACAGAAATAGCCACAGTTTATGTGTATACCCCAGTGCATAGTTTACTGTTCATTTAGCATCAAAGGACAAAAATTGTAGGCCCGATGATTCCACAGCCTACATACCAGTGTCTCAGGCAGGCTCCTGTATTTTGAGGTGCTCTGAGAGTCCTGTGGTGCATTGAATGTTTCCATGAGATTTATGTATACCACCCCTACACCAGTAGGCTTGGAGGTTTATGTAGCAATCAGATAATGGATCTGTAGAATTTTACAAAGCAGACCAAACTGGAAACACAGTAAAGTGGAGTGAAGGCTCCACTGGTGGTTCTACTGGCACCTTGCAGTTACAAAGGAGACAGTGCATTTCTGTGCACTAGAACAGCTAATGATGATTACTTCCTTTTAACTTGTGCCAAACAGGGATAACCGTAGATTTCTGGATAAACATGCAAAAGATATTCTACAAACCTGGAGAAAATACATTGTTTATTGTTTTTAGAAATTAAATTCATGAATTTAATTAATGGTCATGAATATCTGTTTGGGCAACAACTTCCCTGTCTCTCTCCCTCGGATCAGCACAGTTCTACCAAAAAAACACTGCAAGGTGTATGCATCATTTTAATTTTTGTAGTAGCAACATTTACAAAGTAAAAATAAACTGGTAAAAATAATTTATACATTTTATTTACCTAGTCTATCAAAAGCATTGGTATTGCAACATGTAGTCAATCTAGAACACCAATGAGATAGTTTATATTTTTTGACTAAGTCTTTGAAATCTGGAGCATATTTTAGATTTACAGCTTATCAATGGCCATATTTCAAGTGTCCAATAGTCACATGCTCAACAGCCATAGTCAGTAGCTATCACACTGAACTTACTGCACCAGATACCCTGTGATCAGCAGAGAATAATGAAAGATGAGACCTGCTTTCTGCCAGGCATGGCCAGTACTCTGTTCCCTTCAACCAGCAATTGTTAACATCACTGATTTAACCATGTGACACGTGTGGGGACCCTGATGATGTCTACCTATAAAATAGAAATGATGCTTAGCTGTTATGACTGCTAAGTGTCAAACATCAAACACCCAGTGTGATAGCTCAAGCTGATCATATATCCTCTTTTTCTCCTTCTTCTTTCTTTTTTTAGGAAATTAAAATCTAAAAATTATCTTAAAATTGCATTTTTCTTTTTATTCTTAAATTTGGTACATGGTTGAGAAATAGGGAGGGGAGGGAAGATTCTGTTTTTATAGCTGACATCTTAACTGGGAAAAACGTGCCAAGGGAAAAATAAAAAAGTCCCCCCCCCAGTGGAGGAGAAAGAAAATAATCTCTACTGCAGTCCCATGTTGCCTGCCTTGCTGATGCTTCTTGCTGCCTGGACATACTGCCCAAAGTGGGGCCATCTCAGGTCGCAGGCTATCGAAATGGTGAGTGACACTGACAGAAGTGGAATCTGACTTCAAAAACAAGAAAAAAAACCAAAAGGAATCAGGCAGCATGCTAAAGAGGTTGATTTCTTTTCTGGGGGTGGAAGGAGCCACTCTCCCAAGTCCACAGGCAGCTGAGCTTTGCAATGCCCCAGGATTTGGAAGATTTAACTCAAAACCCCTCTCATCAACGCGTTCACAGCAAAACTAATGACCTGCCAGAGTTTGGGGGCGGTGGTTTAGGAGGGTCGGTGAGTCTTTCTGTTCTTCTGCAGAAAGAACAAAAGATGCAGGCCATTTGCACTAGGTTGCCTGGTTTAATCCATACTGATGCATAAGCTCACAGAACACCCTCAAAGGGAGTCAAGCACATGGGTGTGTCTATATAAGCTAAGGCAAAATGGACTAGGCTGAAAATGTTTTGCCACCTCAAAGATCTGCTAGGCTGCCAACCGGGCTCCAGAAGGCACAACCAGGACCATGGGAAGAAGCTGCTGGAAGCAATTTCCAATCCATTATTTGGAAAGAGCTTCTAAAATTGAATCCAACAATGGTATGGATTCTGGGAGAACAAAGCTTCAAATCAGTGGGCCTGCTCAAGCAGGGACTGTGTGGCCATTTCTCAGGTAAGATGCACTGAAAAACTCTATATTCTACAAAGCCCTTTCACTCAGTTACCAACCTTTAAATGCTGCCCAGGAATGGGATCACACAAAGGAAAGAGATGCAGTCTCAGGCCTCAAAGAACTCTATGGTTTATGATTCCACCCATGCTTGATCGCTAAAATAAGAGAGTTAAGATTCAAATTGGTGCTTTTAAAGGAGTTCGTCCCACGCTGGGCCCCAAACTCATATATGGCAGCCTGCTCCAATAAGACAACAAAAACAATTAAAATAGAATCCTTGGGTCATGCTGATCTTCCTGTGCAGAACCCCACCACCACCATTTTGACTAATCCATTATCTTTCAGGTACCCAGCAAGGCCTTGTTACTCCCCAAATCCCCTCTGGCAGACAGGACTGAAATAATGTTCTCTCTATATCTGGAAACCCTACACGTACACTCAGCACTATGATGCATGAATCATTTTGTATTTTTGTCGTTTCCATAAGATTATAAAGCTCTCAAGGGCAAGCATAGTTTGCATTTTTTTGTATCTAGAACTATGACAGTTCTAGGTTTATTACATGAACAGTGAAAAATATGTAGTGAGTGAAATGAAAATCTAAGAGTATTAGGAATGTTGAAAAATAATTGTGTTAAAAATTTATGATCCCAAAGGAGAAAACCAATAAGAAAATTACTTCTTTGTACTTAAGAAACAAGAATAAACATGGAATGGGACAGGAAAAACAGATATAAATGCTATAAGAGTTCAAGTATTACTGAATTGCTAAATTAATTCATATTTGAAACTAATATATAAATCAATATTAGGCACTCTATACATAACTGATTTGAGTTGTACATGTTCAATATAAAAGGTTTCATTGGATAATTTAATTAAAAAAAATCCCTAATCTGTTCCCTTTCCTTATTTAATGCTTATTTAATACTCATATTGGAAGAATCTGTGCCTATAATGAGTATGCTTCCAGGGTGCTCTACCTTGGATCTTTCTGAGGCCTCCAGGAATATTTATGCAGCCCAGTGGACCACATCCTGATTATTATCTTTGTTTTGAAGATAAAAAGTTAAACCCTTGCTCAGTTACCTCCAGGAAGCTCCATCTTTTTAACTTAGTTATTGGGCCACACTCAATGTCAATTTTATTTCCAGTAGGACGATCTGCAGTGACTTTAATAAGCCCTGACACTGACACCAGCAATCACTGAAAGGACCCAGGATCTCCATTTCTATCACTTGCCTCAGGTTCAAGGATGAGGGTTAGAAATCTCTTCCATGGAGTTACAGTTTTCTATCTCAGCTCAAGCCACCACAGACCTGGACTCCCTTGTTAAAGCCCATTACTTACACCCTTCTTTTCTATAAACACACACACACACCGACACCTGGCTAAGACATCACAGTTACTATGTTTAAGAATTATTGTGTTAAAGGCATCATCACTGATAGCGTTTTATCTTCACAAAAACTCTGAGGTGGATTCTACTACAAACTGTGTATAGGTGACAAAACTCAGTCACATAAAGGATAAGTGATGTTCCCAATATCACACAGCTGGGAACTGCACAGCCAAGATGTAAACCAAGCAATATGATTCTAGAACAGTCTGCTCTGTGTCCAGAACTTCTCACTATCTCCACCCCTGGTTTTCACATCTGAAACAGAACAAAAAGCCATCACAAAAGTGATGAGAACCTACTGACTTGCCCAAGGTCAATGAGAGATGGTGAGAAATTAGTTCATGTGGCATTTGTGTGAATTAACATTTGTAATGGGCAACATATGGTGATCTGTGCTGATTTTTTGGCAGAGGTCTGGCAGAGAATACTCAGAGGACACTGTCTCTCCAGGATATTCCCGGATGTGCTCTGTTGAGCTTAGTCTACCACAGGCCACAGAAGGATCTTTCTTATCCATTTTCCATATTAGCAGTCAGTATGCTTCTTTACCAAACCTTAAGTTTCCTTTGTAAAGGACTGAGATCTGTCTTTGTCTGCTCTCATTTTAGCCTAATGTCTCAATGTTTTCTGGGGCTGTTTATTTTTGTTCAGATGTCAAGATTATGAAAACCATTGTAGATGAACTTCTGGTAGTCTGGAGACTATACAGGATATAACAGCAAAAGCTATAATATCTTATAATATTTATTGATCTAGAGAGTATATTTTGAAGCCAAAGCTTAAGTATTTTATGTACCATCTTGCATTAAAAGTAGAAAGTAATTATGTAGTTCCAAAAAGTGGATGAAATAAAAATTATTGTAATATTTCCCCATAAGACTATGGGGGTACCCAAACTACCCTGATTATACTTATTTTTAATGCTTCTGCCTCCCCCACTAAAAAGGATAGAATTTGTCATATTGTAAAATACCATCTGATGCACTTGAACCTCAGTGAAGCTAAAGCTTAATTCTATGTGACATTTCTGGTGGTGTGTTATATTTTTGCAAAAATAAATCCCTTTGATTAAAATTTCACACCTATCTAAGGACCATGAAGCACTGATTACCTGGTCCAGTCCTAGTCCAGCATTGCCAAAAGGTTTACAAACCTCAATACAACTTGAGGGGAACTTGGCCTAGACTTCAAGTTAGTGGAATCATTCAAAGCCCAAGGCATTTGCCAGGTGTCCTGTTCCCTGCCCTGTGTCAGCAGCTCTAAATTAGGCACATGCTCTTTAAAACAGCCATGAAAATGATTGGCCCATATAGCCAGAACCCAAAGGAAATCTGAGCAGGTTGGCTATCACTAAGACTGTGGACATAACAGAAGTTCAGCATTTACCTCCTCTGCCATTCTCCATGGGTTTGAGGGGAGAAAGCAAAGCTTCTGGGAAAGCAGTTGCTTAAGTTCCTGTGACATTGAAAGAAATAGAAATAGTTGCAAATGCTCAGATTTGCAAACGCTGGTGTCATGAAATAGAAGCAGGGGCAATCTTCAGGCTAATGCTATTAGAAAACTGTTTGTAAAGCCCGGGGCTTAAACATCTTAGCTTCCTAACTAGCTACTGCTTTAAAAAGGACATTAGGTTCACATTTGCGTCTTCCAGATAAAGATTTTATATCTGAAGTTCAGCCCTCTGGACAGTGTAAAATTATAAGGAATGTTGTCTGGGTTACACCAGTTGTCCACAAATCCAACATTTTGTCTTTGTTGGCGATTTGTGGCCCAGGCCCCATAGGACTTCACCCTCCAAAGATTAGGGAAAGGTGTTTAAAGTATTATCCATAAACCCTTCTCAAAGTTGTTAATGTTTTCAGCTTGTAAAACCTCGCTCATGCTATGTACATGCTGTATAAAATACTATTTTTTCATGTTTATTCTTGGACACTTGTTTCAAGGAGGTTCATTACTTCTCTCATTACTAAAGTTGGAGAACAAGCTCTACCTTCACCTCTTTTGATTAGGTACATTTTAATCATGTCTAAGCTTAGACTCTGGTGGCAATTTGAAAGGTGAACTGACACAGGGCAAGACTGAAAGTAGGAAGCTAGCAAGGATACCCCAGAGGTGGTCCCTGGGAACCACAGAGGGGTTGAACTGAGAGTTGAGTTTGGCACAGGTCTCGGGGAAAGAGGGTGGATCAGATATTATAGCCCTAAAATTTTGGGAAATCACCCGATAACTTCAAAGTAGAACCAAAATCTTTCAAGACCATTTAGAACTAACAGAAATGATGAGTGTGGAAGAAGTAACAAAAGGAAGAAGGCCTGCTGGGGTGGGGGTCCAGCATTTGGCTGTCATGTGAAAGGATGTGGTAGGGTCACCACAGCAAACAGAAGCGGCCCGTTTAAAAATATCTTGAAGATCTTGATCTGCACAAGAACAAAACCAAAAAAGAGGCATTTAAAATATAAATGGAAGATGAGAAGCAGTGTAGAGGATCAAGGGTCAAGGATGTGCCAGTTCTGGAATCTAAGTATTAGATGCTACAGTACAGACAGGGTTCCTATGAATTAGGGACACAACACCTGACAGATGCATGGAGGTGTGACCCATACATGTCCCAAAAAAGGAACAGAAGAAGAAGAAGAAGAAGAAAAAAAAAGCAACTGATGACTTTAAAATTAGAAAAACTAAATTTGGGCTTATTATGCCCAAGAGGAATATAGCCTGATGCACAATTTATGCAAATTGATAAAGCTGATTACACAAATTAGCCAAGGCTTGGGTGTATTTTTTCTCTGGTCAATAAGTCCCCCACTCTTCACCCTTTTCTAAACTCAGTCTACTGCTATGCCATGTGAAACAAATCCTCTTGTTAGTGGTAGTGGCCAATCACTTGAGAACCCTGACTGGAAATAGTTTCTTATTTCAGGCACAAGGCTTGAACTGGTAGGACACTGAAGGAGCAAGACAGATAACAGCTGGTTCTACTATGAGAATGACAAAGTTATTTCCCCCAGCCCAAGACTGTCCCTCAGGAGATTGTTCCTTTGGATAGTCCCTACCCAAACCCCACCCAGGTTTTACTCAGCAGAATGAAGCACATTTGTAAAATATTATTAATATGCATCTCAACCAATTCTCAGAGCCATCTAGGAAGACAAATCTATGATCATCATTTAAATGTGAGAAACTGTTTTGGTACAAAAGCATGCTCACAGAGTCAGAAGGCAATGCGAAAAGGACTCAGATTCAATTCTGTACTCCTTTAATCAATAAGGCTCCAGAAACAGGGCCAGCATAGCTGAATTTTCTGGTTGGTGTATTCACCCTGGGAGTATATACCTCAGGCTGGGAGGAAGGCTCCTTACAAGGATTCTAGTGGGAGCAGTATAGTGTGTGGTCAGGAGGATGGGGTTCACTTACCTATCTGTATTGACTTTGGGGAGAGAGTATTAACTCTCTCTAAACCTCTACTCTGTCTTCTATACAATTAAGGTACTACTATATTACAGTGCTTTTCTTATAAATTTTCTTATGAATTAAAGCATGTAAGATCAGTAAAATCTGTAACATTTGCTATTAGGGCATTTTTAGAAACAGGCAGAACCCATGTATTACTTAGCAAAAACACTCCCATACTGCCAAGTAGCAGCCTCTATTCACGTTAGCTCACTGAATCCTTAGAACCGCTCTGTACATCATTATATGATCAGCCCATCTTACAGTGGAGGAACTGGGGGTTCAGGTGACTTACCTGTGGCCACAGAGCTGGTAAAGGAGGTAGCCGGGGCTTGTGGTTCACCAGTTCGCAGCAGGGCTCTGCACTCTGCAACACACAGTGGCTTCTGACCACAGATTGCTGCTCCTTCTTCCCTGTTTTGCTGAGTTTCTATATGAATTAAACAATTATTAGAAACCTATCTATCCTCCAGAAAGTTACAGCCTAGTATAAATAAAATAGAAGCCAAACTGTCATTGATCACATTTTTCACATGGAAACACGCACTCTATGTGCCCTAATGAGATACAAATAGAAAGTCCTAATAATCTCCCAGTATCTCATCTTATCCAACTTTCTTCTTATATACTTGGAGCATTTGCTTTGATGAGGCTTATCATTTCCCCAAAATGAAAAAGGATAAAGTAACAAAGAAAGACAATCTTGCCCCCAAAGAAGTTATGCTTTGGTCTTTCATTTTTATCCTGCCCATGTACTAGTTGTGGGCTTTGGTGGCTTAATGAGACCTTCTTATGCCCAAAGGCCAAAAAAATTATCCATTCTTATAGTAGGCCCAGTATTCTCACCAAAGTGCAGATTTATTTTTTCTAGTTTGGTGACAGGTGACTGATGATATAAGGTCATGACAGCAAGAGAAAAAGTTGAGAGAGAAAATGAAACACTGTGTTTGAGCATGACATTTAAATAAAAATGAGTTTCCTTCTTGGGTTGTTCTTCACTAAATGTTCTCAAGTCATTCACTAAAGCATTTTTTAAGTCCTCCTGGTAAATATTGATCACATATGTTTCTCACTGTCATTGTTCTTGGCAGTAACAATTTGTACAGAGAACCAATTAGTGATGTTTGGGACATATTTTAAAATTATAGGATATATAAGGAAATACAATACTGCTTATGTGAAATAAAAAGATAACACTGAAAAAAACATGATGTCATTGTACTAATAGAAGCAGAGAAATAATTCCCAAGTGAGAAAAGCAAAAGCCTGATAAGAGTTTATCTCCATGCAAAGAGAGAGGAGCTGAAATAGAGAAAGTGGAACAAGTTACAAAATTATAGCTTTGTGGTAAAAGTGAGACACAGGAATTGTATGTTAATATTACCAGGACAATGGCTTTTCCTTCCTTTCAAGTACTGTATGGGAATAATGCAGAACCAGATGACTGTACTTACAGTGACTTTGAGATCTGAAAGAGTTCTCAGGAAGAGAAATTAAAAAAAAATCTGAGGAGTTTTGGGTTCTAAATTACCAAAAAGCAAAATTAATGAAAAAGTAGGACATCAGTTCACTTAGATGCTTATCTTGACCTTGGGTAAACACAGGAAAGGAGAAAAATTCCAGGAATATTCAAGTGAACAGGTATTGGTGAGAGTCATTGTAACCTTCTTACTAAAGTTCCATAGTATTTTTCATCTCATGCATACTAAATTTAATACCCTATAAAAGAGCTTGTTCTACTAAATTTAGAAGAAAATTGTAGGGAAAGTCATTTCAGGAGTTACATCTCAAAACTTCTTTGAAATTTTCAGAGACAGACTTTCTGCAACAAACTGCTAATGTGGTGTTTGGAAGGGTGTGTTTATTCATTTTTTCTCTTCCTACTACTTAGCTCCTACATTACTCTAAATGAAGTTGATGATGACTCCATGTTATTAAATCCAGTAGGCCATTTCACTTGTCATTTTCTTTGAGCCCTCACCAAATCAGCAATGTAGACCACTGGAAATGTTCATGTCCCCTGGTTTCCAAGACAGCATGCCATCCTGATTTTCCTCTGACCTGTCATAACCCTTCTCCTTAGTATATTCAGATCATCTGCCAACATTTAAATTTCAGGGTTCTTAAGGCCACCTGAAACTGCCTTTTAATTGTCAGGTGTCTTCCTGGAGGGATCTATCTATGTCCAGGTCTTATATTACTCTCTACAGGTGTATGGCTCTGTAACTTAAGACTCCAGCTCAGATGTCTTCTAGTCTTTGCTAGGATATCTTAAAGTAAGGGGAAAAAATGAGAATCAAGACTTGCCATGTAAAGGTACATGATCCCAACAATGAATGTAACTGTACTGTATCCCTAAATGTACCAATAAACTCAATAAAAAAAAAAGTACTTAAATTAAGCATATCTAATACCAAACTCATGATCTTTCCACTCATTTTGGACCTCCTACCGTATTTCTGACTTCAGCCAATGAGATCTCTATCCACAAAGGCCATAAATATACCTCTTCCTCCTTGTCCCCAATTTCATTTTCTAAATAGACTAAGTAAGGTCTTTCTCTTATATATCTCCATTGCTATGACCTTAGACAAATTTCTTTTGCAAATATTCCTAATTCATCACCTCCTATTTCCCTTTGCTCTATCCTCAACCGTTCTCCTATTTCAATCAGGACTATTGTATGGAAAATGGAAATCTGATCTAGTCACTCCTAGAGACCTGTAAAGGTTTTCATTTGTCTGAGGATTAAAACTCCAGATTCTAACATGGCCTAATCACAAAAGCCTACAAAATAGGGGCCATATCTAACTTTATAGTATCATTTCTATTTCATTCCTTTCAGTCTCTTGTTTTAAACACTCTGTCTTCTTTTGGTTCCTCCAAAAGTCTATGTTCCTACTTGCCTAATGGCCTTTGCACATACCAGGCCTTTTCGCCTACTCACCTTCAAGAGCTCAACGTTGTATTATATTTCCATAAAGTATTTTGTGACCTCTCAGCCTATGTCACGTTCTCCTTTTAGAAGATTGTTTAGCTTCTGAACTTTTCCTTCATAACATTGAACATATATGTGATCATATTTGCACATATACATCATATATACTTAATGTTTTCAATAAATGAATGTTCATTCTAATGAACATTAACCAGGACCCAAAGTCTCTGATCAGGCATTCTAAGTAATAAGAAACATTAAGGGTATCCAACTGCTATGGTAGCCCGATTTCACTGACAACTCAATTGATAATGTTCCTGTACATACACCCTTCAAAATGTGACTTTGTAACTCGCATCATCAATAGAATTCATTTCTACTCCTTTTTGAACTGGGGATGGCCTTTATACTTCCTTTGGCAAAAGAATGAAGGGAAGAAGCGATGCCGCGCCAATTCTGAGCCTAGGCCTCACAAGCCTTTGATGCATCCGTTCCTTCCTTAGGAGCTCTTGCAGTCATGGGCTCATTTATCAGAGGAGGAGAGGGCTTGTATGGCAGATCCTTTGTAACTGGTTTTCTTAGACCATGTGGCCATAGTCTCAGGAGTGAACCCAAATGAGCATGGCTGTACCTGGCCCACATTGACTGAACCACTCAGGTTACCTGTACACTCACAAAAAGTAATGAACGGTTGTTTTAAGCCCCTGAATTTGTGAATGCTTTGTCTACATATAAATATATGACATATCTTATTGCCAATGGAAGATTTCTCCATACTCTATCGGATAATGTATTTGACACCTCAAATATTTAGTGATCAGTGAATAATCTCATATATTCTCTTTTTATTTTTCCTTCTCCCCCTAGATAATAATGCACATTTTACATAACAGTAAAGTCATTCCCAAATATAGACCTCTGAAAGTATTATAGGTACAATCTACTCCATATTATAAAAAAATTTCATCAGAAAACAGCATCAACAGAAAGGAAATGTTTTGTTTCCATTGATTATGTAGCTGGATATTTTTGGCTGACCTGGGGTTCTGGTTTTGTTGGTTGAAAAGACTGTGTCAATTCTTTCCTTGTACATCTGTAGGTATTTGGGTCTCAGAGCCACTGGTTGATTATAAGTCTCCTATCATTTTGACTATATCCTTAAATCTACAGGGAAATGGAGGAATCTCCAGGCAGAAAGATTGAATACTGATGAAATCAATAACAATAAAATTTATGTAAAGGAAAAGTGTGGACCTACCCTTGATCAGATTGTGGTAGGAGGCAGCAGATCCCGAGGGAATTCTCATTTGGTCCTTTTGAAGGGTTAGAAATGAACCTGGTTTCAAATGCAGCCCTGAATTTGCATCCGGTCCCATTCTGTTTAATTCACTCAACCATTGAAATGTGAACTAGGAGAAAAATATCTCTCTCTCTTGCTTATATATAATAGATATCTATTAATATATATATATATATATTTATATATATCTAACAAATTACAAGTGGAATAAAAGCATGAGTACAAAGAAACAAGTAAAACAACAACAATTAGAAGAAACTACAGGGGAATTTATTTAGGAATTAATGTTAGGAGATCATTTCTTAAACAAAATGCAAAATTCACAAATCATAAAGGAAAAGATCTGCTATGGATTGGATGTGATTTTTCATCCCCAAGAGTTCAGTTTGGGAATCTTGTTCCCAGGGTGGATATGTTGAGTGGTGGATGGAATTTTCAAAAGGTGAGATCTAGGAGAGGGTCTTATGTTTCTTGAAGCTGTCCTCAGAATGGATCAAATAGCTCTCAAGGGACCCATGAGTTAGTTCTCATGAGAGGTTGTTATTTTAAAAAGCAAGCGTGGCCCTACTCAGTGCTCTGGCTTCCTGACTTTTGAGATGATCTCTTATTCCTACATGCACTCTTATCAATGTGATGTAATCCACCAGGAGGCTTTAACCAGAGCTAAGGTGATGTAGTCACCAGGCACTTGAAACTCCAGAAATGTGAACTAAATAAGCTTATTTTCTTAGTAAAGTTATTCAGCTTCAGGTACCTTGCTATAGTCAGAGAAAACTGACAAATATAAGATTCATTTATTTGCATTGAAATTTTTAAGTTTGTTTAATAAATGTCACCATATCCAAAACTAACAAATGAAAAGCAACATCTCACACACACACACACACACACACACACACAAACCCCACAAACCACACACTACAAAGAAAATCTAAGTAAACAGGAAATCATCAGTACTCAAAATATACAAAAAATTCACTATAAATCAATCAAGAAAAAGTCAAACAGACCAAGTAAAAAATGTACAGGAAATATTTAGAAGATATTCACAGGAGAAGAAACCTAAATGGTTAGGAAAAATAAGAAAAAATATTCAGTCTCACTGAAAGAAGTGACCACTTATCTGTTGGCAAAATTTTAAGTCTGATATTATCAGGTATTGAGCAGAATCTGGAAAAATACAAACTATTGTAAACCATTAGTGTGTATATACTTTATCTTATCACAATCCATACATTCCACTTCTAGGTACATATTCTAGAAAAAAAGATAAAGAACAAAAAGTGCATCGCATTATTATTTTAATGTCAGAAGGGAAATAATCTTTTTTTTGTAGGTAGGTAGGGAGGGAGGGGTTGAAGGGAGGGCAAGGGAATGGGGAAAATATGTAAACCAAGGTTGATTGTGTAAAGGTACAAATTTCCAACAATGAGTATCATTCTATTGTATACATTAAATATACCAATAAAACTAAGAAAAAAGAAAGGAAAAAATCTTAAAAACCCATCAATAAAATATGAGCGAATTAAGTTGGTATATATATATATATATATTTACAGAGAGATATAATGAAGTACAATATGGCAATTAAAAATAACAAGTTTATATTATATGTAGAATAGGGTTAAATTTCTGGAAAAAACTTGGAATAAAAGCAAATAGTTTCATATTTTGCAAAACATGATATGAAAAATATATATATATGTCTAAATTTAAATGTAACAAATGTATGTGAATAAAAAATACAGTACTCATGATCACTTCCTTAATATTAAGGAAGAAGCTAACAATGTCAGGATATAATTTAAAAGATTTAATTGAATATGTATCATCTTCATGTGCTATAAGGAATTGAAAATGTCTAAAATAAAGATAACAGAATATGGAAAGATGTTGGTGATACATGGTGGATACACTGATATTTAATGTATTGTTCTATGTAGTTTTCTGTATTTAAAAATATTCTGTTCTACATATGTTTATTAAGCATCAATTACATACACAATATACTATTAAGTAACAGAAGAAGAGAAAAAACTCAGGTTCAGTTCCCTGTCTGATCACAGGGTGCCCTGTGAAAGTATAACTGATGCCTCTGCATATAGTTCCATAGCTATAAAAATTACAGGGAAGACTCAGTTTCTACCTGCAGGGAGTTCTCACACCACAGGAAGAGCAGACTCAGTGGTGCATCCATGTGGTGAAAGCTCCCTAATCTTCCATTTCTAGTAAAGTAGAATATGTGATTGATTCATAGTGCAATAAATTAGGTGCTAGGATTAAGGGTGGGAGATCAAATTAAACTGGTC
>NW_022900940.1:34356661-34401066 GCF_012274545.1 Fukomys damarensis
AAGTTAAAAAGTGTTTATAATACAGATTTCAATGTCTATAAATAAAGTTTTATTGAACTAAAAAAAATGCACATGAATAGACAGGCTTGGTTCTCCCAATCAGAAAAGTTGTCATTCTAGAGTCTTTTCTTCCTCGCTTCATTAATAAAACTAGCTTTTCTATCACTCTAACCTCTTTCAAATCTGTTACTACTCCTTTCCATTTTTGCTGCCACACTATTAGTTTAGGGCACTATTTCATGATGGTCTGGGTCAGTGCTGGAGAACCTATGGCACGTGTGCTGCAGCAGGCTGTTTGTTACCACTAAAAGCTCTAAAAGGTCCACCATTAATGGTCCAAGTCATGCAGTAATAACAAATAAATCCACAACTGCGGTGGGTAAACATGTTTCTTATTTCATACAACCTAGCCATTATGCACCACCTAGACTGCTTGTGTTTATCACCACTACTCAGGGTCTCTGATGAGTTCCTTAATAGAAGCTCCATGATCACCAAGGCAGGTGCGAAAGGACAAGATGAATCATGTGCCGGTTCTTATATTTTCTACCCAGAATTGACACATGATCCCTGAACTAATACTTTATTAACCACAACAAATCACAGAACTACACTCATCCTCAAAGGGAACAGCCCAGAAGAAAGAAAGCTGCAAATAAATGATGCAAAGCACCAGTGACCACCACATCTGATTTAAATGAACAGCCCTTTACTGGGTCTCCCTGCTTCTTCTTTCACCCCCTCCAATTCATCTTCCCCACTGGCCTTTTAAAAATTCAAAGAATTGTCTGAGCATGCTGCCCCTCTGACTGAAATGCTTACTGGCCATATACAGCACCTGAGATGCAGTTAAAATGTTTGGGTTGTTGAAGAAGCTCATTTAGATATGGCTTTGACCTTATATTTCCTTCCTCATCCACCACCACTACTGAAACCACCCCAGGCTGCATCCTAAATACCATGTATTGCAGCCATTCCAGAAGCACCTAACTACAGGGCTTTTGCTAACTTGGCATGTTTGCACATTCTCTTCCTAAGTCTGCAAGGACCTCCAATCTACCCCACCCCTTTCCTCTTAGAGGAATTATCCAGTAAGACTCATCTAAAATGTCATATTCTCTGGGACAACTTCTTTGATACCCCTAAACTGAGTTGAATTTTTCTGCTCTTCTCTCATAGTGTCACTGGCACATCTCTTCTAGTGTATTTATTGCATGAGAGTTACTAGTTTAGTTAGATTTTGATCCTCCCAAAGAGATTATAGGCTGTATTTTTGTGTCAAGGTCCTAGAATATAGTAGATTATATGAAAATGTTTATTGGGTAAATGAAATAAAAATTACACATAATCAAGATCTACACTACAGTACTGATTCTAAAGTCTATGGGAGTACTGAGTAAATGAAACACTAGTCTCCATCC
Organism: Fukomys damarensis; assembly: GCF_012274545.1. Taxonomy (NCBI): domain Eukaryota; kingdom Metazoa; phylum Chordata; class Mammalia; order Rodentia; family Bathyergidae; genus Fukomys; species Fukomys damarensis. Next base: position 34,358,083 of record NW_022900940.1, read on the forward strand.
GAAAATATATTCATTTTTTTTACATATGTGTTACACAGCTAAAATGGTGAGAATAAGCAATAGGCTTTACTCTTTGGTCTTTTTTGCTATCGTTTGGATAAGTGCCCCTGGAGGCCCATGTGTTAAAAGTTAGTCACCAGCCCTCAGTGATATAAGTGAAAGAACTTTTAGAAGTGGCCTTGTGGAAGAAAGTCAGATCCCTGGGGCATTCCCTTGAAGGGGAAGGTGGAACCCTGACCCTTTCAGTTCTCTCTTTTGGCTTCTTGGTTATATCATGAGGTGAGCAGCTTCCTCTGCCTGAGCTCCCAACCATGATGTACTGACTTGACACAGGTCTAAAGGCAATGGTGCCCAGAGGCCAAGAAATACAATCTCTAAAATCATGAGAAAAACAAACAAACAAACCCTCCTTATAAGTTTATTTTCTCAAGTATTTTGTCACTGTTATGGAAAGCTTACTAACACACTTTTTAAGTGTGGGTCTTTTACCTTGTTACTCTGGGGACATGTATCTCCCAAGGAATTAGGAATGCTGAATGTGGAATATAAAGAGAAAATGATTTTCAGTTTCTGATATTCAAGTACAAGATTTTGCAGCAAGGCAATCATCTTGCAGCTAGGGTCTTATATTAAGTGGACAAGACTTAGTAGTGAATCATGTACCTAGCATGCATAAGGGCCTGGGTTTGATCCCCAGCATACACAAAATAGAAAAAGGAAGGAAGGAAGAAAGGAAAGAGATAAAGAAAGAGAAAGAATACTGTTAACCTGATTTAAACATCATACAATGTATATACGTATCAAAGCAACACGTAGTATCCCATTTTTATGTTTTCATGTGTTAATTTAAAAAATAGATTTAACAAAAAATGGAAAAGGGGATCTAAATTTAGCATATGGGAAAACTATACGGAGTGCAAGCAGGAAGCAAAAGAAAGGTTGCTCCTTCCCAGCCCCAGGGAATTGTGGGCATAAGAAGAAAGACTGGCAGAAGACTCAGAGAGCAGACACCCAATTTAATCTCCATAGGCTTCACCCGGAGAAGGAATCAATTGGATAATTGAGGATCGTATTGAGGCACAAAGAGATTCTTTATATGCCTTCCCCTCCAATCTAATTAATATTGGGTCTACTTAATATTATGAGAGTAGGTCACTTTGCACACCATACTCATTAATTGGAAATACCACACCCAAGTGAAACTGGCACCAAAGCATGACCGTGAGGAAGGGGAATTGAACGCTGGCCTTTCGTGAACCTATGCTGCACACCCTAGACTCAGAAGGAGCTATAGTGTTTTCACAAGGGGTTATGATAGCCAGATGAAGTGACTGCCACATGGGCTGTGAAGAGAACTGCTGAGGACAGCTCTTGGCCGAAGCTCAGAGTGGTTGAATGTAAGCTCAGATGCAAAGGAGTCAGGCATAGCTCACAATCACTAAAGCAGTACAGTCTAAGGAGAAGACCACAGATGTAGCTAATTATGACATCAGAGTCCACTGGGACAGCAAGTGGCCTGTGAGCCTGACATACGACCTGAAACATCAATAAAATACACCATATCCAAATAAATGCAAGGAGCTGCCTGAAGCATCAGGAGGGTATGTCAGGACCACATCCCTCATCCTGCTCAAGTGGACACTGTCAGATAGAGGGATATTTGGAAAAATAAGCATTTTAAGAAGACACTAACAAAATTACTGAATCAATCTAAGTTTTAATTGGCAAATAGTACATATTTTTCCCACCTTCTAATGGGAAGGGAAATGTGAAAGACTAAATTATCGCCAAATTTAAAGACATATTTCTTTGCCATACATCTAATTAAATTTATAAATCCACTAAACATTGATATGTAGATTTGTATTTACATAGGTATACTTGAGGGAATGTTATTCCCCCTTAGTCTATAAAGCACTTGATAATTGCTTTTTGTCAATGTACTGTTTGGATTTAACACGACTTTCAGAGGAAAATAAATTTCAAATACAGTTCAATCACATATTTTCCTTCCTCATAGTCTATACTACTGGAGCATGCACATATTGAAAATGAAATTCACTTATTGTGAAGAATAGTCCTTACAATAAGTTGCAGCTTTGGTTCTGTCACCTGTGGTAGAAACTTCTAGTAATTCTCAATTCTAGTTCTTTTCTTCCAGACACAATGGAAGATTTCATTGACCACTCTCTTATCATGTCAAAAGGACTGTTTTACTATTTTGGACCAGTGTGTTGTGGAAAGTGTGGTGTACCGCTGGGTAAAAGAGATGAATGTGGGACTCCAAAGTCTTCTCCCCTGCCCTATTCACTGAAGAAGACACATATTTCAGATTGTCTGTTGGTAAAATGGTCTCTAAGTTCTGTGCCTCCATCTCACCTGTAACCTGAATAAGAAATGAACTTTTGCTGCATTAATCAAGGGATATTTTGAAGTGTTTGTTATAATAAAATGTAAGCTATCCTAACTAATACCGTATATATTATATTCCACATTTCTACATGGGTTTCTCAGACTAAAAAAATGAAGATAAGAACTAGGGTTTTACAAAAAAAAGGTATGTATCTGGGGACAAAAAGATATTATAACCTATGCAAAAGTGTAGTACAAATAAAATCCAACTCCAAATACAATGAAGAAAATGTAGCCCACTGTCCCCTGTCTCTTGGTCACTGAGGCTCATTTATGTTCTAATACCACTACAGCTTTCTGGACCACAATGCCACTTGCTTTTCTAGTGTTCCTATGCCTTACAAGTATGGACAAGAAAGTACCATCACTTTAAAACACTCAACCTAGCTTTAAAATGGCAAAATGAGGTTCCAAATATCAGTGCTACTCAAACGGAGCACTATTAGAGCAAGGCATCCAACAATAGCATAGCACATTCCAAGATTCTTCCTGAAAAAAAGCTATTTTCTTTAGTTAGCTCTGTATGAAACTATTACATATCCTCTCAGAAAACACAAAGATGATCTTGAGTGAATTTAAAAGCATGAAACAATCTTTAAAGATGCTTTTAATTGGAGAAGTGAATAAAGAAAACACCTTTTAAAAACTTGGAAACAGCCCATCTGCCCATCAGTTGGTTTTCAGATGTGGTTTTTCTATAAAATGGAATACTACTCAGCCATAAAGAATGAGAAAGTAGATTCATTCATAGGTAAATGGGTACATTTTGAGGATATACTCCTAAGTGAAATAAATAAGTCACACATATGCAAATACTGAATAGTTTCTCTGGTGTGAAAAACTAAAATAGTACTCAAGATCCTAATGGGACAATTAGCAACATGAAATAGGAAGAAAAGGACCAAGGGTGTAGGGACAGTGAGAAGGATAGGGAAAGGGAAACAAGGGAAAAGGAAAAAAAATATGAGAAAATGTAAAAATGGAATTAAAGTGTTTGAAGGTGGGGAGGGGAGGAGGGGGTGAAGGGAGGGTGGGAACAAGGGGAAAAAATGAGAACCAAGACCTGTCATGTAAAGGTACAAGATCCCAGTAATGAATGTAACTGTACTGTCTACCTAGAATGTACCAATAAATTCAATTTAAAATTAAAAAAGAAAAAGAAAACACCTTTTAAAGAGCAATACATGGGATTAGCAATTCTCACGAGGCAATAGCACATTGGGTGCTGCTGCACCTGTGGCAAAGTTCTGGAAGAGAGGGCTGTTTGGTGGAGCCAGCTTGGACTCTTTTGTAGGAGAGACGTCATTATTATGATCCATCAATACACAGCTCCCTCCTAAATATGCACATAAATTCAGAATCTTTGTGGTGGTATTATTCTTCTAATGGAAATATCATACATAGAGGTACTGCATTTAATTTGGAACTTAAGTTTCTATGACAATGTAGGATTGCCTAGAAAAAAATCCCGTTTACTCTCTGGCTCCTTCCTCTTCAGCAATGGATCTTCGTTTTTTGGTTAACTGAAATCTGATTATGGTGAGGGCCTTGGAAACCCTCTATTAGTCCATCACCTTGCTTTTGGTGGATGTTGGATATGTTAGCTGCTATCGTCTGGGTCTAGATGTCTCCCCAAACTTCCTGCAGCCAAAGGTAGGTGAGTCTAGAGTGTGTGATGCTAGGCTTACGGGCATGTGATCACTAAACCACTACGTGTGAGTGACCGGTTTGGCACCACCCTAATCCCAGTAGTCTGTGTAAGATAAAAGGAGCAGGAAGACTCTGTTAAGGTTTCTTGTTGCTTTTGCTCCTTCACCACCATAAACTGTTGTGCCTCTGCCACCCTGCCTTGGAGCTAGCCGATTATAGACTAAAACCTCTCTGAACTTTAAGCCAAATAAACCATTTCCCTTTAACTTTTGGTGCTGGGTATTTTGTCTCAGCAACAAGAGAAAAATAACTAACAAATCATCCTAGTATTACAGTAACTTATATACTCATCCAGCCACAAATCAACAAACACTGAATATCTCCTAGGAACCAGAAACTGTAACAGGCACTGGAGACTCAGTATACTAAAGCCCAAAACAGACAAAAACTCTTATCTTTGTATCACGTGCACCCCATGGACTGAAGGTCAGAAGGGTATTGTCAAAAGCTGTCACTGCCAAACACCAGGAACTCAGTTTCCTCAACTGATGAAGGAACAGAAGTCCTTCACCTAAGATACCACCTAGAGGGCATTTGGAATATATCAGGAGGTTTCTATTTCAATAATACTTGGGGATGCTTTCAGCATTTAGTGTCAGAGGCCAGTGTGGCAGACATCTTTGAGGGAGGGTCTCTCCCCAGGAAGAACAATTCCTCCTGAAATGCAAATGAAACCCCTCTTGAAAATCAGAAGCTTTCTATAGTTCCTTCCAGCTCTGAAAATCATACACATTTGAAAGAACTGGCTCTCATCTCTTCGTTGGGGAAAATAAGTAGGTGCTTGCAATCTCAGATGACACATTGAAGGAGAGAGATTCCTGATAATTCTTCACTCTCTTGGATCTTCTAACTGAAAGTATAAACCTAGAGTAAGTATTATGAAAATGAAAACACAAGCCAAAGACACACTGTATCCTTCCAAGAACAGATTCCCATCAGAAAACTGTCTGGATTTCCTTCCCCATGGAGGATAGTAAAGAATCTCTCACCACCTCCAGGGACTAAGAGCATCCTATCCCAGAAGAGGAGCACTGACTGCACACAGCACGGACACAAGGAGCATAGATTAACCTGAAATCTGAGTTCATCCTGAAGAGAATTTTGTGGCTTAATTTACCAAATTGATCTTAGAACCACTCTTCCTGAGCTATGATACATAATGTTAGCGTTTCCTTAGCATGAATCCATTTGGGTACCTAATATCTACAAATGCATTCTTTGGTGCTCAAATGTGCACCCCCTTCTTTGAATCTTCTTTGAAGATTCCATTCACTTCAGGGGAAAATATTAAATGGCATCCGTGGGGCAGGAGGACTGAAAATTTGCATTTCTAACTAATTATCAGGTGATGAAAATTCCATGGCTGCTGATCCCTGATACTCCATTTGAGAATCACAAGCTTAGACAAAGTTTCTTTTAAGGACTTTCTGGGTTGATATCAAAATTGTTCTGTAATTGAAGGGCAGGAACTGATAGAATCAGAGTTCTGTCCTGATTTTTAATGCCAAATTGTGAAAAAATATTGAAATGCATCATTTTCATACAAAGTAGTTGATGGCTATTAATTTCTAAAATGGCAAAAAAAAATATCATCAGCAGTTTTTCTATCAAATCCAACGGAAGGAAAAGATTTAGCAGTAAGAGTATTTCCTGGGTTTCTCCCTTTTAAAATAGCATCCCCCTCCTTCTCCCTTAACAAGGTTGCAATACTGAAGTCTGGCCCTCAAAGGGTAGCTAATCACCAAGGCCATCACTGCTCAAATTCATCTGATCTGATTCTGGCTGAATTTGACAGTGATGGGGGCTTCATGGGGCCATATTGAACTTCAAGATACCCAGCTACCATTAACCTTAGGGGGATCTGACTTTTCCAAAGTCAGGATATACTGTGGCATATACTCAGAAGGCTTGATGTAGAATTTTGGTTAGAATCTGGTAGGCACTTATTTTCCAGCAGCAATGAGTCAGTGACTTGAGCACTTGGAAGATTCCTTATCTGCAGAATGGGGAGAGAAAGACCTGCTTGGAGAACTGTTGTGAGGACTTTAATGTAATTACGTACCTAAGAGAACTTCAGAAGTAGTTGTTGAGTGCTACACCGGGAAAGCTTTTAAGGTAAAGTCCTATCTAATGGTGAGCACCAAGGAACAGTCATATTCTTTTTATACTTAAATACTTCCTGCAACAGGAAATTTTCTGAACTAAATTTGAAGACAACTGTCCAAAAACAATGTACAACGGAGATAAAAACTATATAGATAAATGACATCCCTATCCTTAGAAAAATATTCCATCTTTTTATAGATCAAAAAGGTTGATAGTCTCCAGACATGTGTATTATTCTCTTTCATATTCTTTTTAACATGCATGCACACAACCTGCAGTGTTTCTAAAATCCCCAGAATGGAGGTGAAAATATTTCATTTAGTTTTTGTTCATAATCACTATGTCATCTAAAGCAAATATATCTGCTTCACAAACAGCAGCTGAGAAATGTATTTATGTTTTACTTTATGTAGTTTTCAACTTTGAAAAAGAAGAAAAAGTTTGGGGGACACACACTACTTGATTCTTTTTTTTTAATGTATTGGTAATTTTTAAGTATACAGTACAGTTATACTCATCATTGGGATCTTGTACCTTTATATAATGTATCTTGGTTCTCATTTTTTCCCCATTCTACTGCCCTCCCTTCACCCCCTCAACCAACCCTCCACTATTTACAAAGACTGTGTTTCCATTTTTTCCTTTTCTCATGTTTTTTCTTTTCCCTTATTTCCTTCTCCCTACCCTTCACACGATTTGATTTTAAGATGTACTATAAAGCTGCAGCAATCAAAGCAGTGCGGTATTGAAGACAAAATAGACATATAGATCAATGGAACAGACTGGAGAACTCAGAAATATATACATACATATATGTAATCAATGTTTTATATTTTTTAAATTTTTATTAGCATATGTTTTCAGTACCCAATGATTACATTTACTGCAGGGAAATGAATTGATGCATGTGCACAACAGGTCTCAATTCTTTTTCTTCCTTTTCTCCACTCGCTTTTGTTTTGCCAGCATCAGATTCAATTATAATTCCTTATAAAATTAATTCTCCAATATGCACATTAACAACCATACTAATAGGCCAATATATGTAAAATACATAAGACTATTATACTAAATCAAGCTACACTATTAGATACATTGTCCATACTGGTTATAATAACTTTTTTCTCTCTCTCTTTTTTCCTATTATTTGTCTTTTATTTTACATTTTATTCCTACATTGAGTTTTTTCATGTAAAAGAAACCATGTGTTATTTAAGCTTGTGTGTCTGATTTATTTCACTCAACATTATGGTTTCAAGGTGCATCCATTTTCCTACAAATGACTCAAATTTATAGTTCTTTATGGCAGAGTAGTACTTCATTGTGTATAAACACTATATTTTCTTTACCCATTCATCTGTTGATGGACGTATAGGTTATTTTCAAGATTGACTATTATGAATTGTGCTGCCATAAAAGTGGGTATGCATACACCACTGTGATATGTTATTTTTAACTCTTTCAGGAAGATACCTAGAAAAAGAATAGCTAGATCAAATGGAATTTCTAGCTTTAGTTTTTTGAAGATTTCCATAGTAGTTGTACCAGTTTACATTCCTACCATCAAAGAAAGGTTCCTTTCTCCCCACAGCCTCTCCAGCATTTTTTATTGGTAGATTTCTTGATAATCACCATTTTTTCTGGAGTCAGATGGAACCTCGATGTTATTTTAATTTGCATTTCTTAAATGACCAAAATGTTGAACATTTTTTTAATGTATTATCGGCCATTTGTACTTCTTCATCTGAGAAGTATTTGTTCATTTCAAATGCCCATTTTTAGCAGGGCATGGTGGTGCACACCTGTAATCCCAGCACTCGGGAGGCTGAGGCAGGAAGATCACTGTGAGTTCGAGACCAGCCTCGGCTACACAGTGAGTTCCAGGTCAGTCTCAACTACATAGTGAGACACCCTGTCTCAAAAAACCAAAAACTAAAATAAAATAAAATGCCCATTTTTTGATTGAGTCGTTAAATTTGCAGGGTCTAATATTTTTTAGTTCTTTATATATTCTAGATATTAGTCCTTTGAGGAGTAGCTTGCAAAATTATTTTCCTATTATGTAGGTTGCCTTTTCACTCTGTTATAGTTTCCTTTGCTGTGCAGAAGCTTTTTCTTTTTCTTTTTCTTTTTTTTTTTTTAGAAGCTTTTAATTTGATGTGATCCCATTTGTCGATTTTTGGTATCATTTCTTGTGCAACCAGGGATCTGTTCAGAAAGTCTTTGCCAACACCCGTGTCTTCGTAAGTTTTACCTATTTTTGTCTTTAGAATATACTTTGTACGAAATTTGGATAGCTACTTCTGCTTATTTCTGGGTTTCTCTTGCATGAAATACTGTTTTCTATCTTCTGATTTTTATTCTGGGGGTTTCTTTTTAATTAATGTGTTTCTTCTATACTACATATTATTGGGTTTTCTTCTTGATTCATTCTGCCAATCTTTTGATTAGGAAATCGAGACCATTCATATAGAGAATTACCACTGAGATGTATGGACTTTCCCTGTCACTGTATTATAATTGTGTTGTTGGTTTCTTCATTCTTTCCTCTTGCTTAGCTGCTCATTCCACCAGGTATATTCATTCCTTTCCAGTTATTGACAATGTTGGCTTCATTAGCTTTTTCTAGGATATATTTAGAATTTTTTGCATTGCTGGCTTGGTGTCATTAATTTCTTGAGATGCTCCTTTTCCTGAAAATACCTTATTGCTCCATCAATTTTGAAGGAAAGTTTTGCAGGGTACATAAGTTAGGGTTGTTATCTTTTAGTGCTTGAAACACTTTACTCCAATTCTTCCTGGCCTTTAAGGTTTGTGTAGAAAGATTTTCTGTGATACTAATGGGTTTACCTTTACATGTGATTTGTTGCCTTTCTCTGCTTTTAATATTCTGCCCCTGTGATGGACTTCTGGTACTTTGAGTATAATGTGGTGCTGAGGGGTTTTCTTTTGGTCATGGCTATTTAGGGTTCTATATGCCCCACTTATCTGTACGTTTATTTCTTTCCCTATATTTGGGGCATTTTTTGCCACTATTTCTGTGAACAGGCTATTTATGGCACATATGTTAGCTTCTGAGTTTTCATTTATTGGAATTACCCTTAAATTAGTCTTCTTTGCATATTTAGCAGCTGTCAGACCCAATTTTCATGTTTTCTTGCTGCTTTTTAGGTGCCTTTGAGTAGTTGATGTTTGAAGACATCATGATCTTCTAGTTCTAAAATTCTGTCCCTAAAATTGGTCACTTCTGCTGCCCCTACTTTCAATATACTTTCTAATCTCTTCAATTTCTGATTAAAACTTTTTCATGAAGTGTAATTCTTTGCTAAACTGGTCATTTATATTTTGTAACATTTTATGTAGCTCATATAGTTTTTTATTTAATAATAATTTTTAAAAACACAATTTGAGCATGGTTCTCCTTCCCGCGGTGGATGGGGCCGGCCTACCTCCCAGCGCTTGAGCAATAACACATCGTACTAAATATGTAAGGTCATATCTACGTGGGTTTGATTACAGAAACTAATAAAGTATTCTCTAAATAATGAAAAAAAGAATAAGATAAGACTATAAGAGTGAGAAGCAATTTAAATATGTTCAGGGACCATTTTCATCTCCAGAATTAAGGATTATTTTAATGTTACATCATTGCCTTTTCTCTTTTACTTTCCTTTTTAGTTTTATTTTAGGAGTCCCTATTTTTAATGTTCATACAGAGATTTCTTGAACTGAAATACTGAATAGTTTCTCTGGTGTGAAAAACTATAATAGTACACAGGATCCTAATGAGATAATTAATAATGTGAAATAGGAAGTAAAGGGCTAAAGGTCTCAGGAAAGTGGGAAGGGTGGGGGAAAGGTAATAAGGGAGAGGGAAAAAATATGAGAAACTGAAAAAATGGAAATAAAGTGTTTGTAAATGGGGAGGGGAGGAGGGGTGAAGGGAGGGCAGGGACAAAGGGAAAAATGAGAATCAAGACCTATAATGTAAAGGTACAGAATCCCAATGATGAGTGTAATTGTATTGTATACCTAGATTGTACCAATAACCTCAATCAAAGAAAAAATAAATAAATAAATAAAAATGATAGGGGCTGGGAATTTAGCTCATGATGCTGCTGCCTGCCTTACAAGTGCAAGGTCCCGAGTTCAATCCTCAATCCCCCCCACCAAAAAAAAAAAAATAATAATAATAATAATTCTTGGAAATACAAAAAAATAAAAAATAAAAAAAAATAAAAACACAATTTGAAAAAAAGACAAAACACCTGAACAGAATCTTCGTCAAAAATATAAAGATGGGAAATTCACATATAAGGCATAATAAAAAAATATGGTGAATATTTAATTTTTAAATTTCTTACAGTAAAAGACACATTGCCATTGATTCCCCTTAAAATACTTTCCCTTGCTTTGACTTCAGTTATCCTATCATCCATGCTATTTTCCAAAGCAGTTCTAAAAAATCCTCTTCATGATGCTATTTATGAGGAGATGTAAGCAAAAATTCATTGAACACAATTGCCAAGTGCACTGCAAGGGAAATGCAGGATCCTAAAAGTTTGAAGGTCTTAATCTACTTCAGTAACCAGTCTGGCACTATGTGATTTCTGGCTTTTCCCCCAAAATCAAAATAAACATGAAGGTTAAACCTTTCGAACAGATTCAGGACATGGAGGCTCCCATGACAGCACAAATAAGACACAAAAGAGGACTTCTAGAACTATTTCAAAAGGTGGCAAGGATGAGGGGATAAGTGGGTTCACAGGTAGTATTCTGAAAGAGACTAATGGCAATGTCTGTCTTATGGTAATAGATATATTTAACTTTTAATACTCACTGTATTTTTTAGAACATCTCATAGCAAAAATGCCAAGATGATGCACTGGAGAAATACATGTTAAAACTGCACTGAGAAACCACTACACACTTACTTGAAATGCTAAAATTGAAAACAAAAAATCTGACACTACCAAGACCCAGTACATATGTAGAGCCTCTGGAACTTCTACAAAATGTAGGGAAAATTTTAGATGGTGCAGCCACTTTAGAGAAGTGGCCATTTCTTATCAAGATAAACATATGTTTATTATACTGTCCAGCAATGCTTATTACTACTCAGAAGCCACATTCCTATTTACCCTACTAAAATAAAATTTACATTCATACAAGAATGTATTCACAAATGTTTTTACCATCTTGACTTTGGGCATAATTATCCCAAACTGGAAACAAGCCAAGAGTTCTTCAACTGAGTTCTAGATAAATAACCCAATATATCCATGTGTAATGGCTTATATCTAGATGTACCCCAAAGTCTCATGTGTTCATAGGTGGGGCTTTTTTGGGAGGTGGCTAGATCATACTCATGTGATATTAGATTACGGGTGTGTGATAACTGGCTTAGTCTGCTGATTGGTTTAGCACAGTTCTGGGTGCAGATAATGGGAAGCTCTACCCATTGTGTGGGTGGCACCAACCAGTAGGCTTGGAGTCTGAATGGGATTAAAAGGGAAAGAAGGTCTTGCTGCTTCTTGCCTCCTCCCTCCCCTGCCATGGACTGTTTCTCTTCTACTTTGCCCCTCTGCCATGCCACCCTCTGCCTGGCATCTAGTCAACCATGGACTGGAACTTCTACAAACTGTAGGCTAAAATAAACCTTAAATTTGTCTCAGCAACAAGAAAGTAACTAAGACAACATACAACAGAATATTGCATAATAACAAGGAAAAAACTACTAATACACAAAACATGGGTGAATCTCAGATACATTTAAAGTTACATTCAAAGCTCTGCATTTTGTTTTATTCTATTACATAAGTTATAAACAGATACAACTATAAAGATAGAAAATAGATTAGAGATTGCCAGAGAATAGGTGTAAAGGACAGGCTGTCTGCAAACGGGCTGCATGGGACAGTCAATTAGAAAAATAAACTGTCCTACATCTCTATTGTGAAGTGGTTACATAATGTATACATTTGTCAAAGTGTATATTATAGAATGGTACACCAAAAAATGCTCATTTTATTATATACAATTATACCTGAATAAAAAAGTGAAAGGTAAATATTTATCATTCCATTTTCAAATGTAAAGCCCTATTAATTATTGAATACTGTCTCGAGAGTACACATTTTCTTTTTCGTCTTTCTCTGAGACAGTAACATAATGTGGTATAACAAGGTGTGCCACTGCACCCAGACTGACAATGGGTGCTCCAGTAGTAAGGACATCCCTCCCCCTTCCTGTGATAGCGCTTTGAAAACCGCATAATTCTAGCATAACCAGCAGATGTTAGTTAATTATCCTAACCCTTCCAACCCAAGGCCTGAAGTATGAACCCAAGGCTGTTTGAAGTTCCCGGGGGAAGTGAGGCTCGCCCAGCAGCATGCCTGGGCCCTGACCTGGAGCTATACTGAAACTGCAGCTGCTTGTGTTCTGGGTAAACAGGACTCAGGCTCTCTGCCCAGGTAGACATCACTGTGAGGTCACCTCTAATGACACTTCTCCCTTTTAAAGCTATCTCAGTGCTAAGAATTGGGAACTGATTAAAATAATTATACTAATAAGTTCTAGCATTTATTGAGCATTTATGTCCCTATGTTTTCACACACATAATGTTATGTTCTCCTCATGGTTACTTTTTGAGGTAGATGTGATTATAATTTACTTTTTATAGATAAGGAAACAAGCCACAGAGAAGTTAAGAAGGTTTCCAAAAAAATCTCTGTTAGTATACTATGGCAGAGCCAATATTTGAGCTTTGTCCCTAAATACAGTTCTCTTAGGGAGGAAAAATAGGAAGGCAGCTTTTTTTGTTGTTCATGTGCTTTTAATTCCTTCAAAGTATTCTTGGAGGTGCAGCCAATTCTAATGGCTCGAAGCCCTTATTATTAGTGTCATATACATGCATATGTATACTTCAATTTAAAATAACTCCTCCTCCTCTTTGTTACTGTTCATCTACCCCAATGCACCAGCCAAATGGTGCACCAGACTGTGTCACTAACACTTGTATAATGACTTAAGATCTCACAAACCCTCTTTATAGAGCAACAATGTTACTAAAAATAACCACAAATAACTAAAGAAAAGGAAACAAGAGGTGGGAGGTGATCTGTCAATATGTTTGGAAATGTACAATACAGAGTCAAGGAGAGGTTTTAACCCTTTAAAGTCATATCCTTAGGGCATTTCAAATAAACTCGGGCCCATTAGGCCATCCTGCTGGAGCCTGAGGCCAAGAGTAGGGAGATGAAACCAGGATGTCCGTTCTGCATCACCAACATGTGACACTGAAGCTGGGGCTATGACAGGGAGTGTCAGGAAGAGAGGCGGGAGCTCCTCTCTGAAAGGCAGCTGCAGGCAGCCTTCCAGAATCCAGACCACCCTTAGCCCGAATAATCACAGAGCTCCCTCTTCCTCACACTGTTCTTGGGTTTCCAGTGTGGACACTGGGTGAACCTCTCAGGACACCCCACGGTTCTCACACACGGTTACTGGGGGGGGGGGTCCCCGGGTGGTGACAAGGAATGGAAGCAAAGTGTGGGTAAAGCATCTTTTTAAAAAACCTGCTCCCTTCTTCAAAGTTTGCAAAACAGCATCAGCAATACCAAACTGATGAAGCACAAGAATATGCCGGGCATAGCTTTCCTGCAGGCAGTTCCGTCATGATGCAGAGCCGTGGGGCCTGCAGTTCCAGGTACAGCTTCAATGATTTTTATCTCAGCTTGGAACACAAAGTGAGTTCTGATACTAATACTGATAAAAGCATAAAGGCTGGCGCCATCTGCCATGGCAACTATCAAGATGGCAGATGCTTTTCATCAGCTTTATCTGAACTTTGCATTAATGGGAATTCAGAGACTGTGGGTGCATTTTCAAAAAAAAAAAAGGACATTAAAATGATAGCACTCCTATGAATAGAACCAATTCATCAAATATCAACATATTCTCATTGCCTTTATCTCTCTTATAAGAAAAACAAGGGGTAGAGAATCTTGTTTTGTTTTTGTTGTTGTTGTTTCTTCCTCTGTATGTGCCCCTCTGATTGTCTTGTGGCTTTATCCAGGCCACTCCCAAGGGAGCTGGCCCTGAGGGATTCTCTGCAGGGGGCTGTCACCTCCAAGCAATCCTGCTGGTGCTGCTGTAAATAGGATTTAAATGTGCAGTCTCCGAGGGCAGGGCAATCAACAATCTAGTGTGCGAGCATTCAGAGCCTACTGCAGGTAATAATAGAGACATTTTTCAAAGTAGAAAAAACAAAACAAAAGCAAGGGGGGAACTGAGGTGAACAACCTGTGTTCCAGGAGGATTGCCTACAAATGGGATATGTATTTCGTCTAAATTTATAAATTAGAGCAGGTAAACCTGCCTGTGACTCATTAGCCACTGTAGAACAGGAAAATTCCCTACATCCAAAAAGGACTCTAATTATCTTCAGCCCATGAGCTTAGCTGCGAAGGCTGGGGAAGTGTGGAGGACAATAAATATGTGATGGGAAAGGGCAGGCCATGTCCACAGTGGTGCTTTCTGGCTCTGCTTTGCTACAGATTATTTTCCAGAAGGTACTTTCCTTCCTTTTTGCTTGGTAACTAAATCTATATTTTATCTATCTATCCATTTATGAGTGTATTTTTAAGGCAGTTACTTGGGCTTTTTTAATAAGATATGGGCTTTTGAACTATGAGTAGCTGCTTTAATATTATTTATATATTTTATTTCTATTTTGTGTGTTATTTACATATATAGAAATACATACACGTTTTTTCATAAATACACATACAAATTGACTATATATGCATATTCTTACCCATACTAATAAAATGAATGTGTGAATTGGAAACAAACATATGAGGAAAAAATATATATATATATTTAAAGCATATTTATTTAACGTTATTTATATATAGTTAAAAATTTTTAAAAAGCTTTAGAACTGCATAAATAACTACCAGGAATTGGAGGTAGCCCTTTGAAAATAATCTTTTTAACTCTGATGAGGGAAATTAAGGAAAATCAGAACCAGAGAAGACTTACAGGGGAAAGAAAAACCCTAAATGATCCTTGAAAAGGCCACCTTGTAATGGATGCAAGTGCTCCCAGGAAGCATGAGTGGGGTTTCCGGCCTCCCCCTGGCCTTGCGTTCAGGAAGAGGCTGCAGAGTGAGTCCAGCCGGCCAGGCTGGAGGGCTGACCCTCCTTCGGGCACTCACAGGGTGCTGTGCTAGGACAATGCTGCTTTACCCGGTCATGGTCACACTGATGGCAGGTTTTACCCCATCATGATCACAGGAATCAATCTCACCTATAAGGTTTTCACGTAAGAGTCATGCAGATATATTTTTCAATACTTTTCTTCTGAAAAATAGAAAGAGAAACAAAGATAGAAGAAAGAAAGAGAGGGAAAGAGAGGGAGAGAGAGAGAGAGAGGGGAAAAAAGAGAGATAGACACACACACACACACACACACACACTCACTAGCAGCATATACAACAGTTTGTTAGTTGTGCCCCCTGCTCCCCACTAAATCACTTGAAGGGAAAAAGTCTGTGGCCCATTATGATGCCATGAACAGAGTTTTGCTTTAATTTTTAGTCTATCCAGTTGTCTACTTTTCAAACAAAAAAGAGATGAGTGGGCTATATATATATTTGTTGTTGTTTATCCAGTTGTCTACTTTTCAAACAAAAAAGAGATGAGTGGGCTATATATATATTTTTGTTGTTGTTGTTGTTGTTGTTGTTTTGTTTTTTTTTTGAGACAGGGTCTCACTCTGTTTTTGAGACTGACCTGGAACTCACTATGTAGCCCAGGCTGGTCCTGAACTCACAGGGATCCTCCTGCCTCAGCCTCCTGTGTGCTGGGATTACAGGCGTGCGCCACCACGTCCGGCAAGTGGGCTATATTTTTAAAAAAACAAACAAAGATTCTATTTCAAATACCTTCATTTGTCCCTCAACGTCTCATTTAATAATTTATAACTTCCCTTGAGCCTTAGCTTCCTCTACAGATTTTCAGTTGAAGCATTATTTTGGGGGGAAAAGCCAAGCCCCACATTACTCTGAAGAAAAGTAAGTTTTAATAAGATACTTTTACTATAATAAATGACTAAATAACTATTCAGTCCTAATGACCCAATTAAATACTAAATAAACAATTTCATATCTGTAAAGTAACAGCAACAAAAAGGTAACATTTTGTACAGAAAATGCTACTACACACATCTCCGGGAATAGGACATAAATACAGGTCTCACCAAAAGGAGGTGACTAGGAAAAAGCAGGCAGAAAGGAAGGAATGATGGAAATGAAAAGGAATGTGTGAAAACGCTGTAAGTATCAGGAAGCATCTAGCGCACTGCATTTGGTCCCAGCTTGGACACTGGCTGTGTTCTCTGCAAGCTACTTCCTTTTCTGATCCTTGGGACTTCTTTTTAAATCAAATTTTCAGCATCTGAAAAATCACTGGATGTGATCTTCCTTTTCAATGCTAATGTTACTCTGTGGCTCTAAATCTACGTCCCTTCCGAATTCATGCCTTCAAGAGCATGCCACAGCAAAAATTCACTTCTCTGTTATATTCATTAGTCTTAACGCTTTGTTTATGAGCCGTTCTATCTCAAAAGGTAGACTTGAGAAAGAAAGAAATTTAATTTTTTAAATACTGATTTTATTTTAATACTGGAGATTGAACCCAGGGCCTTCCTGCTGAGCCATCTCCCTAAGCTTTTAAAAACATTTTTTATTTTGAGACAGGATCTCACTAAATTGGCCAGGTTGAGTTCAAACTTATAATCCTCCTGCTTCAGCCTCCAGAATGCTGGGATTGTAGGCATGTTCCAACATGACTGGCTTCAAATCATATTTTAAATGCAGAATAGAAATGTTTTATTCATATTTTTATTAAAATGAATGGAATTTTTATTCAAAACTGTTATTCAAGTTCTTATTAAAATAAACCTTATAGTAACCTTTTCTTCAAAAAGAGTTATATTCGTGAAGTAAATAATTACCTATTAATCTCTCTTCTATGTTCATGGATATCTTTACAGGCTGGGGTTATTTAAGCAAGGACTGATGGATCATAAAAGATAATATGATAAGGCCACTCCAGTACTAAAAATGTATTTGCACTGAGTGTATAATTATGCTTCCTACAAACAGATCGCTCTACTGCAAAATTATTTAAAATGATAATATAAGTATTCCAAACACAGGATTCATCAACAATAACTAACATAATAGCTAGTATACATCGAGTGTTTATGTGTTCATGTTTCATACGTGCCGTCTCATCTAAGCCTTAGAATACTTCTGTCAGACGGACTCCATTAACCCATTTCACTGGTGGCAAGATGGAGAAGTTAGGGAACAGATTAAGATTAGGCATCTAGGACATGATGGAGCCCTGCTGAAAACCAGAGAGCCTGATTTCCACGGGGCTGCTCTCATCCATTCTGCCCTCCACAAGGGAAGAGCGCTTTGTGACAACACCTGAAAGGCTGCCAGGGTATGGAACACTGGTAGATTTTTCTGCCAGTGGCAGCTTCACCAATGTGACTCACCGGCCCCCACTGAGCAATGAGAATGCAGCATGATCATGAGGAATTATTCTACTGGTTTTTCCTGTTTGTTGAACTAGATCAGCGGTTCTCAAAGTCTCATGCATGACAACCAAGCAAAGTGCTCACTGGAAGTGGAGATGTTAAAGCCCCTCTTCTGAAAGTTTGTATTTGCTCATCTTAGGGTGAATGCAAATGATGTGTGGCAATTCCACTCATTTTTCACATGAACAATGAAAACTGCTATTTCTCCCTTCCCTCTGTGGCTCTTCCAGGGCCCCATGAAAGCAGAACTGCTGCGAGTGGAACCTCCTTGGCCAGCAGTAGCATTTAAGGCCCTTCAGGTGACCCCAATATGTAGCCAAGGCTGAGAACCACAGTGGACAGGCTTTCAGGAAGTCTGAAATGCTCATTTTATTATGTACAATTATATCTGAACAAAAGATAAAAAGGCAAATATTTATCATTCCATTTTCAAATGTAAAGCCATGTTAATTATTGAATACTGGGGTGAGAGTACACATTTTCTTTTCTTCTTTCTCTGAGACAGTAACGTAATGTGGTATAACAAGGTGTGCCACTGCACCCAGACTGACAATGGGTGTCCAGTAGTGATGACATCCCTCCTCCTTCCTGTGATAGCGCTTTGAAAACCACATAATTCTAGTCTGACCAGCAGATGTTAGTTAATTATCCTAACACAAGTATTATCATGATTCTTGTGGGATTCCTAAGGGTAAAACACACATGAGGATAATCGGCACTTTCTGGAACTGCTTCCACGGAATGTCTTATCTTTGAGGAGAAGGACGTTTCCCGTAGAAGAAAAGCACAAGGGGGCGCTATGTGGAATGGCATTGAATTACATTCCCCAGATACGCGGGGAGCATGGGAAAGATGAGAAGCCCTTACCTAGAGAGGCAGTGCTGCTCAGATCTCTCTGTGATGATGGCAACGTCCCCTAGTCTACAGGGTGCAACATGGTTCCACCTGGCCATCTATGGCAACTGAGCACTTGAAATGTGACTGGTATGGCTGAGGGGACAGATTTTTAAATTTTATCTCCTTTTAATTAATTTCAGTAGACATGGAAATGCAAATGTGTCTAGGAGCTAGTGTATTAGATAGCACAGATCTAGAGCTTTAAGCTATAACGATTGCCTTAGTTACATTTCACAAATACTGCACACCAATGTCTAATCTTTAAAAATATCACATACAGATTCTCAGAATCTCTCATTTCACTCTAAAGCTTTCTATCTTTCAGTCAAAGTATGAGTGAAATTTTGAATGCTCTGTTCCTAATACAAGCCAGCAATTCCTGCCCACTTGGTTATCGAGCTACCAGGAAGCTTCAGGGTTATTTAGGATTGCAAACCCAAACAATTACGGGAGCCAAGCAGGTAAAATAAACGAGAGAAGCATGTTATTAGCACATTCAATCCAAAGAAATAATGTTCCTTTCTGCCAAGACTCTGATATTTTTCTTGAAACATGGGAGTTACTCTGTCTAACTATCCTTTTTCATCTCTTTTTTTAGCCCAGTATTTTCTTGGGTAGCCTTATCCAGAAAACAAGAATTTTTTGATGGTATTAGGTCAACTGAGATGGGAGTGGTAGGTATGTGGCTGAGATCAGAAATAGAGTCTGAGAGAGTTTTAAGGCTGGAAGAGACCTTCTGAGCTTAGGAAATCAAGGGCCTTAGAAAGGCCACTTAAATGATAATCCACTTTTCTCCTCTGTAAAAGGAGAATGTTTGTCTTTTTACCATATTCATCTGAAGTCATAGGACTAACTACTGCCAGTTCTAAAACTAGAATCCCAAGTAATTCTGAGTTTTCTTTCCATTAAACCCTTATCAACACTGGCTGCAATAAGCCAATAAAATCAGATCTGTGGACATGCTTGGAAAACTATCAATCTCCAAACCTATATTAATTATTATTACTACTAGTTATCTGAAGCACCACATATACATGTTCCTATGTAAAATGAAAAATGATTTCAGAATATTTATAATCTGGATGTCTCAAACTCTGACAGCTTGTATCTACCATATAAATATCCTGCATCAGTTAAGAATTAGTTTTAATTGCTAATAACGGGAACTGGGTATAACAGTGGCTTCAACAAGGGAGCATTATTTTTTACTCATGGAAGTGAAATCTAGGGGCACATGGTCCAGAATTATTACAGAGGTCACCAACAAGCTGTTAATTCAGTTAATAACTGAATAATCCCCCAAAGAAAATTTTTATTTTAGGATACAAAAGCTGTTTTGGAATTTTAGACACTAATTTTTCTAATTTCTAAAAAGTCATAAGGTATTATCCCTGCCAGGCAGACCATAATGGGCATGCTTGTTTTCTGGACACATCTCTGCAAAATGGTGCCTATGAGCAAAAAGAAGGATTATACCACACCCCATAAGCACTGTAACCATCATCCAACCATTTGTATACAATCTAACACCATGGTGTATAAATCCTTTATATTTTTGGTTACTTGACAACAGATTTCTAGAAGTGAAAATATGAGATCTTGATATGCGTTGGCAAAATGCCCTCCTGAAAGGTTGGAACTATTTGCGTTCTCAACAGTGGAGAATGAGAGTTTTTCTTACCACAAATTCACCAGAGTTGAGAATATTCTACTTTAATTTTTCCCCAAGGCACAGGAAAGGGAGGATATGTGAATGGGATCAAAATGTGCTCTTCATTCACATCCTCTGAGTCATGACTGGGATACCACGAGATACAGCTCAATGAGTGTGACCACATATAGTCAAAGTTGTGGGAGAAGCACAGTTCCTCCATCTTGGAAGCCATAAAAGCAAGCCTATAATATGGCCATAGTCAATAAGACAAGAAAATCATTAAGATAAAAAGAAAAGAATTATCAAAGGACAACCTAAAAAGGGGGGACTCAAATATGTATATTCTTTAAAATCTTGCATAGATAATTTTGATATCCCTATCCTTTTCTTCCTCCTCCCTCCCTCTCCCAATGAGTTGTTAGATAAATTTCAAGTGTTTCATTTTCAGTAGTTTCAGGTTTGCTACAAAAAGCAACCATTTACTAACCAAGTTATTACAAGTCCTTAGAGTTCATCTGTTTTTCAAAACCAACTGGCAGATGGGCTGAGTGCAGTTGATAAAATTGTTCCACATTCCCAGTTGCTTTGGCAGTTCTGGAATGAATATGCCCACCTGAAATGAATACAACTATTTCCAACATGAATCATGGTTTTAAATAAATATTTGCATTTTACCATTATTGCATGCTATATTTGAGAGACGTGTTAATACAACTATTTGTGGTTGGGTAAAGTTATCTAGGCAAAATTTTTAGAAGTTGAATTTCTTTGTGTTTTGAGACAGCGACTCACTATGTAGCCCAGGCTGCCCTGGAACTCACCATGGTACTCCTGCCTCCGCCTCCTGAATGCTGGATTACAGGCATGTGCCACCACACCCAGCTGAGAAGTTGAACCTTAACTAGTAGCTTAAAGTGATGAAGAAATGAAATTTGAAAGATATAGGAAATATGTCAAAAAATACATTTGAGATTATTGAAAAAAGGAGTAAACATGTGAAGGAGAGCCAACTCTAGCAAAGGAAGGCAGGTGGTAAGAAGGCAGGGAAATTGCCTCAGATCACCTCAAACAGCAAGTTTAGTTCAAGTTGCTGGAGACCTTCAAAAGCAACAAATGTGGAAAAATTTGTTTTATCAGAGTTATGAAGAGTCACTGGAGGATAAAGTCATGAGTACCACAATCCCAGTGGGTGCACAAAATAGAGTAAATAGAGATAGTGTAGTAAGCAAACCGGAAACTGCGTGCAGGAGAGACTTAGGAAAGAAATGGAAGACACAAAAAGGGTCAGAAAAGGGCACAAGATAATACCCGGCAGCTCATGGAACAGTT
Organism: Fukomys damarensis; assembly: GCF_012274545.1. Classification (NCBI taxonomy): domain Eukaryota; kingdom Metazoa; phylum Chordata; class Mammalia; order Rodentia; family Bathyergidae; genus Fukomys; species Fukomys damarensis. The sequence continues at coordinate 34,379,801 of NW_022900940.1, forward strand.
CGACTGGGAGCAGTGTTCATTTCTGGCAATGGCCCCAACATGGCGTGACCTTCTTTGAGCATGGAGCTTTTGCTTCCTTGAACCCAAAAACCTTCAGCAATTTACCTCCTGCATCCTCTCACGAGTTCATTAGGGCTCTCTTACGTCTGAATGTCTACAAATACTTCCTGAGCCTATTTGCATCTTGAGTAGGCACCATATCTTAATGTAAGCAGTTGCCTTTTGTAGGTGACCACCTGTGACCAAGGACAGACAGGAGTTAAAGATAGCTGTGAAATTTGAGGTTTAATGGGTCATTAGGTAATAAAGATAGTATAGGAAGAAGAAGCAATAGGGGAAAATTCCAGTGCTGAAGAACAGGAAATGGAATTGTGGAGGCACAGGCAAAGAATGCAGGTCAACAATAATTATTACACTGTAATGCAGGGGGCTGGAGGAGAGGCTCCACTTGGAATGCACCGAGAGCAGTCCTACAAGACGGATCACATTAATATGAAAAGATTATTATTGAAATCAAGAAGGTACAACAGAGGGCAACCAGAAAGATACAAGGACTAGAGGACCTTAATTATTTACAAAGGTTGGAAACACAGTTGCTCCACATTCTTCCTTTAAAGAAATAGAAAAAGAGTACAGGGAATTCACTAAGAATGTCCTCAATTCCAGGGCAGCACATAGAGGAAGATTTGCAAGGCCCAAGTATCAAAGAAACAAAAAGAAGAGGCATGCACTTGAGCCCAGAAAAAAAACACATGGCATTAAATAAGTTTTAGTAATATTGCTTTACAAAGGCAGGGGTAAATTTACAGTGCAAACTATTATGCAGGTTCAGATTCTGTATGTGTAATGTATATGTCACATGTGTGTATTTATACAAATACAATACATTTTAAGGAGCTAAACCTTACAAAAGAAAATAATTACGGGGCAGCACAACTGCAAACTCAACTAGACCTACAGAGGTTTCCTGTTCTAAACTGTTCTGTGTTCTTTATCTCTTCCATGTAACTTTTCATGTTTTGGGTGCCCATTGGAAATACAGGTTAAACAGTAAAACAACTTGTGTCATATTAAAGTGAAATATACAGGAAAACAAATTTGACCTCAAGCAATCAAAATACCACTTATAAAAAAAGACAGCAGATTGACTACTCAGTCAAACTATGAGAACTCAGAAGAATTCCTTCTGTGAAAGAAACCAAAAAAGTATTGCAAATTCATTTACCCTGGCTACCAGATACGAAGCCCACACTACTCTCACGGACTCTGATATTCATCATTTATATTCTGACCATATTGTTACATTAACAAAAAAGCATTAAATGCTTACCATATACTTTGCCATCTATTTTGCAACATAAGCTAAAACATAAATATAAGGCCTAATCCTTGTTCCCAAGAGGATAATACTATGCTTTTCTTATTTGAAACTGTATACCCAGGACTGAACCCAGCCATGCACTGAATAAGTAATAGTAAGTCAAGGACAGTATCAACCATCATTTTAAGTTAAATCTATAAAAGCTAGGCTTTTGAAATACATTCTCTTGTTTGATCTGCAAAGTAAATAGCATGAGCCCCATTTCATGGAAGTATGGGTAGGCTAAGGACAGCATGCATCTAACACAATACATCTGTAAGCAGCAGAGTCAGGACACAAGCCCAGACCTGTGCATTTCTCTCTAAGCCAGTGTGTCATGAAATCTGGTTATGAAAAAAAGTATAAGTGCACAAGAAGTAACAATAAGTGATGCAAAGTGGAAATATTTAAAAGCTAGGCAATAAGCCGAAACTTCACACTTCAGGAAGGTTCAGAACAGATGAAGACCAGAGTGGTCAGCAGCTCCCTAGAAATGGGACCATGAAGGGCCCTTGAATGATGAGAGGACCAGAGGGAAAGATCATCAAAAACCAGCTGTGTGATTAACTGCTTGGAAAGGGTAGTGGCTGCCAAACCTAGCTGGGAAAGTCTGGATTAGGAATGTAGAGAAGCATAAATATAAGAAAATGATATGTTTGTATCCCTAATGATAGCCCCTGTGTGATAGAAAGATACTTTTTAGATTTTGGAAGGAAAATTTATATAACTCACAACCATTAGGGGATAAAGTCTTATACTACTCTTTTCTTTTTTTCATTAAGTTTATTGCTACCTTTTAGGTATACAATACAGTTACATCCATCACTGGGATCTGGTACCTTGACATGATGTACCTTGGTTCTTATTTTTTCCCCATTCCCCTGCTCTCCCTTCGCCCCCTCCACCCTTCCCTATGTACAAAGACTTTGTTTCCATTTTTTCCTTTTCTTCTATTTTTTTCTTTTCCCCCTCTTTCCTTTCCCTTACCTCTCCTGCTTCCCCTACTCCTTTAGACCTTTTCTTCCTATTTCACATGATCAATTATACATTTTGATCCTTATTTACATTTTCAGTTTTTTTTTCAGCTTTAATTGAGTTTATTGGTACATTTTAGGGATACAGTACAGCTACATTCATTGTTGGGATCTTGTACCTCTACATGACAAGTCTTGATTCTCATTTTTTTCCCCTTACCTCTGCCCTCCCTTCACCCCCTCCTCCCCTCCCCATCTACAAACACTTTATTTTCATCTTTTCATTCTCTCACATTTTTTTCTTTTCCCTTTTTGTTCTTCCCCTACGTATCACACCTTCCCTACACCTTTAGCTCCTTTCCTCCCATTTCTAAATGTCAGTAATCTTATTAGAATCTTATGCATTGTTGCAGAATATTCACACCAGGGAAACTATTCGGTATTTACACATGTGGGACTTATTTATTTCACTTAGGAGTATATCTTCAATATGTATCCATTTTCCTATGAATGAATCTATTCTCTCGCTCTTTATGGCTGAGTAATATTCCATTTTATAGAAAAACCACAACTTCTTTATCCAGTTTCCAACGGATGGGCAAATAGGTTGTTTCCAAGATTTAGCTATTACAAACTGTGCCGCTATAAACATGGGTGCACATACTTCTCTGTGATATGATTCTTTTAGTTCTCTTGGAAAGATACCCAACAGAGGGATGGCTGGGTCAAATGGAACCTCCAGTCCAAGCTCTTTGAGGTATCTCCATATTGATTTCCATAGTGGTTGCACTAGTCTGCACTCCCACCAACAATGGAGGAGGGTTCCTTTCTCCCCACAACCCCGCCAACATTTGTTATTGTGTGATTTCTTGATAGCAGCCATTCTTTGTGGGGTGAGGTGGAATCTCAGTGTTGTTTTCATCTGCATCTCTCGAATGACCAGTGATGTGGAACATTTTTTCATATATTTTCTTGCTGCTTTCACTTCTTTGTATGAGAAATGTCTGTTCATTTCGGATGCCCATTTTTGGATCGGGTCTTTATATTTGGGGGGACTGATTGTTTTGAGTTCTTTATATATCCTTGATAATAGTCCTTTGTCTGAGGTACAGCTGGTAAAAATTTTTTCCCACATTGTAGATTGTCTCTTAGTTCTGCTAATGGTTTCTTTTGAAGTACAGAAGCTTTTTAGTAAGATGAGATCCCAGTTGTTGATTCTTTCTGCTAGTTCCCGTGCTACTGAGGATTTGTTCATAAAGTCTTTTCCTATACCAATGTCTTCCAGAGTTCTGCCTAACTTACTTTCCAGCAAGTTTAATGTTTCTGTTTTAATATTTAGATCTTTAATCCATTTGGATTTTAATTTAGTGCATGGCGAAAGATAAGGGTCTAATTTTAATCTGTGGCAGGTTGATATCCAGTTTTTCCAACACCATTTATTAAAGAGGCTATCTTTCCTCCACTGAGGATGGTCAGTTCCTTTGTCAAAGATGAGGTAGCTGAATACATCTGCATTTGATTTTGTGTCTTCCAGTCTGTTCCATTGATCCTCAGGCCTATTTCTTTGCCAGTACCATGCTGATTTTATCACAGTGGCTTTGTAGTATAGTTTCAAATTGGGAATTGTTACACCTGGTGCCATGTGACTGTTGCCTATAATGGCTTTTGCTATTCTAGGTCTCTTGTGGTTCCAAATGAATTTTTGGATTCTTTTTTCTAGTTCTGTGAAATATAGTGTTGGAATTTCAATTGGCATTGCATTGAATGTATATAGCAGTTTCGGTAGTATGGCCATTTTCACTATGTTGATTCTTCCTACCCAGGAGCAGGGGATATCTTTCCATTTTTTTATATCCTCTTCAATTTCTTTTCTCAGAGTGCTGTAGTTTTCAGTGTAGAGATCTTTTGTTTCTTTTGTTAGATTGATTCCTAGATACTTCATTTTTTTGGATGTTATTGTAAAAGGAATTTTTTCCCTTACTTCTCTTTCCGTTTGTCTGTTATTTGTGTATAGAAAGGCTATTGATTTTTGGGTATTCACCTTGTATCCAGATACTTTACTGAATCTGTCAATTAAGTCTAGAAGTTTTTTGGTGGAGTTTTTTGGATCTTCAATGTAGAGTATCATATCATCAGCAAATAATGATAGTTTAACTTCTTCCTTTCCTATCTTTATTGCTTTAATTTCTTTCTCTTGTCTAATTGCTGTGGCTAATGTTTCCAGAACTATATTGAAGAGAAGTGGCGATAGTGGGCATCCTTGTCTTGTTCCTGATTTTAACATGAAGGTTTTCAGTTTTTGGCCATTCAATATGATGTTGGCTGATGGTTTTTCATAAATAGCCTTTATTAAATTGAGGTATAGACCATCTATTCCAATTTTTTGCAGGGTTTTTATCATGAATGGGTGTTGAATTTTATCAAATGCTTTTTCTGCATCTATTGAGAGGATCATATGGTTTTTGTCCTTGACTTTGTTAATATAATGTATTACATTCACTGACTTTCGTATGTTGAACCACCCTTGCATCTCTGGAATAAATCCGACTTGGTCATGATGGATGATCTTCTTAATAATCCTCTGTATTCTGTTTGCTAGTATCTTATTAAGGATTTTTGCATCTATATTCATTAAGGAGATTGGTCTGTAGTTCTCCTTTTTGGTTGTATCTTTCTCTGGTTTGGGAATCAGAGTGATACTTGCTTCCAGGAATGAATTTGGAAGTATAGCTTCTCTTTCAATTTCATTGAAAAGTTTGAAGAGTAATGGTAGTAGTTCTTCTCTAAATGTCTTGTAAAATTCAGCAGTGAATCCATCAGGGCCTGGGCTTTTCTTTGTTGGTAAGTTTTTAATTACATTTTCAATTTCACTGATTGTGATTGGGGTGTTTAAAATGTTTTTATCTTCTTCGTTCAACTTTGGTAATTCATAAGTATCTAGAAATCTGTCCATTTCTTCTGTGTTTTCCATTTTATTAGAGTACAGGTTCTCAAAGTAGGTGTTCATGATCCTCTGGATTTCTTTCGGATCTGTTGTGACTTCGCCTTTTTCATTCCTAATTGCATGGATCTGAGCCTTTTCTTTCCTTTTTTTGATAAGATTAGCTAAGGGTTTGTCAATTTTATTTATTCTTTCAAAAAACCAGCTCTTTGTTTCATTTATTTTTTGTATCGTTTTCTTAATTTCAATTGCATTGATTTCTGCTCGGATCTTTATAATTTCCTCTCTTGTTCGAGCTTTGGGTTTTTCTTGCTCTTGTTTTTCTAGGAGTCTAAGTTTCATCGTTAAGTTGTTTATTTGAGCCCGCTCTGTTTTCCTAGTGTGGGCATTCAATGTTATGAATTTTCCACGTAGAACTGCTTTCATTGTGTCCCAAAGATTCCTGTATGTTGTATTGGCATTCTCATTTATTTGTAAAAACTGTCTAATTTCTTCTTTAATTTCCTCTGTAATCCATTGATTGTTTAGGAGAGTGTTGTTCAGTTTCCATGTGCTTGTGAAGTTTCTATAGTTTCTTGTGCTATTGATGTCTAGTTTGATTGCACTATGATCTGATAATAAACAGGGGATGACTTCAATTTTTTTGCATTTATTTAGACCTGTTTTGTGAGCCAGTATGTGGTCTATTTTGGAGAATGATCCATGTGCAGCCGAAAAGAATGTATATTCTGGTTTTTGGGGGTGGAATACTCTATAAACATCTATTAAGTCCATGTGTTCCAAAGCTTGGTTCAGTTCTATTATTTCATTGTTGATTTTCTGCCTAGTAGATCTGTCAATTTGTGATAGTGGGGTATTTAAATCCCCCACTACAATTGTATTAGTGCTTATTTGGTTTTTCATGTTACTTAATATTTGTTTTATATAGTTGGGGGCATTTATATTTGGTGCATATATGTTTATGATTGTCAGCTCTTCCTCTTGAATTGTTCCCTTTACAAGGATGTAGTGTCCTTCTTTGTCTCTCTTAATGAGTTTTGGTTTGAAATTTACTTTATCTGAGAATAAGATTGCTACCCCTGCTTTTTTCTGGACTCCTGACGCATGGAGAATTGTTTTCCATCCTTTCACTTTCAGTCTATGGACTTCCTTTTGCACTAGGTGTGTTTCTTGTATACAACATATTGTTGGATTTTGCTTCTTAATCCATTCTGCCAATCTGTTTCTCTTGATTGGTGAATTGAGGCCATTAACATTGATGGTTACAACTGATATATTTTGACTTATTCTTGTCATGTTTTTGTCCATTTGTTGACTCTTTTTACTTTTTCTCCCATCTCCTTTTAGTTTCTTGCCTTGCCTATTTGATTTGGTCTGTTGGGCCTCATGTTATTGTGAATTTCGTTGTCCTTTTCTAGGATATTGTTTAGAATTCCTTGCAGTGCTGGTTTGGTGTTCATGAAATTTCTCAGGTGCTCTTTGTCGTGGAAGTATTTTATTTCCCCATCTATTTTGAAAGAGAGTTTTGCAGGATACAAAAGTCTAGGTTGGAGATTCTTTTCTTTTAGGACTTGGAATACCTCACTCCAGGCTCTCCTTGACCTAAGGGTTTGTGTTGAAAAGTCTGCTGTGATTCTAATGGGCTTCCCTTTGCATGTGATTTGTTTCTTTTCTCTTACTGCTTGTAGTATTTTGTTTTTCTGTTGGATTTCTGGAATCTTGATTATTATATGTCTAGGTGTAGATTTTTTTTGATCGTGGCTAGTTGGGGTTCTATATGCCTCACTTATCTGTATGTCTAATTCTTCCCTTCTGTTTGGGAAGTTTTCTGTCATTAATTCTGTGAAGAGCTTTTTTATATCATTTGTGTTTTCTCCTGTTTTTTCATGAATTCCTATCAGTCTTATGTTATTTTTCTTTGTATCGTCTAGGAGTTGTTGGATTGATTTCTCATGATCCCTTACTGTTTTTAATAGACCTCTTTTTTCACGGTCACTGACTGCTATCCTATCTTCTATATCTGAAATTCTATCTTCGCAATCTTTTATTCTGTTTCGTACACTTTCAATAGAGTTTTTAATCTCCTGGATATCTGTTTGAATCTGTTTTATGGATTCCATTTCTTTCCTCTGTTGGGCATTCATTGTTTCCATTTCTTTCTTATGCTGAGTCTTCATGGCTTCTATCATAGTCTTGAGCTCATCTATTTTTTTGTCCGTTTCTGCTCTAGAGTATCGAATCATGACTTCCATTTTGCTCATCATCTCTCTGGTTAACTGGGAAATTATTTCTGATTTGAATTTTTCTAGAGCCTGATTGATCTGTTTTGTTACCTCCTGTGCTATGGGTCCAGGGAGTCCTGTTGGTTCACTATCAGACTTCACATCCTCATTTGTCCTACTATTTGCCATTGGTGAACTGCAAATCTGTTTTTGTGTCTTGCTTAAGTGTTTTCTCATTTGTATTTTTATTGTTGGGTTATCCTTCTTTAATTTCTGGGTATTACTTAAATCTTCCTAATATAGTAGTTGCGTTTTAGCTTTTGAGTTTCTAATGACTCATAGACTTCCTCATTTTCATAATATCAGAGCAAATAACTCTTTAAATCAATCACAACCCTTTATCCCAATTGATAAATTCAGCAGCCCAATAGGATCAGGCACAGCTTGCAAACTGACCACTTGTGGTAGTCATTAATGTATCACCTTTAACTCATGTGAATTAAATTAATTTCAAGAAGCAGCCCACTGTATGTTTGCAGTGAATATGCTTTTCAATATAGCATCTTTACCATTTAGGATGGGGGGTTAGACTTAGAACGAGAGGATTAGATATGTGAAAGAATTAGAGCAGGTTTGAAGTAAATCCAGAGGTTGTAGAATTACCTTACTCTCTTTACAAAGCTATTAACTTCAGGGGGGATAGAGAGAGTGCAGGAATAAGGACAAGAATATATCCCCTTAACAATAACAGGCACTTGCCTTCCCTGGAAGGTACAGAGCCATGTACATTTTCAGTTTTTCATGCCAGAGAAACTCTTTGGTATGTTTCAACTGCCCCACCGTGCTTTATAATGCTAAAGCTATGTGTGCTACCCAAGATGGGAGTCTCAGACCACAAAGGGCTATGAGGCACTTGGAGTGTGACTGCTCCAATTGATATGTGCTATAAGATTTTTTCAAAAATGTTAAGACTTAGTAAAAAATATAAGCTATTCCATTATTATTTCTATATTGGTTATACAGTGATTTTTAGATGTAATGGGTTAACTATATTATTAATTTCACCATTATTTAATATGGCTGCTAGAAAATTTTAAAGTAGTTATGTGGCTCACACTATATTTCTATGGTCATTCATTATTTTTCTAGGTGTGCCACAACAAAGTCTGATAGACAAGTGGCTAACACAGCAAAAATTTATTTTCTCACAATCCTAGAGGTTAGAAGTCTAAGATCAAGCTGGGAAAGTTGTTTTCTGAGGCCCCTCTTCTTGGCTAATAACCATCTTTTCATCCTTCTGTCTTCCCATGGTCTTGTGTTCCTGTGTGTTTGAAGGTGTGTGTGTTTTAATCTCTTCTTATAAAGACAACAGTTATATTGGATTAGGACCCGCTATAATGATTAAATTTTACCTCTTTTAAAATATATTTTAAAAACAACATGTTTTCAAATACAGTTATATTTGTAGTTACTGGGGATTAGGACTTCAACATATGAATTGTTGGGTAGGAGGCAAAATTTAGCTCCTCTCAAAAGAAGGCACAAGATGATACTTGATTAAGCATAATATCTCCCAGAGTGTTTTTAATGCGTCTTAATGTAGACCTGAGACGAGAGTTAAGAGGAAGCAAAATTTCTCCACTAGGCTCACCAAAATAGGAAAAGCAAACAAAAACAGAAAAAAAGATGATTGAAATATATGAATAAGTGCAGGAAAGAAGAAAAAGCAAAGAAAACGACAGTAACCTGATTAAAAACCAAACAGATGAAAAATGGAACATTGCCAGTGGTAAATTCCATGTGGCAAGAATTCCAAGGAAATTGTAAGAACAGACAGCAACCTAGTATGTAACCCGGAGTGCCTGCTTTGCTAAGACTGCTGTGTGACATCTTCTGTGACAAACCATACTCAGGAAACACACAACCACTTGATATAATTAGTTGCCTTAAAACACCAAAGCCAAAGGGACCTCGTGGCACACAGTTAAAAGACACACCACAAAAGGCAAGATGGAAGGAAATTAGGAACCTACAAGCTAAAAGGAATTGATGAAAGAGAAGTGTCCAGAAGAAATGTGAGGCTAAGAGATATTCCATCATTGTTGGCCTGAAACCTGTGAAGGGAGTGAGTTCACCATCTCCCACAATGTGTGGAATGAGGATCTGAGACATTTTACTGAACCATTTAAGGACTATGAGGTACAAGAACACAAAGCTAGAGTATTTGGGGATAGTCTGATGTCTGGATTTTGACTACAAATGTGTTAACTGCTTTGTATATCATCTCATTTTTATGTATTATATTATTTTCAACCAACTATCATGTCATTTGGTTTTCAAGACAGGAAAAAAGAGAATTTTACTGCACCACTTATCATTCTTATTTTATGAACGAGAAAACTGAGGCTCAGAGGACCTACATGGCTTGGGAACCAAAACCCAGCATATTCAGTACTATCTCAGTCCTCCCACAGCCTTCTACTACCTCTACCTCAAAAACCAGCAGCAGTAGCAATTACAACAACAACAATAACAAAAACAGCAACAACAACACACACACACACACCCTTTACATGTGCACTGATCCCCTTCCTCACATTTATGTCAGAATCTCTCAGTAGCTCTTCCCCCTTCTAAGTTACTGTACTATCCAGATCTAAATACTACTGATGAAATAAGAAAATCTATGCCAGGAAATTGTCCAGAAAACTCACCTCAAATTAGAAAACACTCTCTTTTTTTGGTACCAGGGATTGAACTCTGGTCTTTGTGCTTGCAAGGCAGGCGCCAGAACCACTGAGCTACATCCCTGGCCCTTAGAAAACATTCTTTTAAAGATACCAGTTACATGTATCACACAGGTATTTTCATAGAGCTCCAGCCTGAGTTGGTAAACTATATCAGCACCTCCGAGATGTTCTTCCTTGTGTTGATTATTGCCTGGGGTGGCGAGCTCAAGAGGAATGACTGATTGGTTTAAAGTGAGTTAAGGGAAGAGGACATTTTAAACTTACTTTCCTCTATCAGCATTAAAATGAAAACATATGAAATGGGAAGAAAGAACCTTTCACTCAGTGGTAGATAAAAAAATTTAGTAAATATAGCTCTCACTTTTTATTTTCCATATGCCATCCTCCTCCCAGTATGAATTATTCATAAATTTCCTCCCTGATCCAAGGGAAAATGCGGCAAACAGTGTAGAAGCAGTATAGGAAATTAATTTATCTTTATATATTTTTACATGCTGTTGTTTAATTCTGTTTTTTTTAATTCATAATTTACATATGGACACAGGGTGGTATACTAACACTACTTTCAGACCAATTGTAACTACAAAAACACATATAAGTATCTATACATATCATTTTCTATTGGGTAGTTTGCAGAACGTTTAGTGCTTTCTTTTGAAACATTTTAGGAAAAGGGATTCACTTGGTTCACTATAGATCAGTAGCAAATTCAACATATTTCCAGAAGAAAATACAGGATATTTCTGAAAATCCCTTGACTCACCTTACACCTTGCTTCTCAAAGTATGGCCCACAGACCAGCACCACTCCACATCTTGTTAGAAGTGCAGGTTCTCTGCCTACTGACTGAGAACTGGCAATTTAGAGCATCCACAGCTTGTGCCCACACTCAGGAAGATTTGAGAAGCCCTGTTCTAGACAGTCTTCAGTTACTGCCACTAAATCCTGACAGAGATTTGTAGGCCCCAGCAATACTTGGACACTTGGGCTTAGAAATCACTGGCCACTTCTGTAAGATCTTCAGCAGACTGACAGCCCCCACATGTGACCCAGCACAGAGCCGGGGAATTTCAGAAGTCTAGAATACAGCATGTATTCCCACTTAAGGGAGCCTGAAATTGCACAGCAGGCTTCCAACCTCTTCTTCAGAGACAGACTCTGCATGTCTGAAGACACTGCCTGGCATCGCAGCCCCAGGCTGGAGAACTCCCACAAGCCATTTTTGCCTTGAGCATGACAAATGGTATGGAAGGAGTTTTCAGAATAGGGTAGGAATGAGAAGGGGGAGAAAATGGGGATGAGAGAAGAGAGAAAGCAGCTTAGATGTCCTGGGCAGCGAAGGACAATTCCTTAGGAAGAAAAGAAAGACTTAGCAGGAGTGGGTAAAGGTACCTTTCTGAGGCTAATCAAATCACATAGGAACCTGCCAGTCTGGCTCATGTAACACTCTAAGGAACAAATGGCTCTTTCTTTGCTCCTCTAAAGGAGATGCTGCCGAGCATCATGAGTCACCATCCCACTCCGCAAACTCCTGCCAGCTTCGGGGCTCAAGGATTTGTTGTGGGGCCATGAGTCCCATTGGCATTTATGTGCCAGTTCCAGAGTGGCAACTGGGAGAAAAAGACCCAACTGCCTGGTATCCTTTAGAAGAATAAGCGGGAGGGTTTTAACCTGTTAAGGATGCACCTGATAAATCTGGAGTTTGCTGTTACTGAAAGAAATGACACTGGGGCCAGACAGAATTGAGGGTGCAGATTGACTGATTTTTCAAAATTAAATATTTGTTCCTGGGGAAGCTGGCTTCTTTATTGTGGCAGCACCTGTTAGTTATAAGGATGTTGGAGGGGCTTTATGGTGAAGGCTTACGTCTGTTATAAATACTGGCTGGGTTGGGTGATTGATGCCCCAACAGTTTCCTGTTGTACTGGGTTCAGTCACTTTTGGCCCACACTGTCAAATTACACACATAATCTTTGCACAAAAATAAAAAAAAACATTAAAAGTTATGCCAAAATCAACATCACTAGTTAACATTACTAGTTGTGGAGGAAATATTATCCAAGTCAATCCTTAAGTTAATCAGTAACTTCAGATCAACAATCTGAACAAACAAGTTGCTTAGAGCTCATGTTTAGAACTCAACAGTTATAAAAATTCAATCTATAAATTATTAAATTGAGCCTTAATAACTAAAACTAATGCAACATGATTATATATTATAAAATACATACATAGAAAATTACTTCTCTGACAAGCAAATCAGCACATTGATTTTCATTTACATTAAAGTCAGTGAAAGAATATTGCAGAGTTCATTGTTCTCAATCAAGAAATAATTTTCAATTAAAAAAGCCAAAAATAATCACACTATTCAAATTCCAATACTCCAGACTCATTCATACATATATATTTATATATAAATATGAATATATACTACTTGATAATAAGTATAGATTCTGTTTTCCCATACAAATACCTCAAAAGGTATTTCTACCTTAGAAAAGTAGGGTTCCATCCTGTAGAACAGTCCAGCAGTTAGAAGCATAGGAGTAATATAAGGTATGACTAAATTCTAGTCCCTTTCTTGTTCTTAGCCCCTTTCTAGCTGTCTGACCATGAGCTGGTTACATGCCTTATGTACTCCTTAGCCAAGCAAGAGTTATGATACAATCTAGTATTGCTGTTAAGACTAAATGAGCAACCTAGGGCTAATTCCAGGGCAGGGAGAGAAAGTACAAAAGAAGCCTTGACTATCTTGTTTTCCCGGAAAATATGGAAGTGTTTAAAGAATAATGGATACATGTGTAAGAGCAGATACATGTGTTCTAATCCCCAAATCTGTAAATATTTTACCTGACACGCAAAGGAGGAATGAAGGTTGCAGGTGGAATTAAGCTTGATAAGTGTCTGACTTTAAGGAGTTTATACTTAAAGGTAAGTCCAACAAAAAGACAAAGGTCTTTAAAAGTGGAAGAGCGGCAGACTAGAGAACAGAGCCAGAAGGACTTGAATACACTAACTTGTTGTCTTTGAGGACAGAGGAGTGCAGCCACAAGCCAAGAAATGTAGGCAGGCCCTAGAAGCTGGAAAGGCAAGGAAAATGACTTTCCGCTAGAGCCTCCATAAGGAACATGGCCCTGAAAATACCTTCATTTCAGCCCAGGGAAGCCATTTTCGGAATTCTGATATCCAGAGCTATATAAATCTGCATTAAGCCACTAAGTTTGTGGTAATACAGCTATCAGAAACTGTTACAGTTGCCAAGAAAACAGGATCCAGCTTGCATATGTACCAAGAGAGAGGATAATAAAGTAACAGTTAACATTTGAGGAATCTGGGTGAAAGGCATAAAGAGATTTTTCATACTGAATACAGTTTTCACAGTATTTTTGAAAGTGTGTCAAAAATCAAGCTTAAAAAATATGTTTATGTAGGGTAAAGTCAGATCTTTAGCATCTCTTCCTTACTCCACACAGTCAGACAACTCACTCTCCCTCTGACCTCAGAAAATGATCAGAGTTTCAGTCTCTCGATAGTTTCTGGCCCAGAACCATCCTGCAGGAAGATGGAGGAGGACAGTTCTAGCACTGGGAATTAAAGGTTAGGATAAATTCAAACTGTGGGATCTCCTCTAATCCACCCTCCTCCACTAAGGTCAAAACACAGGCATTCAGTTTAATGACTTCACTCTTTACTAACTCACATAAGTTTAGATCACTTCTCTCTGGAAAAACTAACCAGTCCTAGAGAAAATAGAGGTACCCAGTGAAAGAGCAAGGCTGATGCTCAAGGAAGCCCACAGTTGAGGAGATCCATATAAACACACTGTGGTAAGCGAAATAATGGCCCCTCAAAAATTGCCATGACTTAGCCTTTGGAACCCTTGACTACAAGGGCTGATTGAAAAATATGGTTTACATTTATCAAAAGAAATTTATTACAGTAAAAGTCATATTGCCACTAATCCCTCTCAAAATACTCCTCACTTCCAATACATTTATCCTGTCACTCTTGCAACTTTCTGAAGCAGTTCTGGGAGTCCCTTGTGAGTGTCTGTATGACATGTGGTTAAAAAAAATACTGTGAATGCTACTGCCAAGTACCATCCAAAGAAAGACATTATGGTGATCTTCTCCATTGTAACCACCGATCTGGCACCATGTGTCTTCTGATGGCTCTTCCCTAGAGACAAAATGACTATGAAAGGTAACCGTTTTGAATCATTTCTGTATATCAAGTCAGCCACACTGGCCCAACAAGAGACATGAAAAAGGACCCCAGAACTGTTTTAGAAAGTGGTGGAATAAGTGTGTGCAAAGTAAGAGTGGGTATTTTAAATGGTGCCAATGGCAATACAACTATCAGCAATGTGTCTTTTGCTACAATGAATTCTTTCAGTTTAAACACATCATGTTTTTGGTCACACCTTATTCATTAGGTTACATGACAAAGACATATACTAAGTTTGCAGATAAAATTAAAGATGCTAATTAGCTTTAAAATAGGGAAACTATCCTGGATTATCCAAGGGAACCAATATAATCACGAGGATCCTTAATTAAAAGTGGAAGAGGTAGTTCAAAAAGAAAGTTAAAAGTTGTGACTGTGCAATAAGAAGAATGACATAAGGTGAGAAGAACCCAATCTGCCATGTCTGGCTTTGAAATCAAAGGAAGAGGGCCATGACCCAAGGATTTCAGGCAGCCTCTAGACACTGGAAAGTCAAGGAAACAGTTTCTCCTTCACACCCTCCAGGAAAGAAGGCAGCCCTGCTACCTCTCCTTTAGGCTACTGATACACACATCAGACTTCTAACCTACAAAATTGTAAGACAATTGATTATACTGTTCTGAGCCTTATATTTATGGTAATTTGTTAGAGCAGCAATAGAAAATGAGTATATACATGTACACACACATGCACACACACATTTGCGTACACACAGACAGACACCTTCCAGTTGGCTCTCTGCAGTCATCTTAAATGTGAATGTAAAAAGAATCAAGAAACACATTTGAAGTGTTTCCAACATGAAAGACAGAGATGGAAACAAAAAGGAAAAGAAGAAAAATGAGAAGGAGAGATGTTAAGGGTAGAGGAGAAGGAGCGGACAGCAGCACAAAAAATACATAAGGCAAAATAAAAATAAATGGAGATGATACATGTATAAAACAGTGATGGTGCTCTTTATTTAGTTACTTTATCAAATACTGTATAAAACTTACTATGTTCCAGACACAATATCACACAGAAGAGCTGTGTAATGAACATAAGTAGTCTGAAGCCATAGCCTTTGTGAGAACATTTAAGAACTAAAAATATAATAAAAAAATGTCTTAAAAAGTGTGAAGTAGCCTAAATAATAAAACTGAAGCACCATTTTAGAAAGGAGGAAAATACATAAAGACATTAGAAATGCTAAAAAAGATAAAAGAATCTAGGATATTCAACATCCAAATAATAAAAGCTTCAAAAAACAGGAAGACAGAAAGTCAAAGCTCCATGTGTACTATTAGTTTTCTATTCTGATTACCACATGAAATTTTTAAAGAAATCAAGAGAAATCTTAGAATAGCAAGATATGGATTTCTACATTAAAGTGGCTATAGAATGTTCTACAAACCACATTGAAATTTCAATAGCACATACAAAGGATGTCCTAAAAGCTTTCTGAAGGGTTATATAATACATGCTACTCAAAATATTGCAAAAATAATGCTATTAGATTTCTTGATGGAAGCTAAAAGACAATAAAGCCAAACTATTGAAACTTCAGAGTAAGATACATTCTACAGCAGAATTTTATACCCACCCAAAGTGTCTGTCAATTGTGAGACAGGCATTTTAACATATATAAGATCTCAGTACTTTACTTCCCATGTACTCTTGTCAAAAAATCCTCTTAACAATAAATAAATATATTAATTGTATACTAGTCAGTGTTTCCTAGAGAAAAATATACAGTACAAGATATACAGCTATGTAAGAATGCACAGATCAGCTTACGATATGGTCACCCACAGAGTCAGGTGTGGAAGAGTACAAAGGGTCAGTCTGCACACTGGTGATTTGAAGGATCCAGTGAGAGACCTGGAGCTTAGTGTAATGTCCCATGTGAGTCTGCATCCAGAAGCAGAAGGGTCTATGCCAGAAGGCTGAAGAGTCCGCATCAGAAGGCTGAAGGACCGATACTGAAAGCCAGGCTACCTTCAAGGTGAAAGCAGACTGGAGCTACTGCAAAGGAAACAGAAGCTCTCCTTTCTTCTTCATTTCCCTTTTACAGCATTCTGGTGACAATCCTCCCTAGGGTGGGTCTTCCACACCCAGAACTATGTTGAGCCAATTTAGTTCAGTGGTTATTTACTCAAATTGATATAATCAATTAACCATCACAATCCATCCCTTGTCAGTTGGATAACCAGACAGACACATTTATTTAAGCTATAGTCTCCAGACACAAAGACAAGTTCAGAATTACCACAATTACTCCCAGTATGTTATAACTATGCTGTGTACAATAAAAAATGTATTAATTCCCTCCCTAGAATAGAAGTCAAGTTTTCTTTAGGTGATGCTTACTCTTAACATTTCATAACTTAAACACTATAACATAGGTTTGAGAATGCTTATGAACCAATATTAAGTCTTCCAATATTCTATTACAATGGCATCATAGTCCAAGAGAACTATTAAATAAACAAACAAATCCCAAAGAGGAAAACACAGGAAGCAGAAAATAAGCAATCCTCAACATGATAGTGAAATGACAGCTGTGTGGTGGCCTACAGAGGAACCTACCCATATACAAATAGGAGGATCAAGGGTTCTAATCTCCCAGAATAAAAAGTAAAAGTGGCTGGTAGAACACTTAAATTGGTTCTCTGAGCTAAAATAAGAATTATTGTTTGTATTAGTCAGCTTTACTCTTCCTGGACACAATACCTAACACCTGCAACTTAAAGGAAGAGAAGTCTAATTTGGCTCACATTTTAAGGGAATTCAGTCCACAGTCAGCTGGCTCCAAAACAAAATCTTTATGTCAGAAGGACAAGGCTTTCCAGCAGCTGAGAAGCAGAATGAATAGCAATGCCAGAGAGGAAGGAGTGCTGGACCAAGCTGGGGACCAAGGTCACCTATCCAGTTGCACTCACAAGTGTGCACCACCAATCCCATGGGTGGCTACAATTACCCAAAAACATTAACACAACATGATACAACTATCTGTGCACAACCAAAAATGCAATAATCCCTTCCCCCAAGTCTCAACAGTTTCAGTATTTATCAAAAGTTTTTTCTGAGACTGCATGAAAACTCTTACTATAAACCTCTATAAAAATAATTTAAAAACCAAGTTATACAATTCCAAGGTACAGTGATACAGAGTAAACTTTCCCATTCCAAAAGGGAGGAACCAGAGATAGAAAAGAATAGGTCCAAAGAAAAACAAAACTCAATAGACTAAAAATTTAATCCTACATTGCTCCATGTCCAGCATCTTGGGCACATGGTTAAGAAATGTAAGTTCCCTAGGGCTTCAGTGGCCTCACCCCTATGATATTGCTGACTGTGGCCTACATAGCCTTTCTTGAGCTGGTTCTGCTCACACCCTGCACCTTTCCTCAGCAGATAGTCTGTGTTTCTGACATCCCCAACTTCCTGGAATCTCAACTGTACCTTTGGCTTCATTACCACAGCTTCACACACTGCTCTCTGGGGCTCCTTGTTTGGTCTACTGGGATTTCCTTTGGATGGAAGCCTTGCTGATCCCACAGCTCTTGAATTCTGCATGCCAGTAAAGCCAGCATCACAGGGATGAGCCTGAATTCTCTCGTTAGTGGGATCGGTAGTTGGGCCCCCTTGAACCCTGGCTGCACCAGCCTCTGAGTGCCTCAATAACTGAGCAGAGTGAAATAAATAGCAGGTAACCAACTCCCTAAGAGTTCATTCTGCAGCAGGAGTTGAGGGGTTCTTTTCTTGAATGAAAGATTTATAATTTGCAACTATGAGCCTGAGATTGGTGAAGCTTTGCTGATTCCTGAGATGGCCTTGAGACATATTTCTTGTCTCTGTGCAAAGTGCTTTGTTTCTTATTAATGGGACCATTTTTTTCAGTAACTACACCTCCTTTGCAACTACACATGGTTCCTTTTGTGCTGGCATTTAAATTTTTCAAATTTGTCTGCTCAGCTTTTTGCCTCCATTTTTACTATAAATTTGGCTAGAAGCAGGCTGAAGTACCCACACCACAGCCTGAATATTGGACTGTCTTAAATATCACCCACCAAATCAATTGCTACATTGCCATTAATCTCCATCTCCCACAGAGTCTCACGATATGGGCAAAATTTAGACAAATTTTCTGCCAGTGTAACACACATTTCCTCTAGTTCAACTGCCAGTGAAATCCTTGTTCCCAACTGAATCCTCCTGAGTTTAGTCATTAATGTCTGCATTTCCATCATCATTCTGGGTTTCTGAGCTCTGCCCAGAATTACTCATCAGGCTCTGCTTACAGCATTATAGGACTTCCATAGTACATGTCTCTAAACTTTTCCCAACTTCTGCAAACTAGTTCCAAAGGCTTCTAAACCACATGCTCAGCAAAGATCCCATTTCTGCTTCTCTAATACAATTTGTTTTCATTAGTCAGCTTTTGCATTGAGAGATTTAATAACCAACACCTATAATTTAAAGGAGAGATCTAATTTGGCTCATGTTTTAAGGAGATTCAGTCTGTAGTCAGGTAGTTCCAAGGTAGAAATGTTATGCTGGAAGGGCATATCACATCAAACCTGATTAGCTCACATCAGCCAAAAAGCAGAGAAAAACATTACCAGAGAGGAAGGGGTAAGGGACTAGATACAAGGTCCTGCCTCCATGACCCAACTACACACACTCAGAAGTGTGCTTTATTAATCACCTAGGCTACTCTAAAGCCAATAAAGTTGACATAATCAAACTTAATTGTCACACTGTTTTCAAAGAAATTGAAGAAAAAAATCAGTGATAATTAAGTGAAAACTTTTCATCTGTAAATATTTATAAGATCATAATAAAGCAAATGCTGAAATTAAATCTTTTAAAGCTTTTGAAATAACTATAAGGAAAGGAAAAGGAGATAAGAGATGTGTTAATATGATTTTCATTGCTGTGACAAAATACCTGAAGTGTCAATTTAAAGAAGGAAAGGTTATTTTGGTTCACAGTTTTATAAATTCCAGTCTGGGGTTGGCTCATCCCATTGTAGTGGAATGAGGTAGAGCATCATGGTATAAGGGCAGAGTGGAGCAAAGCTGCTCATTGCATGGAAGCAAAGAAGCAGAGAAAGGGGCTAAGAGCCAGAAGTGAGGAGCTAAGGACAAAAAACATCTTTCAAATCCATGCTCCAGTGACCTGCTTCATCCAGTTAGGCCCCATATCCTAATAAGCCCACTGAGCTAAGAACCATCAATGTGGTGATGAATTGCTCTCTACAAGTCCCATCTCTGAACACTACTGACTGGGACCCAAGCCCCCAGCCCATGAGTCTTAGGGGACATATAATGTTCAAAATATAATTGCCAAGTACTGACCTCCCAAGGTATAAACTCATCAAATAGTGTTTCAAACAGAAGATTCAAGATACTGGGACCCAAATTATTCATTTTAAAATATGGAAGTAAATAACTACAGAGTAGCCAAAATGGTTCACACAGTTTTCTTTGGGAAAGACAACCACAAAGTAGGAGGAGTAAGAAAATAGTATTTTCTATTATAAACCTTGGAGCACAATTTGATTTTTCTCTCCTCTTTTTTTTCCTTTCAATTTGTTATACTATGTACAATCATCATTTTGATAATAAAAATTAAGCATAAATGCCTCGAACAGGATTTGGCACATAGTGGGGGCTCAATGAATAATTGATACTGATGTTTTTGCTGCTGTGATCTTTGTTAAAGCAGCAACACTAAAATGAGAACCAATCCACATTCTGAACAACAGCCCTAATTATTATTTTATAGCTCTCCCTTTCTCCATCCAAAGGAAAAAATGCTTAGTGATTCAAACTCTACATATGATAGGTGAAAATCTGAAAAGTCACTAAAATGTTGTGAATCATTCATCTTAAAACATATGCCTTAAGCTATGCTGTGGTCTGAATGCCCCTGGTCATCAATTCATACAGTGAATCCAAGTCCTCACTGCAATAGTATTAGAAAGTGGTGACTCTGGGGTAGTGATTGGGTCAGGAGGGCTTTCCTCTATGAATGGGATTAGTACCCTAATCAGAGATCCTAGAGAGTTAGCTAGCTCTTCTACCATGTGAGGCAAGAAGGCACCATTATGCCCCAGAAAAGAGCCAGTACCAAACACCAAGTTTGCTGACAAATTAATTTTGGACTTTCAACCCTCCAGAACATTGAAGAATACATTTCTATTATTTATAAGCCAGTCAGTTCATGATATTGTTGCTATGGTGGCCTAAACGAACTTAAACAAGTTAGAACGAAAGTTTAGTGAGCGATGCTTTTTACTGTGCTGTAACCAGAATGCTTTAGCTCTTACTTATCTCTTCATGTATTTATTCATTTAAAAGATGTTGAACAACTACTAGGGTGCCAGACACTGTATGTCAAAGGAGCAAAAAAGAAAAAAGTCCTTATCTGTAAGGAACTACATTTTATTTGGGGAGACAGAAAGGATTTTGAAGGCAGAGATAACATGATTTGTTGAGTTTTAATACGATGTAGGAAAAACAGGAATCAAAGTGATTTCAAAACTTTTGACCTACACAAATGGAAGAATAAGTGGTCATCAACTGACATAGGGAGATCTGTGAAAGGACCAGGCTTTGATGAGTGTAAATTAGATACATTTTGGATTTAAGGCTGAAATGCCTATTGTAAGTCCAAGTAGAGATGTTGCATATATGAGTCCACAGAAGAGGTCTGCTCTGGAGATAGTTTTTTTTTAATCATTAGAATATCAGTCAGGGTTCAGTGTAGGACAGAGAAATCACTTGAAGTATCTGAACCAAA
>NW_022900940.1:34401143-34435082 GCF_012274545.1 Fukomys damarensis
ACACACACACACACACACACACACACACACATATATATATGGACTAGGAGAATAAAATTTAGGGAACACCTCTGGATTTTTATTCTGAAATCCTTCTGTCACATCTGCAATCCAGAAATCAAAATCATCTAGCACTGGCAGAGATGAGACGTGGAACTCTGCCTCTGCCGGAACTTGTATGTCAGATAGAGCTGCTGTAGGAAAACAGCTTCTGCATCCTTCCTATCTTTCTTAGTTCTCATAGGAGTACTTGCTAGTCGACCCTAAACTACATTATAACTTAAGCTGCAAAAGAAGTCTGAGAAATAGAGTTTCTAGCTCTCAAGTGCCTGAAAGACAGAAGGGAACATAAAGAGTCAAGTAAATGCTAAACAGTAATAAACGGTATCTATTATGAACAGTATTTAGCACTATAAGGCTGGATAAGTCACCAAGGAAATAGAAGGGAACTAAACACTAAACTATGGACCATTCTGACATTAATAGGATGAGGAGGTCAGGAAACCGACACTGATCTTTGGGGTGGGTAGAAAACCAGCGTGACATTTTATCATAGACACTAAATGAAGAAAATGCTACAAGGAAAAGAATGATGATAAGTCTAATATTTATAGTTGCTATACGTGCTTATGTTTGGTAAAAAATTATACATACATATATATATATATATATGAGAAAGAGATGGGGAGGGAGGAAAGGAGGGAGAGCGAGAGGGGGGAGAGAGAGAGAGAGGGAGGGAGAGAGAGAGAGAGAGAGAGATAGCCAAAAGATTTATACACACTTCAGGAAAATAAAAATATTTTAATACTAAATTTATTGAGACATCATGAGATTAATACAATTTACCTTTGGCCTTGGCAATTACAAGAGGTGCTCAAAGTGGTGGCCATTAGCTTTTAGCATTTCTTAGTTTAGCAAACTGCTGCCTTAGGAACCTTGGCCATTGAGACTGCTGCACATGCATTTTCAATCTCTTCTCTAAGGGCCAGCAGTGTACTGGGTTTTCTACAATATGCGACATCCTCTAGGGTCCTCTATATGAGAGTAACACCATCTGTTGAAGAAACATCAGAGTATTTTTCTTTTCTTGAAGTGTGTATACATTATTTGGTGTGCTCTCTCTCTCTCTCTCTCTCTCTGCATATAGAAGGAAGGAGTAAATGTTACTTGCAACTCTATTACTCAGAAAGAAGTAATAATTATCATGATGAATTCATCTCTATTATGTAATAGTATATATAATATTTTTATGTAGACATATATTTGCTATTATCTATATCTACATAGAATTATATGAAGGAATTATACTATATGTGCAATGTAACAATCTGTTTTTAACAGTCAATAATATAGTATGGTTATTTATTCAAAATCAATAGATGTATATTTAGACTATTATATAGCCAAAGGTGCACAATGTAAGTATAATATATTTATACAACTATTCCCCTATTGATGAACATTTAGGCTGTCCCTATATTTCAATTTTATATATAATATTACAATGAACATCCTTATTAATATGATATGATATACTTGATGCCTAAAGCTTGTTTTCACCAAGTTAAATATTTGGAGGTAGAAAGAATTCATTATGTTCAGAAATGGCCACAAAGCTGCAAAGACTAAGGAAAAACATTATTTGGAATGAGCATATTTTGTCATAAAATCAGCTCCTGGTCTTGACATCTTGAATGCGAATAAATAAAATATCTTCTCATATAATTCATATCAATCACACAACTCAAAAATTTGGTGAATATGCCAGCATAAATGCCCTTTTGAACTTACTATGCTATTATCAACCTACAGTATTCTATTTTTAGAACACTTAGAAAATCATTTTCCCATAAGTTTCTTTAATATTATAATTTGATAGTTTAAGCAGTCATCGATGCTCTGTAGACAAAAAAATAATTGAAAGAATTAAATAGAGTATAATTTCTTCTTCTTGAATTTGAATGTCCAACATCTTTGGCTTGAGCTTGGTAGGAAGTGAGAGAAAAATGAAAACTTATATTGGCATTTACTCAACCAGGTAGGCAGGCAGACTCAGAAAACTTGCACTGTGCTCACCACCCTCCATCAAACTACCTCAGTAATAAAGAATGCATTGGGGGTGAGGGGATGAGCTATCTTTCCCTTTCTACGTATAATGTTGCTACGCTGGGTAGGTAAGCATGAGTGTGACTGTGAGTACGTGCCTCTATAGAGAGAAACCCACACAGTGTCTAGGTACAATGCACTATACACAGAAAGCCAAGCTGTTGCGGGTATGCAAAATAGATCCTAAAATTGTGGAGCAAAATATATCATAAGAGCACTAGGCACCAAATGCTGAACAAATATAAACAAATAAATTTTAAATCATTCATTTCTGTTTCCAAGGATATTAAATCTCAGTCTCAAGACCTTCTTATTTCTTTCTCCCCTTTGTAGGCTTTCCTTTCTTGTCTACATTTCTTGATATATATCTGCTTCTTCAAACAGTCTATAGCCATAAAGATCTCAGGGAAACATTTCACCACCTGACAGACCATTCTGAAATTGGCTGGCTCTGGCAGTCATGGGCCGTCATCTGTTTAAATATGAACCTTGGGCACCCTGAGGGCTCTTCCCCACTACAAGGACGACATCAAGGCTTCTTCCTCGAAGTCACCACTCTAGGGTCTCCCCAACAGCCAACACTCCGAAGGACCTTCAAGTGTTCCCAGGAATATCACAGGGACATGTTTAGAATCTACTAGCTGTTTGGGGAGGGGGGCAGAGATGAAGATCACAAAAGAATGCATATACCGTTGCCTCTTCATTGGAGTCTTAAATCAAGTTCCTCAGGGAAAAGTTTCTCACACGGAGATTTGGACGCAGGGGGCTTACTAGGGAGTGCTGCTTTGAGACTAACACCTGTGGGGAAGGGAAGGAAGTTGGGGCATTGATGCAATTGCAGTAGATGTCGCAGCATATCCCCCAGGGAGCTCTGGAGCTACGATGGCTTTTCAGACTTGGACCTGATTGAGGCAAAATGACCTGTTTTTTCATACCCTGGAAAACTAGTTATTGGGTGTAGGCTGCTTCTGAAAGGCAGTGTAAACTGGAATGAAGGATCACTCTTTGAGGCAGTTCCTGAACAGGGCCTTAGTTGTGCCCAGAAGCAGCTACATTCCCAGCAGTAAAATGAGTTCCCATGTCCTGAAGGGAGATGGGCAGTACACTATGACATCCACAAGCCTCGGGAATTTCTTAATGTTCCAGAAGAAAGCCACTCCACATCAGGAGTTCCAACCTGTACAGGTGACCATCTTTAGACATGGGAAGGTAGTAAGAAGGTAAGTGTATGCTATAGATGAACCACCAAGGTTCAGTGATCCTCAAATGCAGAGGCTTAGCAACCATGTACACAGTTACCATGAAAATTGCTTCAGGAGGTATTAAAAGACACAGCAGAGAACAAGTATCATAGGGTCTTTGGCAAGAGTGCTCTAAATGGGTAGAATTTTCCTTGGAGACATGAAATTGGAACTTTACCAGTAAATCACCAGCATCAAATACACCTTGATTTTCTTTAATGTCCACATAGGTATCCTGTCCCTATTCTTTTTTTTTTTTTTTTTTTTTTTTGGTACTGGGGATCGAATTTGGGTCCTTGCACTAGCAAGGCAGGCAGTGGAACCACTGAGCTATATCTCCAGCCCTCCTGACCCTATTCTTGAGTACAACCCCTGATATTACATAAATTATAAATGTGAACAACCCATTTATGTCACTATATCCCTGAATCTTTTTACCTGAAAGTCCTTTATGGCTGCTGGAATACTCAGCCAACTGGCTAATATCCCAGAAGAGACCCTCAAACAGACTCGATGTTGATATGAGATGTGGATGTTGGTTACCTTGTCCTTTGGTTACACAATTAAATGCTCATTACACACAGAGGTTCCCCATTGCCTATAATATCAACATTTTCATTAATATACCATTCTCTGTCTCTTTCCCTAATTCCTCTACTTCTCTGGTTCCTAGGATTATCTCCTAACGAATGACCTGCACTCAAATCCTTGCCTCCACATCTGCCTTGGAGGAAACCCAAGCCAAGGGAATAAATGAAGAGCATCTTCCTCATAATCAAGATTATTGCAATCTCCTCCTCTTCTCTAAAAATTGTAGAGATTAAATGTCCTCTGGGGTCCTCTCTGTCTGTCCCTCCAATGTAGGAAGGGAGAGATGGATTGATGGTAGCATGGATAAATGAATGGTAGGATGGATAGACAGATGATAAATAAGTAGATTAATAATATTTTCTGGTTTTTTTAATGACTATCCTTACCCATGTTTCAAGAAAAAAAAATTATAGTTGGGCCACATCTTTGATTTTGGCTGCCTGTCATGCATTCTCTTCCTTCTGTGCATAGCACCTTGGATTCCCAGTAAGGAGGCATCTCTGCCTCCACTGAGCTCCTACAGATGCCCTGGTGCTGACCTTCCTGGGCCATCGCCTCACAGTTCCTAGAGAAGCAGGCTGGGCAACATCTTGCCCCTGTCAAATCCCTTAACGCTTGGCCATGAATTCCTATTGCCCTTAAAATAAAACTCCAAATATCTTCCTGATCTAAAAGTTTCCAGAGGATCTGGACCCTTTGTGGCTTTCTGGCTTCATCTCCCATCCTCAACCTGACCTCAGTCCAGGTCTCTCTTCCTACACTTACCAAAGTCTTGGGCTTTGCAGTGGTACTTCACCTATAAAACTTCCCCTGAATCATTTCCCACCTTTGACTCCTTCATGTCATTCAGTTCCCAGTGCAATGTCACCCACTCAGACAGATATTCCCTACTACTCAATCTAACATGGTCAAGCCTCTAGTCGGTATCATACAACTCTGCGCATGATAAAATGAAATTATCTTTTTGTTGATTTACTCACATAACTTATGCCCCTATAAAAACACAAGCTCTGTGAAGCATGAATATTATCACTCCTGTTCACTCTAGTACCCTCAGCACTTAAAATAGCACCTACAACACAGTAGGCATTCAATAAATATTTAAAATAAATGAATGAAGTGTTTCCTGTTTGCTTTCATAGTGGATCACAAGGTTTGAGGAGAAATATAAAACCTCTACTCCCAAAATTATTGATCATTATTTTAGGACACCTTAGAATCTCAAAATCCAAAGGCAAAAGTATTAAATAAATATGGAATATAGTATTCATTAGGGTGACTATAGGCCATCATGTTCTATTATCATTCTAGATTGTAATGGGATATAAAGTCTAAGGATTCTTCTAATTCCAAATGTTCTCAATATTATGAATTGTATTAACCTAGACTGAGTTATTTGTTGCTTCAGTGTTACAATAATAACATGCTGGTTAATAAAAGTAATATAATGAAAACAATAGCAAGAAGTTGATGCTGCTCTTTCCTTTGATTTACAGAGATCCTCTAGATAGAGGACTGAAAGGCAGTTGATTTCTGAGTCAGGCAAAGAAGTCCATCATAGTTATGGATATTTCAAGTCAAATCAACAAAATATGCAATCTATGGTAACCCATAAAATATATGTTGCTAGATACTACCAGGCAAGGAGGAGGGATAAACAGGTGTCCCAGCAAGGATATGTGACTGTGTTGTTCTACCAGGACAAAAAGGAGCGAAGGCTGAGAGATTAGCTCTTCAGAACTACAACTTTGAGAGCCTGCAATGATTTATTCGACAACGAAGAAGAGGGCGGGCTCCCATCCTCTACAGAATCAGCTCCTTGATTATAAACATTCAATAACTTTCCAGTTGAAAATGCATTTTCTCTCTTGCCTATATGGATCCGATGTCTGCTTTATTACTTTGTATTAGGAAATGCTATTTAATTCCATCCACAGCTTGGTGACCTTTGTGTGGCTTCCCCATTTAGGAAATCTACAAGTAAATCACCAAGAAGTATGTACACATACACTTATAAAATATACATGCACTTGCAAATGAAAATGCACCAAACAGAAAAAAAACCCACATGCATTACAAATACTGGGCATATGTGCATAAGAGGTGGGAGGCAGGTGTTTGGGAAATCTTCACACCATCCCAATATTTTTCTAATGGTTTCCATTTCCAATGCAACGGAGAATTTGGAAAACATTAGCCACCGTGGTGTGCTCTAAGCAGAGACATGTAGCTGGCAACATGGTGGGTGGGACCCCCCTCCTTTCCCTCTAACAAAGAAATAGGGTGAGTTTATTAAAGCATAAATGCCATTTTCATCCTGAAATGTTAACTGTGAGGCTGGGATCCCAGAGGTACAGAGGCAGTCAAAGCAAACAGCTGTGCCACCTACTTGCAACAGTTGCACGCCCACCACACAGCACTGAGGGGAGGAGCAGGTCAAAAAGAGCCATAAAGAGGATGGGAAACCTGGCTTAGCTTGCTCCCTGTTCGCCCGAGGGAAAGTCCAGCCCTTCAGAGGGTAGGTATTGTGCACGCTGCTCAAAGCACTGAACATTCTCTTGCAACTTGTCTCCTATAAACCACCTACTGCATTTTTATATTCTACAGTCACATAGACCAAAACAGTGTTTAGCAAATTAACAGAATGCTAAATAAAAGGCATATCAACCAACCTAGCAGGCAGCTTGAAGATAATCCTGAGTGGGGGCTGGCAGTAACTGCTGTTTTTGTGGCGAGTGGTTGCTTCCCCATCCAAGTCTCTTTGTAGGCTATAAGAAAGATGGGATGCTCTGGCCAAGCCATTATTAGGTTATCTCCCTGAAGCCTCAGGGCAGCCCCCTGCCTGCCTGCAACAACAGAGGAGGTAGCAGGAGAGCTCAGGCAGAAGGAAACTGAGTCCTGCTTGGTAAACAACATTCAGGGCAAGCAGCTCTCCTAGGCTGTAACTCAGCCCCCTGTCAGCCAGGAAGAGGCAGACAGTGGAACGAACCCTGTCATCAACCACCATGGCCCATACCAACCAGTTATTCATCCCCCAAAACAACCTTCCTCTCAACTCCTGTGCGTAGAAGTTTGATCTGTCACCCTTCTGTGAAACTCTCTATCTTGGTTTCCTGGACACCACTCTTTCTTCTTCTCCTTTAATTGCCTTCACAACTCTTCTATCCCAGTATGGCTCTCGGGTTCAGTTCAGATTTCTATATTAGCTCCCCTTCTCCATTGATACATTTTTCTTGAGCACTTCATCTCTCACCCACTAATTCCATTGCCATCTTTAGGCTAACAATTCCAGCACTTTTATTTCCTTCGCTAGTGTTGCTCCTGAGCTTTGGGCCATATGTATAACTGTATAACAGATGTCTCTATTTGATATTAGAAGCCCTAGAATGTTGGTATGGGGAAGGTTTAGAAGTAGCACTCTATGTCCTTCTCCCTTCCAGGGAAGGTGACTTTAAGTGTGTGCCCTGGCAAGACCACTGGGTATATAATCTGAGTCGCCAACTAGAAGGTTAATTGAAATTACATAGAGATTGTAACCTATTCCAATCTACCTTCGACATGACCACTAACCTTCAAATGTCCCATATATAAATATATTCATATATGTATGTTTATATTTATATAAACAATTCTGAGTCTCTCATTCTATATCTCCTACGTCAGAAAACGGAAACCTCATCTACCTGATCATCTAAACTCTAAACCCAGGAACTTCTTTACTTCCTTGCTATTTCCTATTCTCCTTATCCCCCAACTTTTTTATCTGGATCATCAGCTCCACAAGTCCTCCCAGTCTTCAATCTCCGTGGAATTGGCCATGTGTCTGCCCTGCAAGGAGGTAGTTAGGGTCATGTTCCAAATCAGGAATTATCCTAAGCCACAGTGAGTTCTCCCATATTATCCTAAGCACTATTACTGACCAGCAAATCCTGCCTCTGTGCCTTGCCCATTAGAATTAATATTCTTGGACACTGACCCCAGTCTAGAAAAAGCCTCGTTGTAGACACTATCAAATGCACCCCTGGCTGTGCCCCTCGAAGGTCAGTTCTACAAGATGTGCAGGTTGGAAGCAGCTGCTTGTTTCATATTAGCTTTCACTGGCGTCCTTGCATGTTCCGCAGCCAAGTCAGCTTCTCAGAATATGACAGTTTGTTTGGTCAGGATGGGACAGGCTGTCAAAACCTTGAGTCTTGTTCACATCAGAGCCTAAAGTGGGTCAGATAGTTATCACTGACTGAATTCTCACAGGTGGCAAATGAAGGACCCAAGTGGCTTTCACTTTGCGATTCCATCATCTCAAATTCATGTTTTCCAAAATTGCTAAGGCAGGAAAGGTGAAAGCATGGAGAAGACACACCTTCTCTAAACTGCCTGTGACCAGATGTGACACAGCATTCTATTTATATCCCATTATTGAGAACCAGCTATATGACCCCACTTACCTGCCCTGGGGCTGAGAAATACAGAAGACATGAATATTCCATGAGCACTAATTAATATTATTTCATAATTATTTCAGGAAGCTAAACATTATCTCTAGAGTCTGAAAGGGCTGAGAAAAAACATTTAGGCTGATCTAAGAGGTAGAGACCTCCTCATTTAGTAAGAGCAGCAGTTGGACAAGTCAAATAGAAGGCTGCTTTGAGAGTGCCTCCTTTTGGGGCTCAGACCTGGCAATTACTCAAGGCATAAATAGTCTACTTCTGTCACTGTTCTCTGATAATGAAATAAATGGTGGCTTGCCTATAGTTCAGGTAACACTGGGTAACTGATGCGTATTTGACACACTGGCAGAAAACATACAGACATTCTGAAGAGTTCATTAAAGCACACACACGTAAATACACCAAGATTGCTTGTGACTCTCTTCCCGCCTGCGATATAATTAAATAAAGCTTTATCTAACCATTTTACTTGTATGCATTAGGGACTCCAGGCAGGGCTCTCTTCCTCCCAAAACTTTAATATGCCCTTATCTGTTTGTACTAACTGAGTTTTCTCATACTGCCACATGGGCAGCAACTAAAAGATGGGAAATCAGATCTGATATGCCTACGGGATGATGCTAAGGTTCTTAAAGATTCCCAAGTGACCTCCAATCTTGGGGACTTTGGATTCATATTTGGAGATATAAAAACTTCATGTCTTCATACCGTTTGATGGGGGGTGGTGCATGGAGAGAGAGCACTGAGTGGAACAGCCTGGGTGGAAGCACGGGCACCATCATGTTCAACCTAATTATAGTCGCAGAAGTGGTTCTCAAATGTACTCAGACATCAGAACCACCCAGAAAACTTGTTAAAACTTGAGCTGCTAAGAGTCTAAGTTCCCGTGATGATGTTTGATGGGGCTCATCTCCGGACCACACTTTGAAAACCACTGCTTAAGAGGAAAATAGACTCCCAGTATTGTCAGGTCCTCGGCTTTTTCAAGAAAAACTGGAAATCCAAATTTACATGTGAAATCTCTTGATTTTCCAAATCCTGGTAACAAATTGAAAATTATTTTTAAACCACCTGGTGAGGCAAGCAGAGTCTTTGGGGTAGTTTCCTCTCTCGATCTGGCTACTCACAGCTCTACACTAAGGAATGTGGGACATGCACACACACACACACACACACACACACACACACACACACACACACCTCTTTGTGTGGTAAGTGGCACCTTCAGTTTAGCTCACAGCTTTGGGAGGTCATATCAGCTGTTAGATGAGCCAAACAACTCTGACAATTGTTGAACATATATTAAAGTTCCCTCATATTTTCTCCCTATTTATCATGTGATCCTATTTTGTCCTCTGCTACCCTGAAAGCTACATTTGCCAAGAACTGGATCAAGCCCTTATATTAGCCTGAAATTTCCAAAGTAAGCCTAGCAGACCTCTTAAATGTTACCAAGAAATATTTAAAAGACACTAGTCTTCTTTGGATCAACTTTAAGACATCAATTCTAAACATCTTCAGCTAAAACATCTTGTCGTCATGTTTCTAAGGCGCAGGGTTCTGTATGGTTTCACAGGCTGTGGTTGAACACTTTTCAGGTGGGAGATGCAGAGATGCCCAGCCCCTGCCAGCTCTGTCCCACCCTGGATTCCACAGTATCCAAACTTGGAAAGGCAAGAGGACAAGAAGAAGAGAAAAGAAATGTTAGCAGACTTAACTCCAAGCGTCACTCGTTCTATACACACTGGTGTTCCATTAAAGAGTTTAGTTGAAAACAGTCACTCTGAATAAAGAAAAATTGATCATTCTCTTAGACAATAAGTAAACAAATCAAGTTTTTTGTTGTTCTTTCACCTAGATGTATTCCAACTCTCTAATCCATTCAATTTTCTTTATTATAGTTTAAAATTTGGGGGCCAACTCTCACAAAATAATCATTTCTGGTATGGAAAAGCCCAGTCTCATATTTTGACTATTCTAACTAAAATATAACTATATAACTATATAAAATATAACTATAAATATATAGGAGAATTATTTTTATTCCATTTGTTAAGTATGGCCCAGAATTGCCATATCATATGATTCTTCACCCCTATATTACATGTCTATGTCAAATTTAGGGGGAAAATTGCCATGATAAATATCAAAGGATGTTTTATGGGAAAACTATACATTTCAACAAGTGAAAATGCTGTCTTATCTTTTAAAGGGGTATTTCATCAACTCTATATGAACTGTAGGGTAGATGATATTACTCTTTTCCAAATTAAAATATGTAATTTCCTTTTGTTAGTTTTTCTCCTATCCTTTCCTTTAGATAAAACAACAGAAGCTAGCAACTCTGGCAAGATTGTGGAGATTACATTTGCAACAGGTGTTCTGATGATCTCTGCCTCAACTCTTCTACACCCTGCTTTCAAGTGGATATTGTGCCCCCTCCTCATTGAAGAAAGTCTTTTACAGAGATGACAGCTACAATGAAGTGAGATTTCAATGCTGAGTCAAGTGAGCCAGTGGAAGGGAGATAGACTGAGTCAGCAAGGGTAGAGGTCAGTGAACATTTGAGGATGAGCAAGCTGTGGGTGCTGTCCTCAGTGTCCTGTCCACAGAGGCCGCTGTGTGCAAACAGAACTGTCCCTCCTGACACGGAGGTGCAGACAGAGACTCCCAAGCCATATATGGCAGGCAGTGTGTCCCTAACTGAAAGAATAACCCAAACAATGAAAAAAGGCCACCTCAGCAATGCCTTATTTAGAGGAAGGAAATTCCCTGAGGTTTGCAGAGACATAGGAACTACTGAAGCTCTTCCCACTGTGTCCAACTTGGAGGGGAAGAAAAAAGCATTCGGTGTTATCAGAAGATGTCCAGGGAGAAAAATCATAATTTGTAATGAATCTTTAAACTATTTAAAGTAATTAAAGATCCACTCCATATGTAAGAGGCAAGCCTTTGTCTCTTTACTCTCCTAATTAGTTCCTTCACTGCCTGGGACTGGCTTTACCTACGGCAGATTTTGTTCTCCTCCTCTGCCTTTTTGATCAATGCGATGCTCATGATGCCTCCTAGAATTTGCTTCCTCAAAATGATGAAAGGGTGTTGCTTTTGGCACACCTCCAATTATCTCCTTCTCCCTATCAGTTCCTCCCTGCTTCCCTCTGAGCCCCGACCCCCTGCTCTTCTGTGTGATGAGTCAGCTAACATCTCCCCCATAGGTTCCTAAAACTCTACCTCTTCAGATGAAGGAGAATAACATTAAAAAACAAGACACTGATGCATTTTAAGCCAAGAATTTAAATATATTAAGAAAAAATGTTAATTTGTTAACTGCAAAACATAAAAGGTGTATACTTTCCCTTAATTCAGTGAATCCACCTCTAAGAATTTAACCAGTGTATATAATCATAAATGTGCTCAGAGATGTAAATATAATATGTTGCAGCATTCAGATACTATCAAAACCAGAAAGAAGCGGAATGCCTATTACTAGGTAACTCTTCAGATCAACTCTGCTACTCCCATATAGTGGAAAACTGTTCAATCATTAAACAGACCAAAAAAAAAGTTCTCTATGAAGTGATTTGGAAGATCTGTAAGACTCATGGTTAAATGAGAAAAACAAGGAGTGGAACAATATATAAATAATTATAAGACATACCTTATGATAAAGATATATCTGATACATTTATAAGTAGAAGACTTCAGTAAGGATATGAGAGAAAATTAGTAAAAGGATTGTCTTCTGAGAAGTGGAACAGGGCGATATCTGTAGGGGTATGGAAGGGAGACTTCCATTTTAACTTTTTAATTGTTTGAACTTTGAGCCATGTGTGTGATTTACTCCCACATAAGCAAATAAATTAATTGATAATTAATATGTGTGGTCTTATAGAGCAACACAATAACTAAGACCTTTCCCCACTATGGTGAAGCCAAGTTTTGACCTCTGTAATTCTAATTCTCTGCATTACATTTTGAAATGTTTCTGAAAAAATCCTTCAAGTGACTGCATCAAGTTACTGAAAGATAACCTAAACACAAGGTTTGACATATTATACATACAAAACGAGGAGCTCAGTCTAAGTTCCCTAAAAATCATGGCCTGAGTGCTGATTTTTTATTTGGGAGGTACAGTCAAGAGATAAGGGATCCAGACAGGAAAAGTTGGAAGCAATTTTAATGGTAGGTAATATTTTGCCATGTGGGCCATAGCTTCAAGAGAGGCTTTGACAAGGAAACTGTAGGTTGCCTAGCAGATGGGCACATATTCAGACAGGCTTTGCAGAGAAGCCAGTCTCAGGAAACCCATAAGAAAGAAAAAAAGGGAATTTATCTGCTAAGTCCATCTCTGTTGTTCAAGGTTTGCTCCACAGGGAGTTACAGCCCCTGCACTCTGGATTGACTGGTCTGGCCCTGTTGCAGGCCATATCCAAGACCAGAATTAATGAGAGGAATTGGAGAATCTGAGCCAACAGCCTTCTGCCTTAAGCAACTGGACCACATGGTTGTGTAGTGACTCTGGAGCAGCAGCTGAGGCAAAGCAATGAGTTGGGGTTCAACAGGCAGGTTAGGCCAAAAGGATTCAAAGAGACCTATATGTCATCTATAGTAAGCAAGAAACTCTTTTTTTTTTTGCCTTCAATTAGTTTTACCTAAGGAAAAAAAAAACATGTCTCAATAAATGGAAACACCAGTTGCTTTTAAAAGAGATACTCTGTATTAGTTAATTTTCATTGTATAAAGTACCACTCTGTAATGTAGGGACTTAAAAAATAAGAACTAATTTATTATTGTTCACAAATCTATTTGTGGACTGGCAGCTAGATGGACTAGAGTCACCTCACTCTGTTGTTTGGAGGTGAGGGAGGCTCTGAATCCATGATGGCTGTCATTGGAGGTGTCTCTCATCCTGCACTAGGCTGGGCCAAGATTTTACTATAAATTTCACAAGGGTAGCAAGAAAGAGTAAGACCCAATACACTAACACTTTTTAAATATCTCATTAGATCACATTTACTAATGTCCCTTTGGTGAGAACAAGTCATGTGGGGAAGGCCTAAACTAAGTGTTGTAGTTACTTTTATTGTTTCTGATACAAAATACACACAAAGTTATAGGAGGAAAGGTTTATTTGGCTCACAATTTGTAGAGGTTTCAGTTCATAGTTGGCTGGCTCCTAGGCAGGGTGGCATGGCAGAAGGGTATCACAGAGGAGAAACAGATCATTGCAGGCAGAAGACAGCAAGGCAGAAAGGAGCAAGTAACAACAAAGCCTTCTTTCTGTACCTTACATTATATCTAGGCTACATGGCCCGAGGGTGGGTAGCTCTCATACCCAGGGTGGGCCTTCCCACTATCCACACTCAGAATGTGCCAAACCAACCAGTGGACTAATTTAGTCATCATACACCCTTAATCCCAACATCACACATTCTAGATCCAGCCACCTCTGAAAAAGCCCTACCTACAACCACATGAGGCTTTGGGGAGACATATAGGCAATAAGCCATAACACTAATGTTCCATTGATGGAACAAGTCATGCAAAGAAGGTCTATTTCAAGGGATAAGAATAGGATCCATCTCTGAATAGGATGTAGCAAAGTTATATTCCAAAACATTATAAATATGGGGTTGGAGGGAATGTGTGGTTATTTTACAGTCTCCTACCATAATCCACCAAATAACGCTATAATGAGGACAGCCCTCTTCATAACTAACTTTCCTAAGCAGGGCAGAAAAAAACAGTTTTCTAATCATCTTTAGCACTGGTGAATCAATTTTCCATTACCCAAACTGACTACTTGGGGTGTTTTCACAGAGGCAGGAATCCTAAAGATAGCAGCTCTCACCCTTCTTCACAAGTCTTTCAAAATTCACAATTCAGTTCTTCAACCAGATGTTTGGAACACATGACCTCATGTTGAACTCCTTAGCAATAAAGAGTTTACAGGATGATTATTTACATCAGTATTATTACTTATGCTCATTCTTACTGCTAGAATAACTAACATTCTGGCATATTGGTGCAAAGTTTTATGAGAGATGTTGTCAGCCAAAAAGACTAAAATAACATTGCCACTAAGCACTTCTCCTGTTCACTCTATCAGGAGAAAATGAAAGTTTTTTTTGGGGGGGGGTTTGCACAATAGCTAGACGAAGATCTCAAGTTTACCATCACCCTGAGAAGATTTTTAAGGTTAACATTTTAAAATATCTTTCTTCTAGTCATTCATTTCTTTTCAAGTCAAGGTAAACTGCTTTGAGATATTCAGATCAGAAAGTGCCATGTTTTGAGCAGTCAGGGACCCATATGCGGTTTATTAACTCACAGAAGATGTGCCTTATTCTTAACCACCCTATTATTTTTAACTTGAAAAAAGTGAACCATTTATTAAACAATTATTTTAAGCAATCACTTAATTGCTACAACTAAAATGATACAAAATTTAGAGCACATATTGAACTATTATACCCTCTGAGGCAGAGTTATCTAAATAACAGATATAGTTTCTTATATCATTAGAACTTTGGCTTAGAGAAGAATAATTTTGCCCCAAGTCTCTAGTTTTGAAATATTTTCTAGGGTAGTGTTTTCATAATCTGCATTGCCTAGGTGACTTATATTAGAGTCATCATAAAGGAGAGGAGGTCAAATGCAGACTTACAGGCCCTTGCTCCTATAGAATGTGGGCAGACTATGCTATTTTAACACACTTTTAGGGCATTCACTAAAGTTTGAAAAACTGACTAGGATATGTCAGTGACTTTAGTGAGCTGTCATATTTTTAAGGAAAGTTTAGGTCAGAAGTCCTTGAAATTGTCTTCCATATGGACTTTAGTCAATCAGACATTGGCCTGTATATTTTCACAAGATGAATCTACTACTGACTGCTAAAACACTGACAAATTATTGAGGAATATTTCTTGTTTTTCTCCCTTAATCTGAGTGGGGGAAAAAAGGAAAAAGTCACAATCTTACAAGAGACTCCATTGCAGTTGAAGTGGTCTCCTTTCCAACTATTACTTTGGTTTCTACATCTTCTTCTTTCTTATGCAATAGAAATTGTCTACCTCCTTCTGAATCTTGTTTTTGATCAATCACTTAATCTTTGGTCAGTAGATCTTTGAATAACTACACGCAATTTTCCTTTACATATATAGTCAAAAACTTAGATTAGAGGCTATCAAATCCAGTTGTACATCATAATTACCTGCAGATCTTACCTCAAGCCAACTGTCCAGAAGCTTAAGAATATATTTATTTCATGACTTTCTCAGGTACTTCAGAAACATTATCAGATTTGGTAATGTACTTTCAATCTAATCTTATTCTAAATGCTCAATACTAAAAATTACATGTGATGAGCTCGTAACAAGATGATTTATAGTGATTTCTCCAATAAAAAGTTTTGGCTTCTATAGCCATTCAAGAATCCAAACACAGAAAGTTATAGCCAACAAAGGGTATATAGCCCAATATTTCAAATTAATTTCTTACGCATGCTTCACAAGTGAAATTCACATCCTATGAGGAGTATTAAACAGAAATAAGATATGATTTTTCTTTAAGTCTAACAATAATACTATCTTCTTCTCAGGACATTAGGCACATTCTTAGATTTTGTAACTATATCACCTTGATTCAAATCCCTAGTATCCTCTTTACTTTTTCAATTAAATTGGGCAAGTACTAGAACTCTCTCAGGCCATTTTCTTATTAGTAAAATTAGACTCTCAGAATATATTAGGCATCCTTTGGTTACCAGAATCAGAAAACCCAACTCAATTTAAATGATGAAGGAAAGCTATTGACTGACAAATCAAAAATTAGTTTAGGTTTTGAGGCTTCATCTAGCTTCTCAATGAAATCAGTAAGTGTCCAATTTCTTTCTCTTTTTATTTACCAACTTCTTTGTTGATACTTTGTTTTACCGTTACCCCAAGACTGACTCCATGACTTCCTATGCTTCTACAATCATATTTATCTTGAAGAATGTGTCTCTCCAAGTATTTCCACAGAAGGCCCAGAATCCCAGAGAAAATCTCTCCTGAGATCTAACTGGCTCAAACTGGGTCACATGACCTCTCTGAACTAATCTTCATTGCTAGGAGAATGGAATTTGCTGATCAGTTGCAATCCAGCAGAGCCTACTCTACATATGGGGATGGGAATAATTTCCCCCAAAATTCAGTGGATATGCATGGGGAGGCAATGACAATCTGGGGACTATTGTTAAGAAGAAGGAAGATAAAATCTGGGTGGCCCAAACCAAAGAGCACTCACTACCTTTTTAAACTGGAATTAGTAGGATAACATAACGTAACCTACATAAAGCATTAATGGCTGACACGTGGTAAACACTCAATAAAAGCTTACTGTGATTATTACTATTATTAGTACTACTGTCAGCATCAATTAATTGGCCCAATGCATGGCATTGTTATTAAGGCCTGAATATTACCCAGAGAATATGGGCATCTGCTTCTCATTTGTGGAAATGAAAGAAGGGATGTCATGCTTAAATCTCATTGAAGCATGTTTTTCTTAACCACATGTGGTTAAGAGTAAATTGCTCAGCATGACAAGGTATGGAAATTTTAGGAAAAATCTATTGCTTGGCTTTGTTCATAAAGCTATGCTTCACTACCAGAAAGGACACCTTCATGGCACCTCTAGATATAACATTATGAGTTTCATCTGTCATGGTTACACTCTGTAAGCACCATGAAAACAGGGCCCACACAAAGAAGCCTGTGTTGACTTTTATATCCTGTTCTTACAGGCAAAGAAGATAAAGAGCTGACCCAGACTCTGAGGTCTGAAATGCAGTGCCTTTGTTAACCATTCCTTTCCATGGTGTTTTTACAGTATAGTAAAGGGAGTGAAGATATAAGCTGGTAGAGGGAGGAAACGTGGGGAAATTTGGACAAGTTGTTTTTAACCATTCAAGTTCAAACATTTTATTTAGGAAGGCTGAAATCAAAATAAGTCTAAAACTATACTGAATTAGGAAAAGTAAGGATTTCTATTGGATTGCTCAGGGTGCCTCTATACACATTCTCTGCTCTGATCAGCCAGGACCTATTTTTCCTAGAAAGGGAATAACTGGTTGATAAAGTATGAATTACATTTTTCTGCAACTCTGCTAACTACAATGCGGGCTGTTGCTCACACACTCCATCAATCATTTACTTGGGTCGAAAAAGAGAGCACTTAAAAGGAAATAATCCTTGCATCTGATGCTGGCATCACCTAGGGCTTGTTATGTGGGCCTCACAAGAATCTTTTCATTTCTCCTTGCCTTTGTGAGTTAACTTTCTCACCCAAGAAATCATTTCCAAACATAATATCTAGACTACTTCTCTTCAGTTGGCTCTATAATAGAAGAACTCAGGGGAGACTTTTCAAAATTTGAATGCTAAGGTCCCACCCCAGAACTACTATGGGATAAATCAAAATCTCTAAAGGAAACACACACACAAACATGCACCCCCCCACACACACGCACACTCTAAAGGTTTATCTAGTAAACATATCTCTGTACCTGTCCCAGGTTATATATTACTACAAATGTTATGTGAAATGTGCATTCCATAAAGGTAAACTCTATATATTTTTATTTAACTCCCCTTAAAAGTGAGCTAGTCTGCTTTTAAGTTATTTTATTTTATTATCCCTCTAAAATTGCTAATATCAAATTGATACCATAAATGGAAAAATTCTAGAATTAAATCCTATATAAGAAGATAAAAGCAATCACAATAAGGTCATATATCTGTCATAGAAGTAATATCACTTTATAAATGAAGACAAAAAAACAAGTAGGCTATGTTTGCTCTTACTGGGCTAAAAAAATTAAGACAAGCAGACTTTTAAAAAGTCATATTCCTTTCATTAGAAAGAGAAATCTGCAAAGACCAATGAAAGACAAAAAAAGATAGGGCATTAAATCTGACCTCCTAATTTAATTCATATAGATAGACCTATGTTTTAAAAATTAGTTACAAGGTATGAAGTGAGATAATTCTATTTCATAAAGGCTTTATCTGAATTACAATGAAATAAGAACCCCAAAATTGGAGTGGGGTAGAAATCTTTATTAACATCACTTAATTAACCATGAGCTATACTTTAGGGAGAAGAAAGGCATTAACAGATAAATGATAATTTCTTCAACTTATGTATCAGTGATTGTGTATGTACATGAACATTCTATCTTTTGGCCAGGTCTAGATTATCCATAACAGATTTTGCACAGATGAGAAACAGATAAGCCATAAAAATCAAATGACTATAGGCAAATACATGTTGATGTGTGCTCCTACAATGAAAAATTGAAACATTTACCTAAAAG
The DNA here is from genome assembly GCF_012274545.1 of Fukomys damarensis. Classification (NCBI taxonomy): domain Eukaryota; kingdom Metazoa; phylum Chordata; class Mammalia; order Rodentia; family Bathyergidae; genus Fukomys; species Fukomys damarensis. The sequence goes on from NW_022900940.1 coordinate 34,419,884, forward strand.
ATGTTCTTTATATTCAAGGGCCCACTAAGCTTCTTACATTCCAATAAGAAAGAAAGTCTTAGAGAAGGATAGAGACATTACCTTCACCCATTCACTTAATCAGTTAAAAAAAAAAAACAGCAAGGATGAATTCAACATATTACAAACATTTATCACCACACACTTGTGTGATTATTTATTCTTCTCTTTGGTGAACTAATCACTGTGTTTTATCATTCAGACTAAGACTAAGACCTAGTAGGAGTTAAACAAACATGGAGGAACAGGCACAACTCATAGAAAACTGCAGAAAAGCACAGGAAAAGTGACATTCTTGGAACAAAGAAAAGGACATTATTAATCCAATTAGAACTAAGGCAGCATTTCCCTAAGTTTGTTCTCTGGAGTGCTAGTCTCCTGAGAGGTTTTTCTAATAACAGTTTCTGTGGCCAAATGGGTTTGAGGAACACTACATTCTATGTCTCCCCACATTCTCTGCAGATTAAGTCTATACATTAGCATTTAGAAGACTCTTGGAAGTCTTTCAGAAGATTGATATATTTAGTCTAAGTTATTTTCCAGATATTAAAACTCTTATGCTTCTCCTGGCATCTGAATAGTTCATGGAACTAGAGACCCTGACAGCATCTAGGACTTCTGGAAGCAATAACATAAGACTGGTAGATGAAGGTGCCCTGCAAAATAACAGTGCCTTACAGATTGACTCTAGGAAGGATTGTCGAGATTTTCATTTCTGTGACAGACAAGGCCATGTATATGGAAGGCAATGCTGTGTCCTCAAATTAAATTCTACACTTGAGATAAGTGAGTCATTGAAAATTCAACAATTCTCAACAGGAATTCAACTAGCAAACAAGACAGAGATGATAAAAACACATTATCCTTCAACTACTTTAATAAAAGGTAAAATATACTTGGCCATGCCTACCAGAAAGGTTAAAGTACAAATCTAGGTTTGCACCTGTGATGCACCAGGCTTTGGGCAGCTCACTGTCCTAAATTTCATATTCCAGTACATCAACATTATTATTCCTATGCAGATATTATGAGACAGTTCAGAAAACGTGAACTTTCACTCACAACTTTGTGAAGTATTTGGGAAAGATAAAATAATATGAATATGGAGAGTAAGTATGAGAAACAAGAACAAAATAAGAAAGAAAGGCCCTGACTGTGTTAAGAAGGGGTGAAGAGAATCATCACCTCAATGGGGCCTTCTGCACTGTTTTACTATATTTTTGTTCAGTTTAAGCAATCTTATTATGGTTTGGATATTAAATGTCCCTCAAATACTCATGTAGAAGAGGCTTGGTCCCCGATGTGGCAATGCTCAGAGGTGGGGCCTTGAGAGGTGACTGGATCATGAGAATCTAATTGCATCAGTGGATTAATCCATTGATGCCTTCATAGCTTGCAGGCCATTCAGAGATGCAGTTGAGTTGGAAGAAGGAAGTCCTTCTAACTTCCTTCTTCCAACTAAGCCGACATGAAGACTGGCAGCTGATTCTGGGAATAATGTAATTCTTAGAAACACTCTCTCAGAGTAGATGTCTCTGAAGAAAAAAAAAAAGGGTGGAGAGAGCTGGCTGACTCCACATGTGAGCAACACTTGGGCTAGAGGAATCTTTGTGTAATATGAAATAATGATCACTTGCTTGGTGGTGCTATACCTTCGAAGCGTTTATCTTACCCCTAGCCCCTCTGTTATCTCTCTTTCTCTCGCTCTCTTGCTCTTGCTTTCATTCTTGCTCTCTCTCTCTTCTTCCTGGTTACTGTGAGATGAGCAGTTTTTCTCCACCACCCACTTCTGCCGTGATGTTTGTGCCTCCACATAGACCTAAGAGCAATGCAGCCAGACGACTACAGATCTCTGAAACCACAAGCCAAAATAAATCTTCCTTCTCTCAGGTTGATGGTCTTGAGTAGTTTGCACACTGATGGAAGCTAATAACATGGAAGATGCTGCAAGATACATTAGTCCTCAGGGCCCTCTACAGTGTCCTTATCAAAGCTTCTGTTTTCTTAGGAGGTCAAAACAAGAATAAGTAAAGAAAATTCTAGAGTTTCCTGAACTCATACATACATGTCTAATTAAGAACAAGCGAAGGACTTGACAGGTGATGTGCTAGTAGGCATGAGCCCAGGTGACTGGGTGGTGAAAAGACTTCAGAAGTAAAGCAGAATATACTTGGACCCACAACTTAACAGAGTGTGGGGAAGGGCAACCAAAGGATGGCACATGTGGGTGAAATGATGTTTTTCTATGCAATCCCTAGGAAATGGAACACCTGAGGACAATCACGGAATGAACCCCATTTATTTACTAGTAAAGAAAATGTTTTATGCTGCCTATCTTCTATTCCAATAGATTTTAGCATTTTAAGATATAACCCTTACAGTTTCTACTATTTATAAATTTAGGAATCTTTTGCTTACATATGAGCAAAATGTTCAAAATGTTCAAAATGGCTTAAGCAAAGCAAAATGAAGTAAAATTTAGTTATGTTACTAAAAAGTTCAAGAATGGTCACTGATCAGCTCATACTAGGAGCTCATGGCTCCAATAATATTACTAACTCTCTGTCTCTCTTCCCCTTGTACCCTCTCTCTTCTACCATCTGCTTTTATTTCTACTTCTATCGCTTTCTGTCCCTATCAGTCCCCTCTCCTCTGTGTAGGCATCATCTTTAAACAGGCTGTGTTGACTGGAGACCTCAGACAATTTGTGCTCCTGATTCTGCTATCCTATAGTTATTAATCCAAGTAAAAAAAAAAAAAGACCTTCTCTCTCCCCAAAATGCCAGTGACAGTTCTAACACTGAGTTCTATCATACCAACTTGAGAAACTTACTCATCTCTGTACCAAGTGCAGTTGCCCAGCTGATGAGATCTCCTGACTGAGAGCTATACTCCCTTAGAGCTGAGAGATGGGCCAGCACCTACCAAAGACACGGAAGTCACAAAGGCAGAGAGGGACGCTCTCCAAAGGAAGAAGGGGTGGGTAACAGATTTCCACTGCAGATGATAAATAGGCTTAAATGTAGGCAACTTGTGTCTTGATATTGGTTATCAAAACATACGTAAAGGCACTGTGTAAGTATAAAGGGTGATTTTTTTCTCCATTGAAGGGGCAGACATCACTGTGCTAGTGTTCATGGAGGAATGCTTCTGAACTGGGCTTGAAGGAGGAGAAAGGTGGCGACAGACAATCAGTGGTCACAGAATATGCGAGTGCTCATCAGCTGTGCAGTTGGTTTGTAACCATGTGACAAGTTCTGGCCAATGGGATTTGAATGAAAGTGACAAGCTTACAGGTAAAAGCAGTTAAAAGCCCATGTGCCTCCTCCATTTCTCTTTTGCCCTTTGACAAAGTGTGTGGATGATGTGTATGGAAACTGTGAGGCCTCAAAATAGGATCCTTAAAAATAAAACAAACAAACAAAAAAAAGGAACCCTGGTGTCACTATATGGAGTCACCCAGTAAAGCCACTCAACACTGCTCATTGCAAGAGTGAAAAACCTCTGTGTGGTAAACTAATGATACTTGAGATTAAGATAAGATCCACCTTTGTATATATAAAAGATCTCTATATTTTTGGATTCTTGTCACTTACATGACACACTTCACAAAAGTATGGAGAGTTTTGTGAAAAATCAACCCCTTGAAGCGAACCAAATAATAGTGCTTGTGGGTGTCTTACTCCATTTGTGATGATATATCAGAATATCACAGATAGGGTACTTTATAAATGACATGAATTTATTTCTCACTAGTTTGGAGGCTGGAAAGTCGAAGATCAAGTTGGTCATCTGATAACAACTGTTCTTTGCTTTAGGATAAAGCCCTGTGGCTGCCTTCTCTGGATGGAAGGAATGTCAAATGCTGGAAAAGATAACACACAAGGGACCACTCCTTTCAACTTCAAACCCTTTTGTAATAAGGGTGTAAATCCTGTTCATGAGAGCAGAACACTCATGACTTAATAACCACCCCAAAACTACACTTCTTAAAACTGTTGCTTTGGGTATTGTGTTTCAACTTAAATTTTGGAGGGAACACCATCATCCAATTTTTTTAAAAAGAATGTTTTAATTTACTTAGTTGGATGTTTTCTTCAGGAAAAGCTGTGGGAAATATCTTTCAAAAAGGCTTAGAAGCATACTTTTTGTTCCTTAAACATCTGAAGTTTGGTTGGGGATTGGCTGACCTAAGCAGTTCTACTCTATATGCCTTTCTTCCTCATTAGTGAGTAGACGTGAGGTAATTTTTTATGGTGATGAGATAGGCACATGAGCAAATATGAACACGTACTAGGGCATCTCAGACTAAGGCCCCAAACCAAAAGTTTCATTTCTATCTTCATGCTATTAGCCAAAGCAAAGTTACATACCTAAACTTAAAGTAAGGGGATAAAAACATGCATTCCACCCATAACAAAAGCATGGAACTGGTATGGATCTAGGAAGGAAAACATATGGAACCAATAATTCCATCTACTTTTTTAGGTATTTCATACTGGGAATTATACAGGCCTGAGGAAGTATCTTTGTCTAGGTCAAGATTATTCTGTACAATGAATAACTAACCATGACTTTCAAAATTTTCATTTTGGAAGCTTAAAAGACAGAAACGTCTCTCAAACTCCAGCTTTTTCTGGCTACCAACAGAATTTGTAAACATCATGGACACCAGGAGAGTTCAGTCTGTCACAGATCAGGAGTATATCTTTATTTACCTTGGTGACAAGCAAGGAGATGTAAATAGGCCACAAGGAAAGCTGGTTTTTCATTTGCACTACTTCATTCGTTTTGTATTTATAAGATATACTGCCTGGGAAAGCTATAAATAAGAGGCTAGAAACAGCTTGAGGGGCTGGTGATGGAATCACAAATCACCAGAGTTACATCTTCATCAGTATCCTGATGGAGAACCTTTGTAATTGCCAAAATATATTTATCTCTGCTCAAGCTACATAATTTGTATATTACAAGCTAAACTAAGTGACCTCAACTTTCCCAACATTTCTGCAAAGTTTTATATTGATCAACCCAAATCTGGCTGCAGTGGATGCTACTAATTCCTGTCTTTTCCAAGGCAAAATGGGTCACACTGGTGCCTCTCCTTGTGTGTCTTTGTATGTATACTTATTCTGCTTTCATATTTATGTAAGAACCCCAAGTGAGCCAGAACATGATATGAGAATTTAGCCTCACAAATCTATCTACCCTGATATAAATTCTTACTGAGTACCTTTATGATTCATAGCTTAGAGTAGAAAGATATGGGGAAGTTGAGGGTGTCACCTTCAAAACATCTCACTTAAAATGTACCTGGGGTTTGCTGAAACTAATTTATTTGCCCTCTTCATTGAAAAAAAAAAAAAGTCCCTTAAACTACTGAGCTGATGCTGGGGATCTGAGAGGATGAAAAAACATATTATTGAAAAAAGAAGGCGTGGTGCCAGAGCTTTGATCTGGTAGAAAGAGGCTGAGGGGTCTCAATGGATAGAATTTGGATGTGCATCCCAGGGGCTCCAGAGAGCAGAAAGGATACACTTGGGACAAGGAAAAACAATAAAGAAACAAAGAAAAATTCTGTTGAAGACAGAGATAATTTTCCTTTCTTCATAAAGCTCATTCTCCTATGAATTGCATTCACACAAGCAGCCAGCACTTACTGAGCAGCTGCTGTAAACTAGGCACTGTGCTAAGCATGTTGCATGCCCTATTTCACTGATTCTTCACAGCTACATTGATTCTTCACAACTACTATTGTTATCCCATTTTCAGATTGGGGAAGTGAGATCTGAGAAGGAGTGAGTGACTTGCCCAAAGTCACACAGCTGGGAAGTATCAACAGGGTTAGTGGTAGAGATGAGCACAAAGATTTAATCAAAGCACTAGAACCTTACCACAAAAATATGACCACTGTGTTATATTGCCTTAATTCTTTTCATAGAAATGAACTGACCAGGCCATTGGGGGCTAAGGAGAAAAAGACAAAAACAAACAACAGCAAGAACAACCACAGCAATATCAAACAATGGGAGGGAAAAAATACTGAACTTGGTGTCAGGAAATCAATGATTTAATATACTGTTTAATCATTTGAAAGAAAAGACAGATTCTCTGAACTCCACAGCTTACAAAAAGTATAGTGAGATGTTGAGTAGTATTTTCTATTGCCCAGAATTGGTGACAGGCCAGAGTAGAGAACAAAGAAAGGCTCCAGAACTCACATTCTAAAGATAGTCATACATGACTAGGGCCAGATATTCATGCCAGGGCTTACTAAAAGTCAGGAAAACAGGCTTCGCTACACCCGACCATCACCTATATAATGCTGTCAGAGGTGTTCCTTCCATCTGAATCTCTTTGGCATTCACCATTTCCATGCACTACTTCAGCTTTCTAAAAAAAGAACCCGCATCTGTCTGCCTGTGAGCTCTCTCCATCTACAGGAGCATGTTCTGCTATGCATGAAATATTCTGGAAGTTCAGAGAGTCATTTTGTCCAGGAGCAGCTCTTAGCCAAGAATGGAAAGTAATTGAAAGGAAAATAAACCAGCTTCCTTACCCTCAGGAAGCACCTTCATGAATATTCATCTCCTTTCTTTTGCATTCTGAAATGCTATCTTCTATACTTAGGAAATTTCTTAATTTAGTCATAATAGGATTGGCTAACCTGTAGTAACAAGTAATCCTAAATCTCAGTAACTTGAAAAAAAACTCTCAGTATCTTACTACAACAGAGATTTCTCCATCAGGTCATGATCAAAGTGAGTTAATTACCTTAACTGGATGACTCTCTTCCATGCAGTGGAATTCTCTTCCAAGAATCCAACTATTCTTTTTTTATTTCATCTTGAGGCTACAGAGTTTCAACACACAAGTTCCACACACTATGCCAAAGGGCAAAAGAGAAATGGACGAGGTACATAGGCTTTTAATAATTGCTTTTGCCTGCAAGTTTGTCACTTTCATTCAAATCCCATTGGCCAGAACTTGTCACATGGTTACGAACTAACTGCAAAGGAGGCTGGAAACAGCCAGGGAACACGTGTGTATTTTGTGAACACTGATTGCTTCTGTCACAACTCTTTTCCTTTTTCAAACCCAGTTCAGGAGCATTCTTTCATGAAAACTTGGACTGCTCCTCCTGCCCCTTCCACCACCCTCCTGTTCATTTGCACAGTGCTTTGATGTACATCTCTAATTTTAGCTTCTTAGATTGCTTTCTAACTTTGCTCTTGCATTGTCTCATGAACTACACAAAAGCAAAGAAAAAAATACTTATTTCTTTTTCTAGCCCCCATAACACTACCAACAATTTAGGTAGGATTTAATGAATCTTTAATGAATGAATTAATGAATGAATGATGTTTTACAAATAACTTTGATTTTGTGAGTTTCCTGCACTAGCTAATCACCGGGGCATGCAATGGATTTCTCCAAGAAGCCATCATTGACTCTTTAATGTAAAAATGTTCCTTGACTGTATTTCTCCTTCTGGGAATGGCAAGGAACCAAAGTCAGGGAAGCAGCAGATAACAATAAAACCGAGCATTCAGAGCCTTGAACTAGTACAGCAGGACTCAGATGCCAAATACAGGTCAGGAATAAAAACTGGACCTCTGGGCATTAACACTCTCTCCAGGCAGGCTACACCGCCCCCCAACAGACAATGTGCCCAGCTCAAGCTGCTAGGGCAGCCAGCATTTCCAAGCCCAGAGTCCAAAACTTCATAAGAAGAGATGAGCTGAGCTGAGCTGATCTCCAACTGGCAAGAATAAATGAAGGAAAAGATTTCTCAGTTGAGGATCCTCTGAGAAAAGGAAAATTTTAAGCTTCCCAAAATTCATCACTCTTGCCATATGCTGTGACTTTTCCATTCATACCAGCAATTGTAGAAATTTTAGCTTCTGAATATAACATTGAGAAATTAATGAAGAGTTTATAAATAAGTGCTGACTCAGAGCAGGGCCCTTGTTAATGTTCTTCAAGACCTGTAGTAATTAATGTCTCAACCAAGGCCCTCACTCTTTCGGACAGTCCCTACCAAGGAGGCCCTTGCTACCCTTCTGTGACCTTGTTACTGCAAACCTCACCGCCTCTTTATAGCAAACCTAAGACTCTCCAGGATTCTCAGTTTATGCCAAAAGCTGAAAACAGATTGTGTCAGGATAAGAACTGGGAAAAAGATGTAGAGAATGAGAGCATGGGGAAGTAGGATAGAAAATTTAAGCAGGGGGTTTTGGGCCCTGAATATATGGGGCCTCCTGACTGTATAATTAATCTGAGACACCCACAAATGGTTTGCCAGCATCATGTAGTAGCTGGACCTAACCTGATGCTGCACTGTCCAGTATGAGCAAGATTTTTGCCAGGTTGCTGTCCTGGAAACAGGTCCCTAGATAACCCCACGGACATATCCCCAGAGCCTCTCAGGGTTCCTGCACAATCTCAAATAGGGGTTAGATGGTCAGGGAGATAATAGAGACCAGGTGCTTCTGTGGACTCAGAACATCTAGCCCAGATGGCACTATCTTCAAGACTGGCTACACAATTTTGCAAAGCTCAGAACAAAATAAAAGTATGGTACTTATTTAAAGATGCTTTGGTGTTCCAAGGCAGTGGCAGCAGCTTCTTGGATGAGGCTCTGTGTGACCCCACAAGTTGTAGCCCACAAAGCTAGCCAGAATTACTGGCCTCCACTGGTTCCAGGCACTAAAGTGAGACTGAGAAAACTTTAAAGTGTGGGGGCCCTCAATGTGGGGACTAGGACAGGAGTCATGCTTACTGGGTCCAAGTACTAAGCCAAGATTATAGAGAAAAGGAGCAAAAGTCAGTGATAAACCACTGCTTATCCCCAAATCCCAAATGCCAAGGAAGCTCATGACAGAAAATAGCTAAGAACTTTATGAAGCACTTATGCAATAAATTCACAGCCACCCAATAGAATACTACATAGCCACCAAAAATAATGTTTATGAAAGCCTTCTAATAATACATAGTAAAAATTATTGCAATATAAATTCAAGTGAATCAGATACAATCACAATTATGTGACTATGCATGCATAAAATACTAGCTTTAAATAGAAGTATAATTTCAACAGTGGGTACTCCTGGTTGGGAAATATTATAAGTGACATTTTTCGTCTTTTATAGTTTCTACGACTCAAATTTTCTCTAATGAACCAAAATTAATTTTGTAAAGAACACAAAACTTCAGGGCTTTTAGTAAAATACAACAAATTTTAAGTATGGATGGTACCTTAAGACCTCTTACTTCTAATAAATTCTAGAAATGTTTTATTATGAAGTTTTATAAGAAATGGCCTCTGATATGCAGTGTTCTTTAATTTCTGAATGGTAGGAAAAAGACAATGCTACTTTCAATAATAGTGATCTTTATAACCCATTTTAATATAAAATATTAAACATTATAAGAAAAGCCATATTCCAAATTCTTACCAAACCAGTTTACCTAATGTCAAACTATCCCTTGTCCCTTGGAGTGGGCCGTGTCATTGTTCTAGATGTGAGAGTTAGTGCCATTGAGAACCTGGAAGACAGATATTTAGATAGCAAAGCCAAAGGCTTCATACTGCAAAGTATACTAAAAAAATAGCTTTTTTCTTTTTCTATATCTTATCTTTATTTCCTCATGGACCCCTTCATGTCATTCCCATAAAATTATTAGATAGAGAGAAAGAGGAAGGTGTTTTTGTCAATTGGTGATTATTCATCTCTACTAGCTTAAAATACTGTCTCAGATTTGCTCAGTAGAAACTCAAATTTTCAGTTGAGAGAACTAAAAGACTTGAGGGTTTCTTGAAAGGATATCTGAATAATGATTAGTCTAGATACCACAAACTTGATCCTTGGATTAAGCAAAAGATGTGAATTATGCAAGAGACATTGTTCTGAAATGCTGCCATATGCTTTTGCTACCCCTTTCTATGCAGCTACTCTACTGGCATATTTGAAGAAACAACTCCTAATGAAAATAATTTTGTTTATGCACAGGGTGCCCTGATGATTACACTTGTCGACTTGAGACTTGATTGGCTTGGGAGCTGCCTGGGGGATTAGTAAAGCACACTTCTGGGTGTTCCTGGTTGGGTCCTGGAGGTGTGACCTGGAGTACTGTCTACTCCCTCATCTTATCAGGCCCTGTTGCCCTGCTCTGCTTGCACCATGAACTAAGCAGCTTTGTTCCACCACACCCTTCCATTGTGATGTTTCTGCCTTGGAGCCAGTCAATAGGACTGAATCTCCTGAAACCCTGAGCCAAGTTAAACCTCTGCTGCTTTAAACTGTGAGTGCTGGGCACTGTATCTCAGCAATGCGCAAAGTGACAAATACTGACAGTGAGGTGTAGGGGTCAATTAGAAGAATCCATGAGACACATTTCCCTTGGGTATCCATTAGAAATCTTTAATTTGTTTTTTCCTTATAGATTCCTGGACCATTGAAAGGATTACATTTTCTTCTTGCTTGCTTTGGCTGCTAGGAAACTCAAAGACAAATGTAGAGTTCATCTTTAATAAGTGCATAATAAATGCCATTTATTTTGTTCATTAATCTTATATTTAGTTCCAACTGACTTTTCCTTTCTTTATTGTTCTTAGCCCCCATTTCCTCACCACTTAGGTTTTATCTTTTGTACTCTGTAAATCACCTCACGATAGTTTTGAAACAATGAAGCTTGCCTTGAACTTGCTGTGCCCTCACAGACACAGGAGTACTTTAATCCTGAAATATGCTATTAAAGACTGTTTTACAAGAAAATGTTTCTCCCACTGGACCATACTCCTTAAGAGCATAAACTATTCCTCACCATGTGGCATCTGGCACATAATAAGCAGTTTGAAAATGCTTGTTTGAGTGAATGAATACAAGGATGGAGGAAGGCTTTGAAAATGATTGAAACGTGCAAAAGAGCCTTACATTGTAGTATTTGTCACACGTGACAGTTTGCTTTAAAATATTGTGATAATCTGTTATCATACGATAGCTCTATGAAAACTAGGATGAAATTTTAACATCTGATTTTTTCAGCACTATCCACCAAGTCTGGTTCTGCAAAATGACTGGCTGTAAACACGTTTGACGGCCTTTATTCATTGTGAACACAGACATGCAGCTCCGTGAGGCAGGTTCCACTGAATCTGCTGTCACCAGGGAGATCTTTTCTTCAACTCACAAAATCTTGAAGTAAAAATACTTTAGCCTGTGAGTTACAGAAAATAAGCAAATCTTTCCTGTGAGGAAACTAGTACAGTTTACCAGGGGAGATTATACTCAGGAGCACCTGAGTGACCATGAAAGCCATCACTGCAGTGAAGCCCTAAATCTAAGGTGCCTGAGCCCTCTGTGTTGCATAAAGGTTTCTACAGTCTCGATGCAGTAATAACAGATTATGTCCTACATTTGTGCAATACTTTGTAAAATACTGTACAGAAAGGTTGTAGCCTTTCAAACTTTTTACCAGGTACCTGATAGCAAGAAATTGATTGTAAACATTCACTGTGTGCCAAACACTAGGTTACGTAAGCACTTTACAAATATTTATCAGGGAAAATATTGAAGCTGACAATTACTGCCTCCCCTTCCAAAAACAAAGCAGAGCCAAGAACCCCCTCTACACGCTGAAAAAAGATGATGTGTGGGGATGCACACAAGGAAGAAGAAGCAGAAAGACCCAAAGGTAAGGTTGAGAGTAGCAGCAAGCTCAGAAAGGGAGAGGGACAAGAGACGTCCAGAAGAAAGGTCTGCCTTCCTCACAAGAGGGGAGAGAGCCTGGGAAAGAAGTGACAGCTGTCACAGGGAAGTAGGAGAAATGTGACACTGAGAGAACTTTGAAGTGCGATGTGCAGTATAATCTCTGCTGTGAAATCTGCAGTAAGCATGTGTGAGGCACTTCTATACAGAAAGAAGAGAGGTGTGTGTGCAGAGCACGAACACCGAGAGGTTCCCAGGTTACCCACGTGATCTCTTTCATTTCTCTCTTTGTAAGATTCATCATCGCAGGCCAAGTGTCAGTGGACTGCAGCTCCTGGACCAAATCTGGCCAGCCTGGATTTGCAAACACAATTTCATCAGTGCACAACCGCACCTATCCATTTCGGTGCTGGCCATGGCTGCTCTCACAGGACAAAGTCTAAAGTCATGAAATGGGGCAGGGTCTGTCAGACCCACCAAGCCTGTGATGCTTGCTATCTGGCCCTATGTAGAAAGTCTGCTGACCCTTGTTCTCAATTCCTAAAGAAGAAAGATAGCATCAGTAAAGTCAAAAGATTTTATCAGTCAGGCAAATAGTGTTGGAGAAATTTAGAATAAGCAAACCCGAGTTTAAGATAGATTCACTGTTTCCTCAGCCAAGTTTTCTGAACTGTATGACGGATTAATAATACATACCTCACAGAGTTATCAGAAGATGCAGATTTAAAAATAATTTTTAAAATGTGTTTTAAAATTCATAAACGTTAGGGAAATGTCATGTTGCTGATGGTTCAAAAGTGGTAAATTGGTAAATAAAATGCTATAGAAGCTTCTCTCTCTCTCTTTCTCTCTCTCTCTCTCTCTCTCTCTCTCTCTCTCTCTCTCTCTCTCTCTCTCTCTCCTTCTCTTTCTCAGAATCCATGCAGAATTGATTTGCTTCCAGGACAATGCCCCACCATCATTACCAGATAACAATTCCTTGTAGATGTCCAAGCCCCTTATACAAAATGCATAGGATTTGTATATAGTTTATATAAGTCACCTCTTGATTACTTATAGTAGCTAACAAAATGTAAAATTTATGTAAATATTTGCTATATTATATTGTTATGGTAAGAATGACAAGAACAAAGTCTGTACATGTTCAATACAGCTTTTTCCAAATATTTTTAAGCATCACTGGTTGACCCCGAGGATGTGGAATCCATGGATACTTAAGAGTCATCAGTACCAATAAGTTTATAGATATTTCCCACCATAATGTCCCTGGACAAGGAGAGACTGAGCAAAGTGCTCTGCAAAGTTAATGAAAAAGACTCTGTTATTTTGTTAGACTTATCAGTATGGCATGTTTCTTTTTAAAATTTTATAACAAGAGTTTAATGTGGAATATATCTCTAGGGACACTTTCTATTTCCATGAAATTTGTCAATTGTGACACTCTCTTCACACATAGGAGCTTCACCTGGCTGAAGAATAAATATGAGGAAGAAATACAACAACTGTAAAGCAAAGTTTATGCGCATGCAGCAATAATGAGGCCATCACAGTGACATAACCAGAAGAAGACCAAGAGCACTTTAGTCTTTCAGTGAATAAAGGGTGTTCACAAAAATCCTTATACAGGACATATTCTAACTTTTGGAGTTTAAATTATGGGGGTGTTAGACAACCTGCCAGTAACATTTAAAGGCAAATCATAAATGCTTTTAGGACAAGAAGAATATTATATCTCAGTATGACTATTGGCCACCACGATGTGAGGCCTAGATTCTCAGCTCATTCTGTCAACCCCTTGAAGACTACCTGAAATACCTGCATAAAATATGGTTCTGTTGCATCAACAAAGCATTTATTACTCCCCGTAAAATACATTAGATCAAGTGAGAAAGTGGTCAAGCAATTGATCCACTTTTCTCTAAATGACACTTGAGCTTATTTACTAAAGTTTTAGAATAGCTAAAACATATAATTATATACTTCTACATAACTACCAACTTCTTTCTCATTTGCTCCTAAAAGACATAACAATTTCCTTGTTTATTTGCCATTAATGAAATCCATTTCAGCAAATCTCATCCAAGTAGAGGTTAAAATGCTACACACTTAAGTTTAGTTAAGAGCAGAGAACTTTCATCTTACAACTGATAAAATCTTCAATTTGCTAGCCATCTAGCAGTCATCATTGCAATTATAATTGCCCTGTTTAGTTCATTGAGCTTGGAGAAAATAAGTTGCATATTGTTGTGTTGCCCTGAACTAATTTAATAAAAAATTTTAAATGCTATTCAGAGAGTACCTGGCATATCTTTGATCTAAGGCATTAAAGATAAAAAGGTATAATAAGTTTGTGATGAACCTATATTTGTAATTACTAGCGTTGATTCATAATTCCTTCTTAGCTCAGAATAATGTTTCCCTGGAGCATTTTTTCAAATAGAGAAAAGGAAGAGTCCTATTTTAAACCCTCAAAATCAACATTTAATGTAAAATCATATTTTAGTGATGCCCATTAGAATTATATGAAAATTATTTTTAATTGAGTTTATTGGTACATTTTAGGTATACAGTACAGTTATTCATTATTGGAATCTTGTACCTTTACATGACAGGTCTTGGTTCTCATTTTTTCTTCTTGTCTCTGCCCTCCCTTCACCCGCTCCTCCTTTCCCTATTTATAAACACTTTATTTCCATTTTTTCATTTTCTCCTATTTTTTTCTTTTCCCCTATTACCTTTCCCCTACCCTTCCCACTTTCCCTAAACCTTTAGCCCCTTTCTTCCTATTTATATGAGAATTATTACAGATTCAAACTTTTAAATCTAGTTGAACTAACCAAATCAAAATCTCTAGGGACTTAGATTTATATTTTTAATGAAGGTGTCAGAGGACTCTTTTCACAGTTCATTCTATACTAGTCTGGGCACTTTCAAATAACACTAAATAATCCATCCACCTTCCAAAGGACTGATCTTGTGCTACTGAAAAAAATATTAATAGTTCATGGAAAACACAAAAGTTAACAAATACAAGGGACCACAGTAGATAAAAATATATAATCATATAAAGTACCTAAAATCAAAATAAAACAAGCATCTTGAATAGGATGCTTTATCATGTAAAAATGTCAATTTTGCCCAAATGTAAGTCAAATTAATATTCTAAAATTTAAAATTTAAAACATTAATGAATAGTTAAATCAACTTTGAAAATAAGGAGACAATATGATGGGAGAGATTTGCTTTACCAAATATTAAGACACATTAAAAAAAACATAGGAAAAGACCCCGGAGGGGGTCTCTTCAGCTGCCTGCCTGCCTGAGATCACCCGGTGGGTGCGCGACCTCCCGAACTGCATGACAACAGACCCAGTAAGGAAGGTAGCCATGCGGGCGCCCTTGAAACACCCCCATGACCTCCCCCCCACCCCCGTTCTCAAACCTCCTGATTGGGCCAGTCCTTAGACCAA
>NW_022900940.1:34439643-34480388 GCF_012274545.1 Fukomys damarensis
CTGACATTTAGAAATGGGAAGAAAGGAGCTAAAGGTGTAGGGAAGGTGGGATGGGTAGGGGAAGAGTAAAAAGGGAAAAGAAAAAAATGTGAGAGAATGAAAAGATGAAAATAAAGTGTTTGTAGATGGGGAGGGGAGGAGGGGGTGAAGGGAGGGCAGAGGTAAGGGGAAAGAATGAGAATCAAGACTTGTCATGTAGAGGTACAAGATCCCAACAATGAATGTAACTGTACTGTATCCCTAAAATGTACCAATAAACTCAATTAAAGCTGAAAAAAAAGAAACCATAGAACTCCAATTGGAAATTATATGGTGCTTCTGAAAGCACAGATACACCGATTTCAGAGAATTTATTCATACAGCACAAATCTGTGGGTAAAAAACAGCCTATATAGTAGATGATGTTGCAAAATTACCTCATTACATGGCAAAGAAATTCAACTAGATCCATTCCAAAAACCAAGTCACAGTAAACATCAGACAGATTTAAGGTCTAGATATGAAAGGTAGAAGCACAGATTTAATGTCAGAGAACATATTTAGGATCTAGGGGAGGGGAAGGTCTTCTTAAACAACTCCAAAGTACAAACTACCAAGTTAAAATTGATTAATTTAATTTCATTAAAATTAAGGGTATCCAGTCAAGGAAAAAAATGATGGACAGCGTTAAAAGACACATATCAATCCACAGGAATGAAGTTGCCATGTCTAAACCTATCAAACAACAAATGCGTGGAACATAGTTTAGAAAGATAAAGAAGGGGTAAGCTTTTATAACAGAAAAATTTACAAATCCCAATAGGAAAAAACAGGTAAAAGATCAAAGTCAGTAATTATTAGGGGAAAAAAAGGGTCTGATAAATACATAAGAAACTCAAACTAATAATAGAGAAAGGTGAATTTGTAAGTTTTAGGTGTCACTTTACACCATGAGATTGGTAAAAATTAGAAGCTAGGATAATGATAAATCTCAGCAATGTGCAGGGAAGGAATTCATATGCAGGGCTCAAACAATATGTAGCACTGCCGAAACGTTATGAATCTGCATATGTGATCAAATTAAGTTTAGTCATATCCTATGACCCAGTATGCCAATTGCTGGGATTGTTCCTAAGAAATCTCCACACAAGTCAATAAGGATGCATACATGAAAAATATTCAAGATAGAACTGCTTACAGTGGTAGGAAATTGGAGGTCCTGTAGCTGCCCAACACCAGGAGATGCTTATGTTCAGTGTGGAATATTATGCAATGGCTTGAATCAACAGGCAGATATGTACAAAGCCACATGGAGAGCATTAAAATACATTTTTGAATATAAAAGGAAAAAACAGAATGAGATCTATAACACAATATAAGACGTGCATTTAAATTTAA
Organism: Fukomys damarensis; assembly: GCF_012274545.1. Classification (NCBI taxonomy): domain Eukaryota; kingdom Metazoa; phylum Chordata; class Mammalia; order Rodentia; family Bathyergidae; genus Fukomys; species Fukomys damarensis. The sequence continues at coordinate 34,441,021 of NW_022900940.1, forward strand.
AATCCATGGTATGCATCATTCATTTAAAAATGATTGACAGTGGAGGAAATAAGAAGAGGAAATGGAACAAAAAGGAAGGAAAGAGGGACTTGAGGAGGGACAGCTTAATGTTTAGCATGCCTGAGGCCCTTAGCTGGACCCCCTGCAGCAGAGTAGGGTACGTGGAGTCTGGTAGTTAAGTTGCCATAGAATGAGGAAGAAAGGAAAAAGAAGGACCGTGCCTTCCCTGTGTTCATTTTATGCTATGAAATGCAAAATACTGCATGTTTAAATAAACTCTGTCAGAGGAAGAGAGAGGCCTCAAGCATCTGATCCCCTTAGCATCTAAATTGCCGTCAAGCCTAAGCAATTGGAAATAAAGGTTAATGTTAGTTTTAGCAAGTTTGCAGGTTGTGTGAGACCACCTAGGTCTGTAAATCTGTCCACCTTGACCACTGGGTATGCTAGTAAGGCCCTGGGAGTTGTCTTCTATTCCTGGGCCAGCAGCCTTAGAGCTGGCTCCTTATCTTTCATCCCTCTGTTTGTCTGTGAATAAATATATACATTATTCTTGTTCTTTTAATTCTGTAACCTCTTCAGAGCAGTTAAAAATTATGTTAAAAACTCATTAACTTTGACGAGATATTGATGATGCCAGCGGTTAATTACGAGCCAGCTGGTGTTATGGCAAGATAAAAAGTTATAGCCTTAGAGCTGGCTCCTTATCTTTCATCCCTCTGTTTGTCTGTGAATAAATATATACATTATTCTTGTTCTTTTAATTCTGTAACCTCTTCAGAGCAGTTAAAAATTATGTTAAAAACTCATTAACTTTGACGAGATATTGATGATGCCAGCGGTTAATTACGAGCCAGCTGGTGTTATGGCAAGAATTAAAAAGTTAGACATTGGAAGTTTGTTTTTTTTTTTAAAAAAAAAAAAAAAGCCACACTGCACCACCGCATTCACTTGGGGGATTGTTCAAACAGCCTCATGACCTTCCAACAAAGGTCAGCAAGAGATCTGTGGATCAGCAGATCATGCTGTGTCCCTACTCTATTACAGCACTGGCATCTTCCAGGTTCTCCCTCGCTGAGAAAATAAAAAGTAAGGGTTATAAATTCCCATGCTTCATGGTGTTAATTGATTGCAAGCTGGGGTCAGAAAGACATTTCTCCCCAAGGAGTAACTCCTTCACAATTTAGAGGCACTGCGGGGGTTCTAACATGCCTAAAAGCATTAAGCAGTGGTCATTGTCAAGTACCAAGTAGCAAAATTTAGTATGCTTTTGGTTTGTGCTCACAAGGGAAGCATCAAAGTGTGGCGAGATGTGCTTCTTCTCAGGAGTGAGTTTTTATGATTGTCACCCAATGAAGTCTTCCTCTTGTTGCCAAAGAAGAATATAGATAGTAAGTCAAAATCATGTTTTTCTTAAAAGAAGAAAAATAAACCAAAAAAGAAAGTTTATCTTTTTCAAAATACTTTTTAACTTCTAAGTACAAAATGTACAAATGGGCAATATAGAACAAGGATTTGGGATGCAGATTCTGGGGTTGCTCGGGCCTTGCACAAACAGGGGAGTAGCCTGACTTGCTCACAGGGCATAGGTAAGCTACATCCTGGGAAGCTATGTAATCCTCAGTCTTTGGCCTGTAACATGGGCATCATATTTGTACCTGCTTCTTTGGCTTTGTAATAATCAAATGAGCTGTTGCACATTGAATACTTAGTACTATCTGAGGAGGAAACACACAAGAAATGTTTATTATCTCTTTCCCAGGTAGAAAGCAGAGTACAGGGCTTGGCATCAAACTGCAGGGGTTCGTTCACCTCCTGGCTTTGCCACTGTTTTCAATATTGACAGGGCAAGATAGGGGACCTCTTCAGGCTTCAGTCTCCTCATCAATCAAATGAGGGTAATGATAGTAAATACTCCATAGTGTTGTGTGAGGATTAAATGAAATAATCCATGTAAAGAATCAGAATGTTGAGCATACTGATCCCTCCCTAATGAAAGCTATTACTTCCTGCCATTATTATTACTATTATATTAGCACTGTTGCCATATGAATAAAACCCTTTATTGATACTAACAGCAGCCAGAAAGAACAAAAATACTTTGTGGACCTTTGTAACACACAAAGACGCATGTGAATACAAACATATATTCACTTCTTCCAAAGCTCTGAAAGGGGCAGGAGCAGAAAGAACGCTTGCTTTGGATTCTTCTCCTCTGGTTAAGCTCCGGGTGAGCAGTGACAAATGAATTGTCCCCCTCCTCCCAGCCAAGTCTCCCCTGGAGGAGGTGATGGGCAGCTGGGCCTGAGCTGTGCGCCTCCCCCACTCAGGACTTGAACTTCCCCGGGCCCGCGGGTGGCACAGTGTGCGCCTCTCTGGCTGGGAACCTAATGGTGAATTGGGCCATAATCATCTCTCACTCATCAGTGAATAATCATTATTGTTTACTCACTTCTCTTTTTATGAGGAACACAGTTACCAAGATGGTTTTCTTTTCTTGGTTCCCATGAGGCTATTTATTTTATAGACTTGCTCTCAGCTTCACACAGCTTTATTCTGTTTCAGGAAACTACTCATCATTTACTGATGTTCAATATATATATAAATAAATAAAGGGTTTCTTTTCTCCCGCAAATCAGAAGGTTCAGCCCAAGGCTTACTGATCTTGACCTCCCTCATTTCTGTGGGAACAAACCTCCCAAACTCATCTCAGAACATTGGCTTTTTACTGTACCTATTCCATATGCTCTTCTCTCCTAAAGTTATTTATTTCATTTTGAGCAACTGAGGGGAGGAGGTTGGTGTGGGAAATGCCATGAAAAATGAAGCTTAGGATACTGTAAATGCTAATTAGCTTGGAACAATGGAGCAAATACGAGACCAAAAAATTATTTTATTGCCTTGGAGATCATAGAAATGACCTTATCTTCTTTCTACTGAAGGCCTTTATAATCCCTGAATAACTAAATATATGAACCACAGACAATCTGTATCTAAACTCAAAAATAACGAACTACTTGGTTGAAACATCACCCTAAATTCTTCCCAATTCTATTCTCTCATCTAATTGTCTGTACTTTTACTTTTTAAAAAATTGTGAGCATGTACTATTTTTATAATCAGAAAAATGATTCCTTTTTAAAAACTTTCTATTAGTAAAATTAAAAGACGTACTCAGGCAATCTCTTGTCTAACCACTGCTGCTCTCTTCCTTCCTTTTCTGGATATATTGGGGAGTGATTGCTAATAGCAGCCGTGCCTGACTGCTTGTGTCATGGGCTGGATTTCGGAAGGCTTACAATATAATCTTTCTGACAAGCATCTGATATCACATTTTTAGCTTACTGTTTGGGGTCTCATGTTTTCACATTCCAACTCTTGACTCATTGTGTGTGTGTATGCGCACTTTTTTCCAGACTATCTGTCAGAAGAGCACGCCTTTCTAAATGAAGGAAAGTGTTTCTGGTGAAGGCCAAGATTACAGTATGAGGAATCCTAGTATGGAGCTGCTATGTCTTTGTTACTGCTGGCTAATTGCTTTAAAGACAAAATCAAGGGAAAATGTAGTTTTAAGAAAACCCTCAGTGGCTCCCACACCATTTGTACCTTTCGAATTATCACGACTTGCCTTTTGCCAATTTTTGATCAAGGTGACAAATCTCGACTCACAAAAGAAATTTAGTGATGTGTCGGCCCCATCAATAAGCTCTAAGGAAATGTAATTCATTTTTAATGGAAATTCTGTTTACAAAATAGAGTAGGTATATAACCAGCCTCTAAGAAGAGATAACTCACTCTGGCAAAATAGGCTGCATACTTAATAGAGTAAAATAAAACTGAAGCAGAACACATTGTACTTACTGAAATGAAGTACATGCAACATTTTATAGTTACAACAGTAATTTTACATCATATAGAAGCTTTCATATTCAGCATTGATTTAGATTCAAGAAGAAGAAAAAAAGTTGGGAAAGATAGAAAAGGAATGGAGCCATAATATTAAGTAAAATTTTATGCTTATTTTTCAAATATCTTTAGACCAATACAAGATCCTTGTAGTCCTGAGAATTTATTGGATCTTTGCTCATTTCTAACCTCCATTGGACTGTCTTTCTCCTTAATAAGTGTTGACATTGTTTCTCTAACAGATATTATTAAGATATTCTCTGATTTCTTTTGTTCCTATTCTTTACTTTACTTTCCACTATGACCATATAGGTAAGTAGGGTAGTTAGCATTATTCCCCACTGGCAAATGAAAAAAATGGAGGCGCCAAGGAGTTCCACCACCTGCCTAAAATAACTGAAATAGTCCTCCCCCCACAGCTCCAGGTGCTCACCACCCCCATTTGCCAGGAGAAAGAAAAATGAGGTGACACTATCATTGGCTGAATGAACATAATGTACCCTTAAATATATTGTTTCTACCACAAATTTGGAGTCCTTGGAAAACACAAAGACAGAAGCCAAACCCTTACTAAACTACTAGAATTTTTGAGCTAGATCGCCCAAAAAGGCACACACAAGGATAACCAGTGGATATTGTTGAGATCACCAAAAATGCCTGAAAAAAACTCCCAGATGTGAGCAACAATAGAAGCAAAAACACAAGGAAATAACAAAAAGGTTCAAAGCCAGAATTTGAGAAAGGTAAACACTGAAATGAAAGTACATGGGGTTGAAGATAACACAGGTGGAGGTCTGTGTCCCAGCTCCAATCTCCTGACATGAAACTGATACTCAGTAATTCTTGATCAAAGAGTAAATGCATGAAAGCCACCTCATTCAATGAGTCTAGGTCTAGTGGAGAAACAAACCTGAAAGTAAACAATTGTTGTAGACTATTATCTTGATAATAATAGCCAATTGTTTACCACTTACTAGGCCTAACAATCTTTTATACATTAATTCACTAAATATTCATAATGACTTTATGTACTATGGACTTTTAATAGCCTCATTATACAGATGAGCAAACTAAGGCATGGAATCACACAGATAAAATTGGAACAAGATCCTAACACTGGCAGTGTAGCACTGGTAACAATTGGCACTGCTGAGCATGGCAACATTCTTTACTGCGGTGGGAAGAGCCTCCATGTTAAATCACAGCCACTGGTAGATTGCAAAAATAGCCAGTTATTCACTCTCTGTGTCTCTGTATTCTTTGCAACTGACTTTGCATTTCTTCTCAGCAAGAAGTAGAATCTGCTTTCCCCACCTCATAAATCTAGGCTGGCCTTGTGACTCGATTTGGCCAATGGAATGTGGTGAGAGTGACAGATGTTTCTGTTCTATGCCTAGGACTCAAGAGGCCTTGCTTCTGTTCATTTTCTTGGGACCCTGCCATTGCCATGTGGACAAGCCTGGGATAGCCTGCTGGATCATCATCACATGGAACACAATTGAGTTGCCTGATTAATCCCAGCTGAGGCCTAGAGATGTGAGAGCATCTATCCGAGATCAGCAAAGCCTGCTAGCTGACCAGCAGCCGATGGCAGATACATAAAGGAGTGCAGCTGAGATTAGAACTACCCAGCTGAGCCCAGTCTAAACTGCCAACCCGTACAATCAGGAGCTAAATAAACAGTTACTGTTTTAAGGTGGTCTATTAGACAGAAATAACCAAGTGGCACAGCCACCATACCCAACTGTGCTAGGATCATGCTTAGCTTTTTTTTAAAAAAGTAACATAAATGATCTGAGAGGGAAAGTGCATCTTAGAATTGAAAAGATCAAAATAGTTTTGGAGGACCAACATGGCAAACTGTTGGAGTCTAATGGCAGTATTACCTCAAATATATTGTCAAAACAGAGACAAGGACCTTCACAGTCCTTGTTTATTTCAGTAGTAGACTGCTTCTAAAACAGTCTCCGGTGATCCCAACTTCCCTTCAGATTCCCTACATAGCTGGTCCACCTGAAGGGTCAGTGAAGGGAAGATCAGTTTCTGAGCCCCGCATGACTGTTGGCAGGATCCACATCCTCAAAGGCTGTTAGCCAAAGGCTGCCCTTGGGTTTTTATTTACCATGTGGACCCTCTTTACGGCAACTCACAAGATAATAGTTTGCTTCTTCAAAGCAAGCACATGAAACCAGTCAGAGAGAGCGAGCAAGATGGAAGTTACAGTCTTTTATAACCTAATCTTGCATTTGACATTTCATCACTTTTGCCGTATTCTATTTATCAGAAGTAAGTTTCTAGGTACAGGCCAGGCACAGGAGGAGGAAATTATATAAAGGCCTATGGATACCAGGGCTTGGAGAACACAGGGAGCCACTTTAGAAGCAGCCAACCACATAACATAATTCTAAGAAGTCAAGAAAACGAGTTTTGTAAACAAATCTCAAAATGCTAGGCCTCAGGAACCCACTCTTGAAACTTGAAGAAGGAATTTTTTAATACAAAGCATACAGTGATCTTATTGTCCCCAAAGTATCACAAAAGGTGAAACTATAAATAAGTTTTAAAAGGCTTAGGAAAATTCTCAGATGCTGATCTCTAATGGAATATTAAGGGAATGTAAGGGATGTGTGCAGTCGATCCCTAATGTTTTCAGAGTAATGGCAAGAAAGACAACCTTGGCTCCCCATACAACAGCCCTCTGAGGCAAGCAAGATGGACCATTGGCCTAATCTGTTATGGCATTTCTTATATACTTATGCATAACACTGTGTGGGAATGCAATAAAAATTTAAACAAGGTACTAAAGTTCAACAAAATAAGAGGATGCAGCTTTTGAAAAATGGAGACATGACATTCCTACTCAAAGACATTCCATGTGCCGGTGCTCTTTTCAGTTACTTCCATCCAAAGAAGCCCATCTAAACCATAGATTTTTTTAAAAGAATATCTTAGTCCCTCACAGAATTAAACAGAAGAAAACAGGGTGTTACAGGTATTACTCTTAGAGGAGGAAAATATCTGACTCCACATGACAGGGCTCTTTTATACCTACATTATGTTCAAGTGTTTAAAACAGCAAAGCAATCTATTTTGCCCTCAGGCGATGTCTAAGTAGATATTTTAGGCATACACTTGGAGCTTGAGGGGATTTGTTTCCATCAACTTTATAGAGAGAAGAATGAGAAAGGATGTATTGAGGGCTTATGCTTTACAATACACACAGTAGGGCAAATGAATGTTCATTGCTAATGCAGTAGCACTTAATTAGAAGATAAACATCCCTCACTGAAAAGCGTGAATTTAAAAGTTTCCACATAAGCAGAGTCATACACTTTGACACTGTAAGAGCAGTAGTTTCTGCCAATCAACCTGAATTCTCTTTAAGCCTTAAACATATAAGTCACATTGAGAGGGTTATGCATTTCACAAGTGGATTTATATATAAATACTTTTGCTGGCTCCGGTTCAACACAACAAAAGAAGTCAAACATTAGTCTGTATTTGTATTTCTTTGCTGAAGTGTTTTGACATAAACTGCACACAATCCTAGCTGAAAAGCAGCAGGCAGTTTGGAACTAACTGCTCCTCACACTTGCATTCTTTGTGATATGAATTTTTTAACTGGGAAAATTAGACAGCTTATGAGCGAAAAGTTTACTGAAACCCAAGAGAAGAAATTTTAAAAGCAGCATAGTATTTCTGAAAACTTCTAGCTTCACACATAAGTCTCTATTTCTCAGAATTCGTGTATCAAATTCCCAAATTACAACTGTATAATTTATGGTCAGCATTTATATCTTTTGAAGACAGAAAGTAATGTATATTATATCTAGAAGTCACTCAGAACAGATTTTTTAGCAAGTTAGTTCTTCCAACTCAGAGAAAAGGCATTCTTAGTTGATTAAGATTTCTAAATATTCAAGTTACATTGTAAACACTATCAGAGACATTTGTGGAAAGAAGCATTTTGGAAATTTTCATACTTATATATTCTGAATGGAGTTGGAAAAAGAATCTCTGGTATTTGTTAGTCACTGCCTCAATAATACTGAATAATAAACTACCCTAAAATGCACTGGATTTTAGATACAATCATTTATTCTCACATGCATTAATGGCAGGCTGGCTGCTACCTGGCTGAGCTAGGTTGGGCTACAGGCTTGAAGCTATAAGCTGTAGGTTAAATTTAGATCTGCTCTAGTGTTTCTTATCCTTCTTGGATGAACAGTTGTCAGAGACATGTGATCGGCGTCATGCTTCTAAGTCTGGGACCCTGGCTGAAACATTAATGGCTCTATGAAGTATGTTGTCTTCCCTGGAAATCACTGAAATACAAGATTAAATCCAAAGTCCGGGGCTAGAGAAACATATTTTGCCACAATGAGGTTGTCATAATCAATTAGCCTATGAGTGTTATTATCAACCTTAAATAGTCGACAAAGAAGATCTGCTTTCTTGGAAAGTGAATATAGCTTTATTGTTATATTTAAAAGCTAAGAACTCAGAGGGCATTTTTTTGTTAAAAATTTTTGTACTTCATCTCCTGGAAATCTGCATGCAAGGGGCAACTCTATGGTTTTAAAATGTCCATGGTTGTGAGTTTCATACCAACTATAAATATATAAATATATGAATAAATACATACAGATTAGGTATAGATTAAGTTTAGAATTCTATTTAGATTTAGATATATAGCTCTTGTAGTATTTTCTTTCTCTTCTAAATAATTTAGTTGGAAGTCAATAGGGATGTAGCCTATTAAGAACCTCATTAAGTTCTTAAAAATAGCATACTATTTCAAAAAGGTTATTTTTTTAAAAAAACAAGATGAAAGTGATAAACCAAAAAATGCTAAAATTCAAATCATATTTTGTCCAAAAAAAAAAGTTGATTTTTTTTTTAAGTTCCCTGAGGCAGGGCAGCAGCTCTAACTTCTTTCAGCTTAATATGTCACATGACAACCCTAAGTCAAAGTGAATCAATACATGGGTACTGTGAGTTACTCTAGAATCCTAATTTAACCAAATCCCAGAGATGTGAGTATCTAGAAATTCTGTAGTTCACATTATTATAGTTTCTAAAGCAAATGGATCCGTGAGGTTGGCACAGCAATCTTGCTTTCTCTGGAGTGAGTTATAAAAAAATATTTATCACAGTATGTTTTCTGATCAAACATAAAATATTAACAAAAATACTCATTTTCAATTACTTTATATAAACACACAGTTGGTTTTGGCTGCAATTGTATGTTTTTTCCATAGAAGGATGTTATCTCTTCCAGAAGACATACACAAGTAATTCTATTTGTGTACATTTTTCTGATTTGTCTGTAACTTCACTTTAAATTGCCTCAGGTCAAAGGCTGTCTTATTTGCATCCCTGAAGACACTGCACTATGCCTTATATCTAAGAGGCATTTGGTGACTCTGTCCAAATGAAGTGAATCACTGGATTCCACTTTTCTAAACCCATTGGCCTGCAGGGGTACTTGCTAGTCTCTTGGGGAAGACAATGATTGTTCTTGACAGCAGTAGGCAAATTATGAAAAATGAGGTAAGCCATCAGAGTGAAAGACCAAACTATGAATCAAATACTTGGGGTCCAACCAAAATGGCCAAGAGAGGGTGTGTTGGCTTTATTCTTATGAACGAATGGTTTCTCAATCACTGTAGCTGGTTTCATTTCCTGTCTTGAAAGATAATCTTTTTAAAAATTTTTATAAACATGCATGGGTAGAAAATGAAGAGAGTGGGTGCCCTGGTGACTAACAGGACTCAAAAAATTTTCTGGTAACAGATAATTTTTATTTAGGTAGCAGGAAAAAAATTATGAAAGGCAGAAAAAAATCATATAGCTGTGGTATCTTGAATATAAGCCTATAGACTTTTGTATAAAGTTGGTTGATTTGCTTAAGTAATCACATGTTCAAATACTCAAGTAACTTCTACTCTATCAACTAAAATCTATTAAGATCTTAGCTTTACCATCAGAAAATAGCTTCAGGAAATTTGTAGGGGAACAGAAACTAAGATATGATTTTCATCAAGCCATAACCCACTTCAGTAGTGTTCCTGGTTTATTTTCAGAACTTCAAAAATATAATAATTGGTTAAAGAAAACCCACATAAAGATACATATCACTATATATGAATTTTGCTTTAATTTTATTAAAATATACACAGATAAGTATTAAAAATAATCATACGAGATGGATTCTTATTCCATCGCTTAAACAGCAAATGGCTTTAAGTCCATGTTCAGCTTTTCCTCTCAGTTAAAGCTCCTTAACCATCAAGCACTCAGAACACCACCATCCATGTAAAGTCATCCGAATTAATTATGTTTATTCCCTTATACCCATGTTCACCAGTAACTATTTGACAATTATGTAAGCATTTGCCCTTGACCAAAACTGTTGCCTCTCAATTTTCTGGAATCATGGGAAAAGGAGTAATTTTTTAAACTTTATATTATGAAAAATTTAAACATACATACAATAAATGTCACTGATATGGAATGAGGCTTCTAACACTGTGATTCTACTGATTTCAAAATCTTACATGATAGAACTGCAAGTCAATCCTTAACCCAGCATCCTATTTCCATTTTTTATTAGAATTGCAAGGGGAAGAGCAACAAATAATGCACTGTCTCCACCCCAACTCCATTCCTGTATATTCTGTCCATAGCCTTTCTCACGCATCTTCAATTCAACTCAGCTTCTCCTAAATTTATGAGGAATTTGAGGAAAGAAAAAGTACTCATTTACCAGATATTTCTGGTTATGGGTCTTACAACAGGATTTTCAGCCCATATGGCAACAATAGGCTAACCAGGGTAACTAAAGATATCCAATTACATGGTAGTGAGTTCTATCATATGGACAAAGTATCAGAGTAAAGAAGAATATTCTACCCGGATAGGTGGAGGGGCTGAGTGCTGAGGAAGGATTGTTTGGAGGAAATAAATATCTATTTATAGACCTAAAGAATGACTAGAAAATTAACCAGTGAAGATATAAGGAAAAAGGATTCAAAGGCCCATGCACAAAGACCTATATTATGAGACCTTGATAGCTTTGAAAAAATCCAGATGTAGTATGAGCAGAGCACAGACTCAGCAGGGGAAGGGTAGGCTGGGGAAAGAATAAAGGAATAAGTAAAAGTGGGAAGATAATCACAGGCTTTTTTTTTTTTTTTACATTTTACTTCAAGTGAAGGAATTTTAGGTTATATCTTGAAGGCAGTGAGGATCATTGATAGAGATCATCACATGACTGGATTTGACATTAGAGTGATCACTTTTGCCACCTGTAAAGAAGGGCAGCAAAGAGAGAAAAGAGGAGATTTGCTTGTTAGAGGCTGAAGCAGTGCTGCAGGGGAGAGGGGCTGGTGGCTTTCTCTAGGGAGGACGTGGTGGGGAGGCAGTAAGACAGAATGATCTGAGGAGTGCTGTGAAAGAGGAAGGCAGTACATTGGTTGCCAAATGGCTGGTTCTGGAAGGAAAAAGAGAAACGATACTCAGGATTTTTCTTGGCCAACAATGTGAATGATGATAGCATTTGCTGAAACAAAGAGACCATGTTGGATCTAAAGTGACTAGGACGTGTCCAGCTGCTACACTGGGCCTTGGGTAAACAATAGTAAGTTGGATAAATGCAGATCATAGGAATTATCATGGATGTTATTTGAATGTGTCTTTACTAATTGAATGCGTCTCTCGATTTGGATGCTTGTCCCTTTACCATAGAAGACCAACCTGGTGAAGGATAAAAAGATCTGGGTTAGGAATCAAAAGACAGGTTTAGGTCCAAGCTTTGCCACACATAGGCTGTGTAGCCCTGAGGATACCTTTAAGCCTCTGGTTCTATTATCTGCACAATAATAAGAATAAAATTATTCTCAAATTCCTATTGTTATAGCTCCAAGTAACCTGCTCCCTGTTCACTAAAGTTTACTTTTTAAAAATAAGCAGTTACCAAAACATTAAACAAGAAATGCCCTAAGGAATGAAATTCTTTTATCTTTGATAGCATACATTCTTTAAAAAAATTTTTGGCAGTAAAAGAAAGTATCCTGGATGTCATGAAGCCTATATGATATCTGCAGCTTTTTTTAGTATTTCCTGCTTTTGAAGAGCCTCTATACTCTATAATCCAATACCTGAAATTTTAATTATATTTGTATTAGTGCATATTTCCAATGCTAATGATCGTTTTCACTGTATGTGATATACGTATATCACACATCTTACTTCTCTGTAATGTCCTCTCCCCACTTCCCCTTCTTCTTCTCTCCATCTCTTGGTCTTTTTCCCATTTGTAGTAGATCTATTTCCCTGTTTCCTTTTATCTTTCTTTTACTTTGCTCTTTCCTTTATTTATACTTTGAATTTTTCACATGAGAGAAATCATATGGTATTTAAGCTTGTAGGTCTGATTTATTTCACTTAACATTATCTTTTCAAGGTGAACTCATTTTCCTATAAATGACTCAAATTTATCTTTCCTTGGAGCAGACTAATACTCCATTGTGTATAAATATCACATTTTCTTTACCCATTTGGCTGTTGATGGACATGTAGGCTTCTTCCAAACTTCAGCTATTAGGAATCGTGTTGTTATAAACATTGGTATGCATGTATCACTGTAATATGATGTATTTAACTCTTTAGGGACGATACCAAGTAGGGGAATAGCTGGGTTGAATGGAATTTGTTTTAGTTTATTGAGGAATCTCCACATTGATTTCCATAATGGCTGTACCTATTTACTTTCTCACCAAAAATGTAGGAAGGTTCCTTTTTCACAAAAGCCTCACCAGCATTTATTACTGTTTGATTTCTTGATGATTGCTATTCTTTCTGGAGTAAGATGAAATTTCAGTGTTGCTTTAATTTGCATTTCTCAAATGGCCAGAGATGTTGAACATTTTCATGTATTTATAGGCTATCGGCCACTTACATTTTTTTTGCCAAAAAGTATATGTTCATTTCAGTTGCCTATTTTTTTGATTGGGCTTTTTATTTTGGTCTGTCTAATTTTTTTGAGTTATCATGTAGTCTAGGTATTGGTCCTCTGTCTGAGGTGTAGCTGGCAAAATTGTTTCCTATTATGTAGGTTGTCTCCTCACTCTGTTATTTTCTTGGCATTGCAGAAGCTTTTTAATTTGATATAACCCCATTTGTTGATTTTTTTTTAACCCAGGGATCGAACTCGGGACCTTTTGCTTGCGAGGCAGGTGGTGGAACCACTGAGCTAAATTCCCAGCCCTCCACTTGTTGATTTTTGATGCTATTTTTAATACAATCAGTGTTCTGCTCAGAAAGTCCTTACCTATGCCTTTGGCTTCAAGAGTTTTACCCATTTCATCTTCTAGGAGGTTAAATGTTTCTGTTTTAATATTACATCTTTGATCCAGTTTTAATTTATTTTAGTGTATGGCGAGAGATATGGGTCTAGTGCCAATCTTCTGCATATAAAAAGCCAATTTTCCCAGCACCATTTTCTGACAATGCCGTATTTCTTCCAGTGCATGTTTCTCACTCCTTTGTCAGAAGTTGGGTGCTGAATGTGTCTAGGGTTATTTCTGCATCCTCTATTCTGTTCCTTTTTCTCTGTGTCCATTTTTTGTGCCAGCACCATGCTGTTTTTGTCTCTGTGGCTTTGTAATATACTTGAAATTCATGATTGCGATGCCTTCTTTTTTGCTCTTGTTACCCAGGTTACTTTCACTATTCTTGGTCTTTTCTGATACTGTATGAATTTTAGGATTGTTTTTTCCAGTTTGGTGAAGAATGCTGTTGGTATTTTTATTGGAACTGCATTAAATTTGGAAGCATGGCCATTTAACAATGCTGTTTCTGCCTATTCAAAAATAGGAGACATCTTCCCATTTTCTGCTATCTTCTTTTATCTCCTTTTTTCAGAGTTATGTAGGGTTTATTGTAGAGAACTTTCACTTCTTTTCTTAGGTTAATTGCAATTTAATTTTTCTTGATGCTATTGAGAATGGTAAACCCTTACATTTTTATAAGCAAAAACATACCAATAAGTACTTGACTTTGAAATTAATTTACCATTTATTTTCTATTGTTTTGAATTACAGAAAGAAAAGTTGACAAGGAAAGCTGTTTTTAACTTGATTAGTTATTCCTTTTGGAAGGACCACATTGCAGGTCTCATTGCTTCATAGTAATTTCCTTTGTTATCATGGGTCCCTTGCAGAAAACGTATTTGACATAGCTTCAGAGGCTGCTTTCTTCCATTGTTACATGGCTGATAATAGTAACCTAAACCAACAGGGAATGAAGTCAAAACAAATCTGCTCTCATATTTCATTTCAACTCCAGCCCTGCAGTCTGATGACCTCTTGAGTATATCCATGGGCTTGTCTCACTGCCACTCCACACATATTAGCACAGTGCCCAGCACAAGATCACAACAAAAGCTACGATTTGTTGAGTCCTTAGCGATGCCAAGTACTATGCAAGTTTAGCACATACATCACAATTAATTATCGTCTCAACTTTGGGAAATAAATTTTACCATTATCCTCATTGTAGAGATGAGGAAATTAAGACTTAGAGTAATGTGCCAAAAGTCCCTTCACAAGTAGAAAGTGGTGGAGCCTGGTTCCAGTGTCATGGTCTAGACCTTACCAACTAGTCTGCATGGCTTCCCTGTCAGTGCTTAGTGACTATTAAGGTTAAAGGATGAGTAGATGCATTGATGCTGTCATAGTTTGATCCGGGTTAGCTTGTTCTAATTTCTGTTTCTGTTAGTCTCCACTACAGTACTGTGACCATCTGTGGCTTAAAAGTTCTTCTTGACTTATATTTAGTAGACACAAATTACACATCAGTTTACATTCTAGGAGCAAAAAGGTCTTTGCTCTCCCAGATATGTTCTAGAGGAGAAAGTGGAGAATAAACAAGTAAACACATAAATCAGCATAGGACTTGCAGATTTTGAAAGTGTTTTGAAGATAATAAAATAATTGAATAGAAAGCAGGTGATAGTTATTTTCCTTAGTCCTGTTGATATTTCTTCTTTCTGTTCTCACAGTCTGACCCCAATAGAAGCTCAGCTGTTGGAAATTGTCACTATCTTTACAATCTCAAAACTGGTTTTGAGGTTTTTTTTGTTTGTTTGTTTAGACTAACATGTATCTCTTTAGAATAATATTCCTAAATTACTATTTTTGTGTCTTGCCTTTTGCCAATAACTGCACACAAATAACTCATCTTAAACCCAAGACCCTCCATCTCATCTCATCTTATTCTGAAGACCCCAAAACACCTTCCTTCCTGCATTCACAAATGTTCCAGAGCATGTAACATGTATTAGCTATGATCCATTCCTCAATGTAAGACAGATGGTCCTTTAATCAAGTTTCTTACCCTTTTTTTGCACTTTGTCTCAATCTCACATGCCTGATACCAGAATGGTCTAATCTGTTCTGTCCACCTGTCAAACCCTCCTTGCCATCTGGGATCCAGCTAAAGACCCAGTTTGTAATTAAGTTTTCCATGTGACATTCTTCAATAATGTCCTTTTGTTTAAAAATACTTTTTCATTTTCATGGTTTTCTATTTCATAGATGTCTACACAAGCTCATTGTTTTGTAACAGGACCTAACTGTTGTATATGTGTGTGTGTCATACACACATTTGTGACTGAAGGTTATACATTTATTCAGTACCACCAAGTCTTATATTTCTCTCTACTTCTTACTGTTAATAATCACAAGAGCAGCCAAAAATTATTTAGCACCTGCTATGGACAAAGTACTGTGCTAAGTGCTCTATACATTCCAGTTTATTACTCCTGAGGTCACCTTTATTATCTCCATTTGGCAGATAGAAAACTAAGACTTCAAGAAGTGAAGAAAACTGTCTAGGACCACACTATGAATAAATGGCAGGCTGGGGTTTAAACCTATTGCATGATTCCAGGGTATGTGATCTAACTACTAAGCCATGCTACCTGAACACAATTCTGGGCATTATCTTACATTCTGTTTCCCTATCTACTTCCTAAAAACAATCAGGAACCTTTAGGGTGAGACACCAGAGCCAGCTGGTATGGTGGGGAGAAAGACTCTAGCAAGGAATTTCCCTTCTTTGTCACTGTGAGAAACCCATGGGGAAAAGCAGTGGTCACCACATCTAACTGAAAGATGAACATTCAACTGAGGAATTGGTGGGTAATAAAGGCAAAGACCTTAAACTTAAAAATCATGGAAGGATAGCATTGAGAATCACTTCACACATCAAGAAATAAAAATCATACTATCCACAGCTAGGGGTTCCAATAAACTGGCAGGAGTTTCTCCTTGAAGGTCAGGGAACTTCTGATAACTCTTCTCCAAAGGAACTGAAAATAGAGGAAAATGTGTTGGATGTTTGTCAGGGACAGACAGTAAGCCCTTTAACAGTTTGGACATTCTTTTAGGCTTTGTTCCTTTCATATTTTTGAAACAGTACTTTTATGGTGCAGGTTCAACAATGAATTAAAGTTGGCTCCTCAGCTCTCTGGAGTCTTCATTTAAAACGTCTGGTATTTTGAATCTCAGGGCCCATTATTCATATTCTTGTTTTTCTCTGGCCAACAACTGTGATCCAACTCCAGCCACCTTCACCTTCACACTGCTTTCTCCCTTTCATAAAGCTCGTGTGGCACTGTGGGGGAGGACTACTTTTTCCAGGAGTGGGACTTTTCAGGCTTGTGTGAGATGAAACACATCAGAGAGAGTGGGACCAGTGATGGTCCAGGGTACTTGAAGTTGTACCAGACACAGCCTCACCATAAGAACTTCTATGGAAGGTAGCAGTATCCAGAGGATGAAGTGGAGGAAGGAAAGGAGTTTTCTTAGATTGAACCTACCTTTAAAATTTGATGATCTGGACCCAAAGAAGGAAAACCAGGACAGATTATGAGTAGTGACAGTAATCAGCACTAAAGATATCATCAACTGAAGAGGCGATACATTTTTTAAGAGTTTTTAAATTCCATAAGAAGAGCCCTCATTAAAGAAAGGAGATCACATGAAAGATCTATAACAAAACTCTACTATTTTTCAATTTTGTCTTTATTATTTTATTTGTGACATGGCTTTTAAGTGGTGTCTGTACCAGTGACATTAGGAAATTATTCATAAAGTCAGTTCCATTTTTTAAAAACATCACCATACAAAAAGAGTTATAGAAGTATGACTAGAAATTAAAAGCTCAAAACCATATGACTAAAAGATGGCAACTATTATACCAAAAATTTAAGGCAATACCAAGTTTAGTATAAACTCTGAGCAACTAAAGAAAAAAATGTTGAAATTAGTTGTAAAGTTCTCAATTTTAAAAAATTTTTGATTGTTGTTTTTAACTGATGCATAAAAAAAAAGTTGAACATAGTAACGGGTTACCTTGTGATATTTCATATACATATATATTGCATAACGGTAAAATCAGATTAAATATATTCTCTCCTTATTTATCATTTTTGCATTGTAAAAACTTTCAGAATCCTTTTCTCTAGCTTTTATGAAATACACGATCTAGTATTATTGCCTATAGTCACCACATATAGTGCAACAGAACACCAGAGCCTCTCATTCATATTTAAGTGTAATTTAACATCCATAGATTCATCTCTCCCCTCCCTCACTCACTCACTTCTTGTCCCCAGCCTCTGGTCACCACCATTCTACTTTCAACTTATAAAAGATCAACATTTTTACATTCCACACACAAATAAGGTCATGAGGTACTCGTCTTTCTGTGCCTGGTTTATTTCATTTACCACAGTGAACTCCAGTTCGTACATCCACTGACAAGATTTTATTCTTTTATGGCTGAATAGTATTCCACTGTGTAGATGTACCCCATTTTCTTTATTCATTTATTAGCTGATAGATCCTTTTTCCACCCCCTGGCTATTGTTGAAGGATGTTTCAATGAACATTGGGGTGCACATGTTTCTTTGACACACTTGTTGCCTTTAAATATATACTCAGTAGTGGGATTGATGGATTAGATCATAGCTCTATTTTTAAATTTTAAGAAGCCTTCATATTGTTCTCGGTGGTGACTGTACTAATTCACTTTGTACCAACAATGTACAAGTTCTCCCTTCTCAGCATCCTCACCAGCACTTACTGTCTTTAGCCTTTTTAACTAAAGGAATTCTTACTGGAATGAGGTGAAAGCCCACTGCAGCTTTGATTTGTTTTTCCCTCACAATTGGCAAAGTTGAGTACTTTTTTTATATACCTGTTGGCCATTTGAATGTCTTCTTTTGAGAAACGTCAGTTTAGATCTATTGCCTTTTAAAAATAATTTGAGTTATATAGCATTCTGCTAATGAGTATTTAGAGTTCCTTTTATAGTCTAGATATTAAGCCCTTGTCATGTATATTTTACAAATATTTTCTCAATTTTGTATGCTGTATCTTCACTCTGTTGTTTCATTTGCCTTGCAGAAGTTTTTTAATTTTAATGTAATCTTATTTATTTTTGCTTTTGTTTCTTATGCTTTTTGGATATTGTCAAAAAACTTCCTTGCCATTTTCCAATGCTCTAAAGTGTTTTCCTGTTTTTTTTCTTTCTACTAGTTTCATGGTTCTAGTCTTACATGTAAGTTTTTAGTCTATTTTGAGTTGGTCTTTATAATTTATGAGAAAGATAGGGGTCTAACCTCACTCTTGTGCATATGAAAGAACTGTCCATTATTCCAGTGAATGTTAGTAGCACCTTTTAAAAAAAAATCAGTTTGATGAAGATGAATATGCTTTCTTCTAAGCTGTCTGTTCTTTTACATCAGTCTATATGTTTATTTCTATGGCTGTTTTGGTTACTACAGCTTTGTAGTATGTTTTGAAGTCAGTATAATGCCTGCTGCTTTGTTCATTCTGCTCAAAATGGTTTGGGTTATTTGGTGTGTGTATGTGTGTGTGTGATTTTATATAAAATTTTAGAAGTGTTTTTCCAAATTCTGTAATGAATGTCATTTGTATTTTGACAGAGCTTGTACTGGATTTGTGATTTAGTATACATGAGCTCGTATGTCCCTTTCAATTTCTTTCATTAGCATGTTATAATTTTCATGGTAGGGATATTTCATCTCAGGTTAAATTCTTATGTGTTTTCACTTTGTGTGGCTATTATAATGAATTTTTTTCTTAATTTCTGTTTCAGATAATATGCTATTGAATATAGAGATGCTACTCATTTTTGTGTGCTGATTCTGCATCTTACAACTTTGCTGAATTTATTAGTCCTAATAATTTTTTTTTAATGGAGACTTTGAGGTTTTGCTATATATAAGATCACATCATCTAGAGTGACAATTTGACTTCTTTTCCAATTTGGATGTCCTGTCTTTCACTTGCCTGTTTTTACTAGGGCTTACAGCACTATGTTGAACAAAGGTAATGAAAATAGGCATCTGTGTCTTGTTCTAGATCTTAAACAGAAAGCTTTGAGCTTTTCCTCATTCAGTTGACTCATAATGTTGGCTATTGTATTATTATCAACAGACTTTATTTTGGTGAAGTACATTCCTTGAACACCTAATTTACTCGGTATTTTGTCATGAAAGAGGATTTAATTTTACTGAAAGCCTGTCTGCATCTGAAGAGGTTTTTGCCCTTCCTTCTATTGATATGGTTTATCACATTTATTGATTGCATACTGAACCATCCTTGTATCCCTGGAATGAATCTCATTTGATCATAGTGAATAACCTTTTTATTGTACTTTTCTATTAAGTTTGCTAACATTTTCCTGAGGATCTTTGTATCTATGTTCATCAAGGACACTGGTGTTCAATGTTTTGTTATGTTGTTGTGTCCTCATCTGGTTTTAGTAGCAGGCTAGTACTATTCTTATAAAATGTTTTTGATAGAATTCTCTCTTCTTCTATGTTTTGGGATAACTTTTGGAAAATTGGTATTAATTTTTCTTTAAATATTTGGTAGAATTTAACAGCTTTCTGCTGCTGAGCTTTTTTTTGAAAGGAGCTTTTATTGATTCAATCTCTACTTGTTATTGGTCTGTTCAAGCTTTTTATTTCTCATGATTTACTGTGGTTAAGGGGTATAGCTCCAGGAAGGTATTTGCTTCTACATTTTCAAATTTGTTGGCATATGGTTGCCCATAATAACTTCTAATAATTTTTTGTTTCACAGTGTCGTCCGCAGCACTTCCCTTTCCACCTCTGATCTTATTTGAGCTTTTGCTCTCCTTACTTAGTCTAGCTAAGAGTTTATTTTGCTTATCTTTTCAAAGAACTACCTCTTTGTTTTACTGATCTTTTGTTTAAGCTTTTATTTTCCATTTCTTTATGCCTACTCAACTGGATTATTTCCTTCCTCCTATAATTTTGAGATTAGTTTGCTCTTATTTTTCCAGTTCATGAGATGCGGGGATAGGTCACTTATTTGAGACTTTTATGCTTTTCTAATGAGGGTTATAGTTGCTTCAGTTTTGGCCATTTCATATGATTTTGGCTGTGGTTTTTCATAGATAGCCTTTATCAAATTGAGACAGAAACCATCTATTCCAATTTCTGGCAGAGTTTTTATTATGAATGGGTATTGAATTTGTTGAATGCTTTTTCTGCATCTATTGAGATGATCATATTGTTTTTGTCTTTGTTAATATAGTGTATTACATTTATTTATTTACATATGTTGAACCATCCTTGCATCCCAGAATAAATCCTACTTGGTCAAGGTATATGATCTTCTTGATGACCCTCTGTATTTCTTTTGCAGTATCTTATTGAAGATTTTTGCGTCTATGTTCATTAGGGAAATTGGCCTGTAGTTCTCTTTTTTTGGTTGGATCATTCCCTGGTTTTGGAATCAAAGTAACACTTGTTTCCAGGAATGAATTTGGAAGTGTTGCTTTCTTTTCAATTACATTGAAAGAGTAGTGGCAATACTTCTTCTGTAAATGTTCTGTAGAATTCAGCAGTGAAGTCATCAGGTCCTGGATTTTTCTTTGTTGGTAAATTTTAAATTACATTTTAAATTTCACTGACTGCAATTGGGGTATTTAGAATTTTTTTTATCATCTTTGTTCTGAATTTGTTTGTATAATTACTCTTACTAATAAGTTTTATACTTTTCAATGTTTTCTTTTTGCTCACAAATGTCTCTTTCATTGTGAAGAATTTTTGTTCTTGTAGAACAGATCTGGGGGAGATGTATTCTCTTGACCTTTGTTTGCTGGAAAGGTCTTTATTCTGTTTTTCTTTCTAAAGGTTAGCTTTGCCGTGTCCAGTATTCTGGATTATTTTCCTTCAGTACTGTGAAAAATCTCATCTACTCTCTCCTGTCCTATAAGATGCTAAGAAGGCAGTTATCATATGAATGGAACACCCATTTTTCTTCCATCTTTGAGAATCTTCTTTTTATTTTTCACCTATAAGATTTTAATTGCACCATGCTTTGGGTAGACTTTGTGAATTTACATTTGACTGGTGTCCTAAGACCTTCCTGTACTTACATCTTTTTATGCTTCTCCAGGTTTAGGAAGTTTTCTGTTATTATTTCTTTGAATAAGCTTTCTACCCCTTTTGCATTCTTCAGTACATATTGAACCCCAGCAATCTAAATATTTGCTCTTTTAATACTGTCCCAAATTTCCTGTAAGATTTCTTCATTCTTTTTTGGGAATTGAAGGGCATTGATATGATTGAGTTCATAGTTGTGATGGTTAATGGTTGTGTCAGTGTGAATGAAGTAAGACATACCTACTGGATTAGTGGAGCGTAGTTCTGGGTGTGTCTGGATGATTGACTTGTGAACTACAAGCTAGGGAGGAAGACCCTCCCTGGATGTAGGTGGCACCAACCAATGGCCTGGTAGCCTGGATGGAATACATAAGGAAAGAAGGAGGAAGTCTCCCTTTTTGCTTCTGCAGAGGAGCTCCAGTGTTCACTATTGTCTACGGAGGTTCCTCTTCAGTCCCTTCAAGCTTCCAGCACGAACTCCTCCAGCCTGCAGTGCAGACTCTTCAGACATCCAACACAGATCCTTTGGCTTTTCATTCAGGTCTGCACCACACTCTACAGCAAGCTCCAAGCCTTCAACTTTTGACGGGATCTTCTGGCCGTCTGATGCTCAGACAGCCCTTTTGCATCCTTCCACCACTAACTCCACAAGCAGCCTGCTTTGTAAATATATATCCCTATAGTGAACCCTAAATGGTACAATAGCTAAATGTGCTACATGTTGCCACAACCCAGGAAAATATTTTAAAGATTGGGTTTTTTTACCTATAGAAACCTGGAAATAATTTAATGTAAAAAGTAATTTTGTGTTGGTGCTTATTATTAGTTCATATGAGTGGTTAAAGAATGGGGCCTCCTTGCCATTTTCATGATAACCTAATTCCCACTTATTTGATCCTCTAATGAAATCATAAATGTATGATTTATGAGTTATCACAGTAAGTTGAACTACAAACTGCCCATTTTCTGTTATATTATCAAACAGGAAACATTAGTAACATGGAAAAAATAGTACTTTTAAATAGTTTAGAAAATTTTAGATTACTTTTAATACTCTAAATTTCTTTAAATTTCTAAAGCAAAAATAATGAACTCATGCATTAGTACTATTTTTGAAAGCTTCACATTTTTAAACTGTAATTTTCTTCTGAATATGCATACTGTATTTATTTTCTTTAAAGAAGCCATAGTCCAACCCGTGGCTCTGAAGATATACCTGTAAATCCTATATAGCAGCAGGGTTATTGAAGCATCTTTCCCAAAAGTTGCTTCAGATGTTTAAGTTGCTATTTTATTGTATTTGTAGAATATAATTTTTGTTTTAAACTATATTTCCATCTGTTTCACAAAAATATCTCTCAAATAGAGTGAAATATCCCAGGTTAACTGTATCTGTGTTGGTTACCCTTGACACACAACTGCTCAAATGAACATGTACACTATTGGTTGTGCATTAACTTGCATGCACAGCTTTGGCATCTTCGTTCACAAATGCATGCTTTTGCAAATCACCTTTATTTATCAGTGACAGTAATTGGATGAGGATACAAAAAACCTGCATTTATATTCCAGAGTTTTTGATCAGTCCATAATACAATGTATGGAAATGTGAAAGACAATATTGTATATTTTTGTTACTCAGATTATCAAATGAAAACAGTTTTTCAACCAACAGCAACAACAACAACAAAAATATCTAAATGTACTATTGGGAGGTAGGGCCTGGCTGAAACAGATGTGTCACTGGAGGCAGCCTTAGAGAATGCAACTCCCTCTTAGACTCCTCCTTTCTCTCTTTGCTTCCCACCATGAGGTGAGCAGATTTTCTCTGGCATGCCCTTTTACCATGATGTTTCTGTTCTAAAGTCAGCCAACATGGACTGAGTTCCCTGGAGCTTGAGCCAAATTAAACCATTTCTCTTTTAAGTTATGGGTATTGGGTATTATGTATCAGCAATGAGAAGCTATCTAATACACAAGCAATACTAGCTGGAATAGAAGTCTATCAACTGGGGCCTTGTGCCTTCCACTAGCATTGGAGCTATTCTAGAGGACTGTTAAAATCTGTCCAGTGTTGGATTTCACTAGCTCAGCACTAAGTTCTAGGGCAAAGTCCCATTTTTACTACCTTTTCCTACCCCCAGTGAATGCAATCATTCAGTTGTGCCCCACACTAGGCTGTCCAAAGTTGGAGGACCAGTGAAGGTAGAACCTTGATCACTTGGGCTGATGCTAAGCTGAGTTGCACCTTATTCTTACAGCCACAGGGACTTGCACAATCTCAGGCTTGCACTGAGGCCCACACCACAGCTGGCAATGAAACAGGCTGAAACACTGATCTGTCCCTGGTACACAGGCCTGCAAATAGAGCTTTCAGTTTCTACTGGGTGCTTGGACCTGGCAGTGAGCTCTGAGACAATGCCCTGTGTTACCTTTTGTGCCCTCCTCCCCAGCATATGGGACACTACTCACTGCTCTGCCACCTGAGGTTCAGGGAGGGCTTAATGTAGTTCCAGGGTCTCCACCTGGTGGATTGGTCTGGCAGTAGGGGTCTTGGGACTTCGTCCAGCACTGGGTTTCACTATGGCCTGAACCTAATTCTCTCTCAGGAGGTGCTTCTCCCCATGTCAGGCTGCCTGGAGTTGGGTGAAGGACGATGCTAACAACTCTTTCCTTTCTGCCTTCTTTTCATTCTGTTATACAAAAAGCAGACATTATAGTCTCTCACTAGATTCTCTTATCCCTTGTGAGTGTGTTTTGCTGAGAGAATAGCTCTTCAACTTGGTGCATCTGTGTGGAGAGATTGCCAAGGAGTCTTACTCAGCCATTATCTTTCTCTGTCTATCCCCGTAAAGCTCTGTATTTAGTGAAATAATCTTCCATGGAAAGAAAATATTTATGCTTTTTCATGAAAATTGCCTCATTGCCCTGTGTTTCCCCAAGCACATGCATAATAAAAATACTTTTTAATATGCTAGAAATTTTTCCCCTTATCTCTTAATGTGCAAACACCAATAGCATCCTAGTAATATTTCTCAGTACCCCATGTAGTTCAACATGTTGGGACCTTTTGATTTTGACTAAAGCACACACCTGAGAAATTCATGAATATAATATGTTTCCTTCAAGTCATTCCTGTAGCCTCATTTGGCCATTACAACCAGCACAGTTATTTAATTATATCCTGAGGAGATGAAGGAAGAGGGCTGTAAAGCGATAGCCTTGAAGAATACGTATTCAAAGACAGCATCTGGCAAGGGAGTCATGTCCTAACACGGACTCTGGATCTCAAACTCCACCCTCTTAGCAAGCTGAGATTTAGCCTTCTCGAAGTAACTGCACTTCAATAACATGCCCCAGGAGGAGACAAAGCCACTATCTGTCTCTCTCTTTCATGAACTCTCAGGCTTTCATGAATGACAAACATTTGGTCTTTCCTTGGCTGCTTTTAATAGATTTAAAACCCTAAGGCTGCAGACATGTGATTATATAAACATGTATTTTTTCAAGATATGCATTTTCTCAAATTGAAATAAATAACACATATGCAGTCTGTAATTGACTTATCAGGATTCTTTCCTTCTCTCACTTAAAAACATAGTGTGGGCTTTTTCTCAAAGTCCTTTTTAAAAAAGAAATAATTAATGTATTAAAGGTACAGTAAGCTTTAGTGTCTTGTGTTGATTGTTCTCTGCCAAGAATGCCATTTTAAATGTTTTATCCACTCTCAACTTGTGTAAAGAAACAAAATGTATATTATTCTTCAAATTTAAGTTTAAATGGCTTAATGAGTGGGGCCAATTGAACTACATCATAATTGCTAAATAGGATTACATTTACAACAGCTTTGTGAAAGTCTGTGGAAAAACACTACACAAAAATAGTCCTGGGCAACAGAAATGCATTTGTATGTGGCTGCTGTCCCAAGAGTCCTCTCTCTGTAGTGCCTGTATTATGAATCAGCATGTGTACAACAGTAACCTTTGTGATCCTGCATTCTCACTTGATCAGTGTTATTTATGTTCCATATTCTATTATAGAACTGGCAAATATTTTCAAATAGTAAGACTCACATGCCACCAACAGTGATGTACAATCAGGCTGAATTACTTTCTTCTGCATTAGTAAATTAGGGAAATCCCACCAAGTCATACTCATTTGTACACCTTTTGTAATACACAATCTATCTTCAAACTAATGGATTTTATGCAGGTGATCAAAAGTTGTAGGGGTTACTTCTCAATTCAATTAGCTAAATTATTTCTTACCATTTCAAATCATAGCCTAAGGCTCAACAAGGCAGCAGTTTTTTAAAAGAATTTTAAGTAAGGCCATTCATGCTCAGACATCAGACCTGCAGTTAAAAAAACAAAACAAAAACTTAAGATCCAGAGAAGAAAATAATATAATCAGATGAACTGAAACTATTTCTGGGCTTCAATTTTACATCTTCTGAGCCCAACTGATTACTGGCCTTCACCTGTGGGTTTTTAATAAGGCCCTAAATTAGAGCTAATGCTTTGGAAAAATGTCTCTCAACAAACCTTTGTCAGAACACAATTCCTGCTAGAAACTCAGAAAAAAAAACTCCTAAAAGCCCTACATTAACTTGTAACTTAGCTACTACTTCCCAAAATTAAAAGGCCACAGAATCTGTTTTTCAACACGATATCCCATAGAACTAATGCTCTACCATGGTTCAGTTTGGAAAACTCAGTTTTGGAGCACAAGTTAGCTTTCTGCTTATTTTGTCTTTACAGATTCAAGCTGGAAAATAAGTTGAAAAATATGTTGGAAATAATCCATTGTGCCTTTGTGGAGAGAGCTATTATCTCTAGAGTTGTGCATATGGTTTGAATTTTAAGTAAATTAAGATTTCTTTGGGTGCATAAGCCACCTGCTAATTTTGAGTTTGGGTCATGCATTTGCTGTTACGTTCTGCCCTAGTACAGAGTGAAAGGTTTGTGGAGTGCATCCAGTTGACCTGTGCTGAACTTTCTGCATATGCTTAACTTTTGCCCAACATTGGTGGTGCTCATTGGGTCTTCACTTGCGTATAGGTCAACATTTCCATTGTTGTGACACAATGCCCAACATTCACAATTTAAAGGAGAAGAGGTTTAATTTGGCTTATGGTTTCAAGGGGTTTGGTCTATGGTCAAGTGGTTCCAAGGCAGAAACATCATGGCAAAAGGTCATGGTGGAACAAAGCTGCTGAGTTAATGGCAGCCAGGAAGTAGAGCAAAGGAGCAGCACCAGAGAAGAAGGGGCTAGGTACCAGAGAGTCCCCCAAAGCTACACCACCATAACCTACCCAGTGCAGACATTGCTCCACCAGTGTCCCTGGAAGGTCCCAAAGTCAGTCAGCAAGTTAGCCAAATCAAATTAACACTCTCACTCTATTGAATCCAGGCCCTCCAAAGCAAAGTCACTCACTTAATCAATTACACTGTCTCTCAGATCTGTTTTCCCTCTCTACACTGAAGTAACATCCTCAGAGAACAGTATCCTATCTAGGGAAGCTACCTCAGTATCATAGACCCTCAACTTCCCAAGTTCAGAAAGCTGCAAAGGGTGTCTCCATGTTCAGTGTGCTTCGGCGAGGATCTGGCATAATATAGCCTTAGTCCCAACATGCTAAGTTTTGCCAGAGCATATGGGATTATAAAAGCAAATGTGTATTGTGCATAATATTATGTCACATTATCGGGTACATTTTTAAAAAAGGCAACACCCACAGGTCTGAACAACTTCAATTTTATGCAAATTCCACAAGCACTAAGACGTGCTTCTCATTTTTTTGTTGTATCAGCACAGTGCCCCAGGAAGGAAATCGTGTTTCACTTTACCTTGCCATTACTAATGTCTACCTTTGCAAATACTCTCACCACTTGCTAAAGGTTTTCTGGCTCTACATAAGAGTTCTTGGTTCACATTTTTCTTTTGTGACTGGCAGAGAAGAGCCTCTGTGAATACAATCATGCAACTCAATCCCCCTTGGGAATTGAATATGCTGTACCATTGATGCCCAACCCCGCACGCTTTTTATAATCATAGCCATCATCTTTTTATTATGTCTTGGACTTGAGGAGGCCTGAAAGCAGATGCAACTCATGATGACCTGACTTCGATGGGAGAATGAACCAGGTGGCTAATTGTCTCTAAAACAAATACACTGATAATTAGCAGGAGAGCACAATGCAACAGAAGCCGAACCACCAACCTTTATTTAAGTTAAGCAAATGGGTGAGCAAATGATGCAGCTGCACCGCACTTTGACAAGTTAATAAGGGAGCTATACTTCATCTCGTCAGCCATACTAGCCAAAGCATGCCCTTAGGACTTGGTATCAATGATGCTAAAACTGTAAAGTTGGGAAACTGTCAGTGCTCACACTGGAAATCCCTTGACTGAGTATTTCGTAGAGCCGGAATTTAAGGTGCTAGATTTTCTCACCTATGGAATGCTGGGGCCGTGGCTGAGGCAATAAAACATAAGCAAGATCTTACCTATACACCAGAAGTACTGACAATTCCAGCTAAGAATATCAATTTAGTGACAACATCATTGCAAGTTTCATTTTTCTAGAATTTAGAATTAGTCAGCTTGTGTTGGCCAACACCTATCTCAAAGTTCAGCAAACATTTTTCTGAAAAAGGCCAGATAATAAATATTTTAGACTGTGGATCTTATGGTCTTGGTCTCAACTACGTAAGTCTGACATTTTAATACAAAAGCAATCATAGACAAGATGTAAATACATGATTGTATTCCAAAGAAACTTTATTTATGGCTACTGACATTATATTTAGTGTAATTTTCAAATATCAAAAATGTTATTCATTGGTTTATTTCAACATTTACAGATTTGGAAACAATTCCTGACTTGCAGGCCATACATAACCAGGCTGGATTTGACCCAGGGGCATGGCTTACTGCTCATGGCCTACATTAATTAATTGAGGTTGAGTTAAGGATTTAGAGATAGTAGTGGGTATTCTCTCTCTCTCATTTCCTGCTTATTTATTTCTTAGTTGCACAAGGGACTTCAGTTCATAAGGGAGCTAGAATCAAAGCCACAAGAAAGACATATTCAAATAACTTGATTTAATAAATTTATATTGATAATATGATGTGCAAGTCACAGGTCCTAAAAGGCTGAGACTCTGAAGGAGGTTAAAATTCAGAGTTCTAGTTGGAAATAGATCAACCTCAGGGCTTAGGCAGAGAAACCCTTCCCTGGGTGATTGCTCATCGGTATTAAAATATACATATTCCTAGGCCTAAATACTTCATTTCCAGGAATTTATCCTAAGGAAATAATTAGGACTCATGCAAAAATTGGATAACAACATTAAAGATGCTAATTATAATATCACTTACAATAGCCAAAATGAATATGCCAAACAATAATGTCAAAAAATGACATTGTCAATGTTAAAAATAGAATCTTTTCAAATAGACTTTATTTTTAGAGTAATTTTAGGCTCAAAGCAAAATGCAGTGAAGTTACAAAGAATTCCCATATACTTTCTGCTGCTACATGGGCATAACCTCCTTCACAATCAACATCGCACAGCAGGTTGGTGCATTTGTTACAATTGTTGAATCTACATTGACCTATCATGAAAATATAGGCTCTTCATTAAACAATTCCTGATCATAGTCTACAAAATAGATTGTGATAGAGCCATTAAAAGTATGGTGCCTCACACCAATTGCCACAGATGGATGTTCATCTGGGTGTGGGAGGCAGATAGGTAACAAGACAAAGACACAACGACTCGCTTTTGTTTTTGTAGTTGCATAAAATATACAGGAGGATAACCAAGGTGTTATTATTCATCTCTGCAGGGAGCATTTATGATAGGTTCTTTTTTTATTAACTTTATTGGTCCAATTTAAATACACATAACAATCATATTCGTTAACGGTAATGTGTACCTGTACATGATGTATCTTGATTCCTCCTTTGCTCCCAAGCCCTGCCCTTCCCTTCAATCTCCCTAACCCCCCTTATTTATATAAGGTTTGTTTCCATTTTTTCTTCTTTTCTCATACTTCTCCCTTTTCCCTTCCTTTCCCCTCCTCCCTTCACAGTTTCCCTTTCCTTTTGAACAGTTTCTTCCTATTTCAAATTACCTATTATGCATTTTTGTCCTTATTTACCCTTTTGGTTTCTCATGCCAGAGATACAATGTGATATATAAACATATGTGTCTGGTTTATTTCACTTAAGAATATGGTCTCAAGTTGCATCCATTTAGCTATAAATGTCTCAAGTTTATATTTCTTTATGGCTGTAGTACTCCATTGTATTAAAAAAACATCTTTTTAATCCATTCTTCAGTTGGTGGACATTTGGGTTGCTTCCAAGGTTTAGCTATTACAAACTGTTTCACTATAAATATGGGTATGCATATATCACTGGGGTATCATGCTTTTTATTCTTTCAGGAAGATACCAAGGAGGGAAATAGCTGGGTCAATTAGGACCTCTAATCCTAATGCTTTTAAGAAATCTCTACACTGATTTTCACAGTGGTTGCACCAGTCTACATTCCCACCAGAATGAAGAAAGGTTCCTTTTTCCCCCCAGCCTCACCAACATTTGTTGTTTGTTGATTTCTTTTTTCTTTTTTTTCAATGTCATTGGTACTTTTTAGGTATACAATAAAATTGCATTCATCATTGGGATCTTGTACCTTTACACGATGTATCTTGGTTATTTTTCCCCATTCTCCCGCCCTGCCTTCACATCCTATTTACAAAGACTTTGTTTTCATTTTTTTCCTGTTCACATATTTTTTCTTTTCCCTTCTTTCCTTTCCCCTACCCTTTATCAAGTTGAGATAAAGATTATCTATTCCAATTTTCTGCAGAATTATTATAAATGGGCATTGAATTTTGTTGAATGCTTTTTCTGTATCTATTGAGATGATTGTATGGTTTTTGTCTTGGACTCTGTTAATATAGTGTATTACATTTACTGATTTATATATGTTGAACCATCCTTGCATCCCTGGAAAAAATCTAAATTGATTAGGGTCTATGATCTTCTTGATGACCCTCTGTATTCCTTTTGCAGTATCTTATTGAAGATATTTGTGTCTAGGTTCATTAGGGAAATTGGCCTCTTTTTTGGTTGGGTCTTTCCCTGGATTTGGAATCAAAGTAACACTTGCTTCCAGGAATGAATCTGAAAGTATTACTTTCCTTTCAATTTCACTGAAAAATTTAGAGTAGTGGCAATAGTTCTTCTCTAAATGTTCTCTAGAATTCAGCAGTGAAGCCATCAGGACCTGGGCTTTTCTTCATTGGTAAATTTTTAATTATGTTTTAAATTTCACTGATTGTAATTGGGTATTTAGACTTTTTATATCTTCTTTGTTCAACTTTGGTAATTCATATGTATCTAGAAATCTTTCCATTTCTTCTGTGTTTTCCATTTTATTAAAGTGCCAGTTTTCAAAGTAGGTACTAATGATTCTCTGGATCTCTACTGGATGTGTTGTGACTTCAATTTTTTTGTTCCTAATTGCATGAATTTGAGCCTTTTCTTTCCTTTTTGTTTTTGATAAGGTTTGCTAAGGGCTTATTGAT
Organism: Fukomys damarensis; assembly: GCF_012274545.1. NCBI lineage: Eukaryota > Metazoa > Chordata > Mammalia > Rodentia > Bathyergidae > Fukomys > Fukomys damarensis. The sequence goes on from NW_022900940.1 coordinate 34,472,041, forward strand.
TTTATTTCTTTCAAAAGCCAACTCTTCAATTTGTTGATTATCTGTATTGTTTTCTTAGTCGCCATTGCATTGGTTTCTGCTCTGATCTATATAATTTCCTCCCTTGTATGAGTTTTGGGATTGTCTTGCTCTTCTTTTTCTAGGAGCTTAAGATTCAGCATTGGGTTGTTTATTTGAGTTCACTCTATTTTCCTAGTGTGGGCATTCACTGCTATGAGTTTCCCTTGTAGAACTGCCTTCACTGTGTCCCATAGATTCCTGTATGTTGTATTAGCATTATCATTTATTTGTAGAAACTGTCTAATTTCTTGTTTAATTTCCTCTGTGACTCATTGGTTGTTCGGGAGTGTGTTATTCAATTTCCATGTCTTTGTGAAGTTCTTGCAGTTTCTTATGCTATTGATCTCCAGTTTAATTGCACTATAGTGTGATAATATACATGGGATAACTTCAGTTCCTTTGCATTTACTTCAACAGGTTCTGTGAGCTAGTATGTGGTCTACTTTGGAGAATGACCCATGTGCAGCTGAAAAGAATTTACATTCTGATTTTATGGGTGGAACATTCTGTAGCTGTCTACTAAGTCCATTTTTTCAAAAGTTGATTCAGTTCTATTATTTTATTGTTGATTTTTTTTTTGTCTAGATGATCTATTTGAGGTCCCCCACTACAATTGTATTAGTGCTCATTTGGTTTTTCATCCCTTAATATTTGTTTTGTATAGTTGGGGCATTTTTATTTGGTGCATATATATTTATGATTATCAACTCTTCCTCTTGGATTGTTCCCTTTACATGGATGTAGTAACCTTCTTTATCTTCTTAGTTTAGGTTTAAAATTTACTTTGTCTGCAAATAAGATGACTACCCTTGCTTTTTTCCAGGTTCCTGTCACATGGAGAACTGTTTTCCATCCTTTTGCTTTCAGTCTATGTTTCATTTTGAACTAGGTATATTTCTTGTATACAGCATATTGTTGGATTTTGCTTCTTAATCCATCTGCCAGTCTATTTTTTTGACCGGTGAATTGAGGCCATTAGCATTGATGGTTATAAGTGATATTTATTGACTTGTCATTGTCATGTTATTGTCCTGTTGTTGGCTCTTTTTAATTTTTTCCCCCTCTCCCTTTAATTTCTTGCCTTGTCTAATGGATTTACTCTGTTGGGGCTCATTTACATGATGACCCTCATTGTCTTTTTTTCTAGGATACTATTCAGAATTGTTTGGAGTGCTGGTTTGCTATCTATGAAGTTTCTCAGGTGTTCTTCATCATGGAAGTGCCTTATTTCCCCATCAATCTTGAAAGACAGTTTTGAAGTCTAGGTTGGAGGTTCTTTTCTTTTAGGACTTGAAATAACTCACTCTAGGCTCTCCTTGACTTGAGGATTTGTGTTGAAAAGTCTGCTGTGATTTTGATGGGCTTTCCTTTGCATATGATTTGTTTCTTTTCTCTAACTGCTTGTAGTATTTTGTTCTTCTGTTGTGTTTTCAGGATCTTGATTATTACATGTTTAGGTGTAGATATTTTTGATCATCGCTATTTGGAGTATATGCCTCACTTATCTGTATGTCAAATTCTTTTGTTCTGTTTGGGAAGTTTTCTGTTATTAATTCTGTGAAGAGATTTTTTATGTCATTTACACTTTCTCCTGCCTTTGCTTGGGTTTCTATCAGTCTTATATTATTCTTCTTTGGATTATCCAGGAGCTGTTGGATTGATTTCTCATGGTCCCTTACTATTTTTAAGACATCTCTCTTTCCATGGTCACTGACTGCCATTCTGTCTTCTATATCTAATAGTCTGTCTTCAGATTGGTTCAGTCTGTTGCGTATACTTTCAATTGAGTTTTTAACCTCCTGACATCATTTGAATCTGTTTCATGGATTGCATTTCTTTCCTATGCTGGGCATTCATGGCTTCTATCATGGTTTTGAACTCATCTTTTTTTTATGTGTTTCTGTTCTAGAAGCTCTAGTCCTATCTTTCATTCTGCTCTTCATGTCTGTAATTATCTGGGAAATCATTTTTGTTTTGAATTTTTCTAGAGCCTCGTTTATCTGTTTTGTTACTTCCTATACTATCAGTTCAGGGTGTCCAGGTGGTTGATTGTCAGACTTCTCTACCTCAGTTTCTTAAGAATTTGCCTTTGGTGAGCTGGAAGTCTGTGTTTGAACCTTGTTTAAAATGTCTTCTCATTTTTATTTTTGTTGTTGCTACTATTCTTGTTTTAATTCCTGGGTTAATACTTTGACTTTTCAGATATAGTCTTTAGGTTTTCAGTCTCTAATGACTCTGAGTCACTTTCACTTTCATAGTACCAGAAAAGACAACTGATTAGATCTATCACACCTTATCCCAAGTGATACAATCAGTAACACAGTAGCATCAAGCATAGTTTAGAAAATGATAATTTGTGGTAGTTACAAATCTATTACCTTTAACCATGTGAATTAAATCAAAATTGAGGACCAGCCCAAAATATGTTTATATTGAATAAACTCTTCAATATAGCACCTTTACCCTTCAGGTTGGGGACTTAGAAGTAGTTGGGAAGAGAGGGATAAATAGGTAGAAGGCTAGGGGAAGGTTAGAAGTGAGACCAGAAGCCACAGGATGATCATACAAACTCTAGGAAACTGTTGAAGACAAGAGGAAAAGACAGAATGAAAGAATAAAGACAATAATAGAACAACGTAAGAGCAATAGGGAAGCTAGAAATGGTATTCACCTTCCTTTGAAACTAAGGACAATCAAGAGAAGGAAAAAGAGAAAAGAAAAGAAAAATAAAGAAGAAATCCATGCTAGGGGAGGAACAGGAACAAAAAGGGAGATGAAGAATAATGTGGAAGAGTGAGAGAGCAAAATAAAAGATAGAAAAAAGAAAAAGAAGAAAGGAAGAATTTGAAAGAGTAGAAAAAATTAAAAATAAGAGGAAAAGGAAAAAATAATTTTAAAAATAAAAATGAAGGGCCTCCTTCTCTACTGTCACAATAGACAACATGGGCAACAGTGTACAGGTCTAAGTCAATTAGTCTTAGCAAGCCAGCAACAGACCTTGAGATTCAGGCTTATTTCTGGCTGCATGGCCCAAGTTGAGCTCCCTGACCTCCCATAGGGTTGAAATCTGCAAGGTTCTACTGCAGGTTCTGGATGGCCTTCCCCTGAGGATAGTCCAGGTTCCAATGGGAGGTGGTGATGCCTCCAATTTACCAACCATGATGGTCTGGTGGGCCTTTATTACAGAGATGCTATTCACTTTTCCAGGGGGCTTCAATTTTCATCAAGGAGCTTGAGAGAGGCCCTCTTTTTGTTGTTCACTTCTGCTCTATCTTCTGGAGCTCAGGATAATGTCCTTTATGACCCACTGTGCCTCTGTAGTGTGCATCCAGGTACTGACACTATCAGGAGGCCAGAGGCAGGGAACCACCACTGTAGTCAGGCTGAGGGGTGCCTGCGATGTTCCACTCCTCCCAGTCTGTGCTGACTGTAGGTCTAGGGCAGTGGGGGTGGGGAAGCAGCCTAGCTCCATGCAGCTCTGCATGTCCTCACTGGTTGGCACTGCTCAACTCCAATCAGTCTTATGTTATTCTTCTTTACATTGTCTAGAAGCTGCTGGATTGATTTTTCATGGTCCCTTATTATTTTTAAAGAAATTTTTCTTTTCCCGGTCACTACTTGCAATCCTATCTTCTATATCTGAAATTCTGTCCTTACATTGGTCCTCATCTGCGTTACTGTCTCTTACAGCTGCATGAGGACCTGCGTCATAGAGGAGACAGTAATGCGGATGAGGATCAGAAGAAACATTGGGAAACTGGGTTCTAAAATACCTAAAACTGCACGGGTGGCAGTGATTAGCAGTACTACATGTAACTCTGTCATTTTTTCTACCATTTTTGAAAGCCAGCTTTCATAATGATGCCCCCACTCTACCAAGGGGCCAGTGCATGAGACACTGAAACAGTCAAAGATCTACTTCATCATTTAGGCCTGTAATGCCACCTTTCAAAAAAGGAGAAAAAACAAAAGACAGAAATTCAGAGGTCAGGGGCTGGGGATTTAGCTCAGTGGTGCTGCCCCCTGTCTCACAAGCTCAAAGTCCTGAGTTTGATCCCCAGTACAAAAAGAGAAGAAAAAAAATTGGAGGTCACATCCAATTTTGGGGTTTAAAAGAGTCTTAATGTGTATCCTCATCTTTAAATAGTATCCTCCTCAGGTAGAGTCTAGGCTGCATTGGATTGTTTGGCCTAATTTTGATATCTTTTGTCAAGCAGAGCATATTTTAGAGCATGCACACATTTAAAGTAGCAGGATGGTGTTATGGAGAGGTAGAAAAGCAAACATTTTCAAGTTTTTCCTACATACCTCTTTGATTCACTAGAATTACTTAGCTATTTTATCATTTCAAGAGTTGAGCCTAAATACTGCTCCTCTGACATTCAAGTGTGCCAGTCATCTTCTGCTGCATTTGAGGTTATATTTGTTGCACAACAGACAAAACCACAGAGATGAGAACATACAGTACATATACATCTACAATCCCAAGGCATATGTTATAATGATTAGAATAGAATTTATTACAATAATAATCAAACCTGAGTATTAGAATCCATTGCTTTTGTGACAGATAGTTTGATGTGGCATCAACCACACACAAGCCTTGTTGAAAGCGCATTACAGTGGGAGCAGTGAAGATCTTTCTATGGAGAAGAATTAGAGGTCCAAGAGGACTTGGAGCTTCTTAACTTGAACAGGCCCTGTCCCTCCTGCTTGGTCTCCTTTGCTCCATCTTCAACTCACTTTGAGTGCCTGTCTCATTCTCTGCCTCTCTTTCATTTCCCGTTTACACATGATAATTCTCATCTAGCCTCCTAAAATAACAGTTCTGGTATGTAGCTGGCTGACAACTCAACGCACAACCAAAACCATGCTGGCCAGATATGTCTAACTGCTTCTCAGTCATTGCTGGTCCATCTGTCACTCTCAGAACATCGATGGAAGGCATTCAGTGATGAAGGGATGTCTACCAAGCTTGCATGGATGTTGCATCACTGTATCTCACTCACACACACACACACACACACACACACACACGTTTACCCTACATGGATTTATGTGTCTGTACTTATCTAGATGCTAATATTTTGCAACAACAATTTTACTTCCACTTATAAAACAGTTTGTGGTGTTTTTTTAAATTTCAAAATAAGCTATGCCTTCCCCTTAAAGAGAACAAAATCTTAAAATATTGTTATCATCACAGCCATTTCCCAAAAGACCTCTATTCATACCCCAAAGAAAACCAAGTTGGGGGACAAATATTTGTATCAGACTCTACAAACAAAGAACCACCAATAGATGGGACAGAAGAAAAACCTAAAAACATTTGTTTAATCTTTAATATAACACTTAATTTTCCCATTGATATATGAAAATTCTCCAGAGGAAGTTTACAGGCTTGCATTGCTATTTTTATTTTTTATCAATAATAATTGTGGTTTTTATTAGGTACTTTTTCCCAAAGAGTACTAAGTTTATGCAAATCACTTTTCTTTTTATTCTCACACCATTTTTTTGGCATAGCCCAAGGTAGAACATTTTATCCCAGATGCAAAGATTAAAAAAATGGTAGCTATGCTAGCACAAGGGAAGATAACTGCCCCTTGATCTGATTCAAGATTTTACTCTTGCCCTCCTCCAAGTGATTCTCTCTCTATCCACTGCCTCTCACAAATACATGATCTTTCTCCAAAATTGGTTGTTTTTTTACTGCTTGCATCCTGCCCTATAGCATCTTGCCTGGTTGGTCTGTTTCTGCTGCTTATCTCACTCCTCCTTCTCCACTCAGTATGACTGATTTTGCAGGCTGCCTAGGGTTGTGTACATCAGAATAATTTCCAGAAACAAGAGAACATGTGAGGCCCTGGATAAGAATGTGTTCCCTGGAAAAACAGTAGGAGACTAAGAAAGTGGGAACAGGAATGGAAGGAAACCAAGCAACAAAGGCGAAAACCCAAGCCCAGTCTCGGACCATCTTTGGACCAATTCCACAGGTGAGCTCTGGGATGTATCCTGATCAGGGCAAAGGAAATGAGGCATTTATACCCTCATACTTATCGGTTGTTGGACTAGAATGGATTCCCAGCTTCTAGCTCTGCAGACCCGTGGGCAAAGTGAAGTCTAGCACCTGAAGGCAGCCTTGCAATAAAGGGAAGGAGGCGCTGCTACTGTGAAGGACAGCACACCAGTACTTAATTACTCTAAAGGGTGAGGCAGAGCACTGATAGTACCTGAGATGGGGACTTTTGTTCCTAAAATGCCCCATGGAGGAGTTTAGAGGTCTCACTAAGATCTGCTCTCCTCTGAAACTCTTTACCCTGGCCCTTTTCTAGCGGTGCCTTCTTTTCCTTAAAATAATCTTTGCCTAATTTGCACCTTTTCCTCTGTCCTATAAATGGAGGTAGAACTAGGTGTCGCTTCCTCAGCCCATTACCCTATGCCCTGCTGCATATCTCCTCTCACAATAAGTAACGGTTTGCCTGCTTCCTGTCCACCCTGGTAGGATGTACAGCCCTGACAGCAGGGACTCTGTCTTGCTCTCCACTGTACCTTAAGCACCCAGCCCATCTTCTGTTACATAGCAGCACTTGGTCAGAATTTCTTTAAAAAGTGACTAATTGAATCATAGCCTCACTTATCACAAAATACTGTCAATTACTCCACTATGGACAGCAATTAATTGAAAGACACCTAAAAACACACTTAGAAGAACAGAAAATATTCTCATGATATGAGAAGCCTATACTCTGTGGTAATATATTTATAAAAAAGGCCAAAATTATTCAAGTATACTCGAAATAAAAAGTAATTTAAATATGAAAATTTCTCTACATTTAGTGGAAATGTCCACAAACGGTAGAAATGAAAAAAAAAATTTAAAGAATTTGGGAAAATGTTTCTATTTTAATAAACCAGATTGTTTCTAAATTGGGTATGGGAACTTCTTTCACACATAATGTTTATTTTTATATTACTCTCCCCCCTAAAAATAAGGTGTTTGTCATGTGAGCTGAGCTTACTCAAGCTTTCCTGTGGTAAATGAATTTTTTAAAATGGTCCCAATTATTTTCCTCCATATACACTGGAAGTTTGTGGTGCCCCATCACCATATCAACAACCAGAATTGTATATTTTCTCACTCTTGAATCTATATTGCTTTGCAGATAGAGTAAGGTCAAAGTGATAATATTCCAAGCCAGCTCCTAGGCCTTGAGAGGCCTTCTGTGTTCCTACTCTCCACTAGATAGAGCTCTGCCCTGTGAACAAGTCTGGCCTGGCCTGCTAGAAGGAGAAAAGAAACATGGAGCCAAGGTGACTGGTCCCAGCAATGGCTGTCCTAGACCAGCCAGCCCCAGCCAACCCTCCAGGTGACCCTGGAAATAGGAGTAAACCCAGGTGGGACCAGTATTCAGCCCACATCAATGGATCCACCCAGTAGATGTGTGAATTATACGGAGTAACAAATGTTTGTTGCTTTTGGGTAACACATTTTAAGATGTTTGTTACATGAGTTACACTACAATAGCTGACTAAATTATTTCCCCGATCATTTTAGAGAATCAATTTGGAACTGAGTCTCATAATAGCTTTTGAGGATCTCTGTTTTCTGTATTATATTATTATTGCCAGAGTTGTTTCCAAGTTGATTTAGGAGAAGAAGCCATCCTAAAATTATTTACTGTAAGTTATTAACATTTTTTTAAAAAAACAACATAATCAAGCTCTTTCAGAACAAAAGCTCCTTCAAACATCCAATACTGAACCTTTAAAAAGTGAAGTCTACTTTGACAAAAAAGACAAAAACACACATGCCAAAATAAAATAAAATTGAATTCTATCTATCCCTACTTCTATTATACCAATCAGCCATATTCTTAAAACTTATGCACTTTCTTAACTAATAATGATTAGCTATGATTTAATAGTAAAAATAGGATTAAGTGAATTGCTGTTCATTTCTTGTTTTTAGTTACAGTTGTACGTGGGATTTTGTTCTCACTGTTGCTTTTACCAGATCATCTGCTGTTTCATTGTCCCATGCAAAGATTAAAATCTAGGCACCTGTCAAACCAAAAGAAAAAAAGAGAACTAGGAAGGAGGTGAGGGGACCTTTGTTCAGTGTAACTGCTCTGGCCTATATGAAAGAATAACGAAAAAAGAACATGCCACAAATTGAGGTGCACATGAAAGTACAGAACTTTAACTTTAAGGCATAGTTGCCACGGTTACCATTTTGCAAAATGAAATGATGAAATTATCAAATAAAACTATGACTACATTTCTCA
>NW_022900940.1:34480526-34489836 GCF_012274545.1 Fukomys damarensis
TTTTAGTTGATAGCATTTTCCTCCAAATTTGGGTGTGATATTTTTAGTTCTAATTGTGCATTGTTTTCAGGGAAAGGTTCATTTTCTGGTGTATTTTTACTATGTTAAAATCTGGACTTTTTAAATAATCATTCCTTTTGGTTTCTTTTTGTCTTGTCCCTCCAAATATATGTGCCTACTCATGTATTATCCACTGATTTATAATTGAATAAAGAATAATTTTTCTGTGGACTAATAAATTAAGTCAAACTAAGAACAGTTTTACTAGAAATGCAGAGTTTACCTGCTCACGTTAAAATAAACTGGTTCATTTCATGTGCAAAATTTGGGAGATGTGATTTGTTAATGTGCCCATTCTCAGTTCTGTCCAGCTGTGTACTTACTTGAGCCAATCAGCATATATTCTTAGGTTTATCAGTACAACCCGTTCACTTAGCCACAGCAGTCGACTCAGATGGGAACAGGACTCGAGGCAGGCCAAGCAGGGATGAGTAATGGAACATGAGCCCATAAGACCAAGAGGAAGCCACTCCGGGATTCTTTATTTTGTCGCTAGGTAAAAATAAAAAACTATATAGACCTAAAAGCTGCCTAGAGCAAATTCAGACCACAACGAACGCTTACCTTATAATAGAAACATCCCTGAAGAAGATGTGCTAAGAAATGGATATGGGGGAGCAAAACTGGAACAGACACAGTATTCGAGCCTTCTTCGCTCATTTCCTCCAGATCATTTCTGCAAGGCCTAATAACTCTCTCTATCTTTACAATAGATTCAGGAGCTAACTCTTCCCTACTTGTAATACTTCCACTCTGACACAGCCACCATCACCTCCACCTGGGGCACTGTAACTTCTAACAGGTAGCCTCGCTGTCCTGCTGTCCCTCCTCACCCTCTCCACACAGCAACTGGGGCAAGCCCTGTAAAGAATGCTTGGCTTCCACCCTTCTCTTCAGGCCTCCAGTGACTCCAACTCTTTTTGTGGGTCAGAAGCCCAAAAAGACCTTTCAGGAGCAAGAACACAGCAAGTTAACAAAGCCATCTTGCATAATTACCCCACTGTCACTGTGCCCAAGAGATTAGGCTACAGTTTATAGTTTCAAAAAAACACAATAATTTTGGCCATTTGTACCTGGGATGGAGTATACTACTATTCCATACCCAAAGCACTGATTATGATATAGAATAAATATTTGTTGCAGGGTGTGAGTAGGTTAATGAACAAATGGGTATATCAAACTCTGTGAAATTAACATAGAGCACATTAAGTAGTTTGAGTTGAACAACAGTGTATGTGTTCTTTGGTTAGATTATTTAGGTAGGACTCTGAAAGTAAGTCACCAAAACTGTATTCTAAGCTATTTATAAAGTGAAATATGTGGTATATCATATTTGTGTAAATCAGCAACTTGTGATTATGGATAAAAATAGTTGTACAGGATGAGAATTAACCTCCATAATATACATCTTTGTGAACAGTAGAAATTTTGCCACAAGCCAAAGTCTACAGTTAACCAAGCTACCTTGAACAAAGCTGATTATTGAATGTATGAGCCTGCCAATCATCTTTTCACAAATAACTAAGCTGAGGCCCAAATGGTTTATTTCATCAAGGAATTAACATGAGAAAAGGAAAAAATGGAAACAAAGTCTTTGTAAACCGCGAGGTGTGAAGGGGTGAAGGGAGGGTAGAGGGGAATGGGGAAAAATAAGAACTAAGATATATTATGCAAAGGGACAAATTCCTATTAATGAATTTTAGCATACTGTGTACTTAAAATGTACCAATAAAATTAACGAATGAAAAAAATTAATTATTGCACCATCAGACTAGTTCAGGTTCCAGATAGAGCAGGAATGATTCAACACGTGCAAAGCAGACTCTGGATGGCTGGACTCATAAGGTGTCAGGAAAACAAATTTTGATAAAAACACTACAGGTGATATACCTACAAGGAAAATAAAGGGTGCTGTGGAAGATGTAAAAAAGCAAGTGAATTAAGTCTAAGATTTTAACCCAGGTATTAAATGAGAAGATTATACAGCCAGTTCCTTCAATGTTTCTCAAATTTCAGATTGCCTCTGAACCATCTAAAGGGCATGTTAAAACAGATTGCCAGGCCCAGCCCCAGAGTGTTTGATTCAATAAGTCTGGGCTGGGGCCTGTGAATGTTCATTTCTTATGAGTTCCCAGGTTGATACCAATGCTGCAGGCCCAGGGCCCACACTTTGAAACTTAATGAGCTAAATAAAGGTAGAGACCCATGACTAGGGGAAATGGTTTTCTAGGCATGAGAATAGCATGTAGGAAGCCCCTTGTGTGAGAATGTGGAGCTGAAATAATGCCTTGTATTATTCAGGGTCTCAGCAAGAAATAATGATAAGCTTATACAGGAGAAGTTTGGAAAGTTTAATGAAATGACTTTTACAGATTTTGTTGGGAATAAGAGAAGTAAACAAGGGGAAAATAATAGTAAAACATCAAGGACTAGCAACAAAAATGTCTGTACCAGCCCTAAAACAGGGCCACAAGAAGAGATGCTAAGGGAAAACACAGAGAGCAGAGCAATAGGTAAGGAGCCAGGCCCCTTCTAGGGAACAGATATGTCCAACCTACACCCTCATGGGATAGATCTCTCCCCAGCCTCCTACTTCTAACCTCAACTCAATGCCAATGAAAAGCTGGAGGTCAAGGAAACTCTGCTGATGCAGTCCCTAGAAGTCAGGTTCCTGAGGCCCAGGGCAGGAAGGAGCAGCAATCGGATGAATTTGGAGGAACTAGGAATTCACTAACACTAGAAGAGGTGGGGAGTCAAGGTACTGTGGAAAATTCTATTACAGCTTCCTGGTGCTTTTCAGACAGGCTTCTCTGGACTCTGCTTCTAGATTCCACCAGGCTGCAATCAAGATGATAGCCAGCTTGCGTTCTGGTCTGGAGGTTTGATCTGGGAAAGGCCTACTTCCAGGTTCACTCAGTTCATTGTGATTGTAGGACTGAGGTGCTCACCACCCAAAGGCTGCCTGCACGTCCCTGACGCAGGGACCTTTCTGTACACTGTTCACAACAAAGCCAGCAGGAGCTAGAGTCACTTGAGAGGTAGACAGAGCCTTAAAAATGTCACATAAACACTGGAGGAACATCTCATCAGTTAGAAGCAAGGTATAGGTCCCACATATGGATGGAGAATAGGTAGCAGAATTCATTTTCCACCTTAAGGCTCACTCTAGTTCTCACACAGGGAGCCAACAGAAAATGCAGGGTGTAACTTAAGGTTGCAGAGTTGGTTAGTGGCTAAGCCAGGGCTAGAGCTCTTTGTGAAGCACCAGGCTCTGCAGTGTTCAGGTCCCCATCCATTCATTCCATTACGCCATGTCTCTCTGCGCATGCAGAATTAACTGTCAAATTTAATAGCACTGCATCTACATAATGGATAGGGATATAAGAGATAAACTATTTTGGTTAGCAAATATTTGGCCTTGGTCTTACATAAAACCTAAAACAAATTCTGAGTTTAACTTTACAGTGTTTATGTGTGCAGAAGAGTTCTTTAGAAAGTTATTTCTCCTGTACATCATCTGGAGTGCCCTGGACGCCTCATGCAGGTAGAAGAAGTCAGAGTTTAGTCACCTTTCACCTTGGTGGCTGGCCTGTCTGGAGCTGTCAGACCATAAGGCAGGATCTAAGACATCTTACCTGCTGTGCAAAGAACATAATCAGGGGCAAGCCTTTTGTAGTGAATCAGTAAACCATATATTTTAAACCTTGCAATATTGTTCTGGTACATTTTCAGGAGTTCTTTAAGCCAAATATTAAATATTGGTAGCTTGAAATTCACTCTAATGGGAATAGCTACACCACAAAAATTAGCAGGTCCTACAAATCAAAGCTTTATTTCTGACAAGCTTGTTGTTAAATATTTCCTAACACACCATGGCTTTAAGATGTCCAAACATCAACCCTAACAACCCTCCTCTAAGAAACCATCAGATAACCAGACAAATATTTGCATATAATAAATTTTTTTGTTAAAAAATGTTGGAAATATCCTACATATCCTAAAATAAGTACATTGAGTGAAATCTGTACAACTAAAATCATATTTTTATTTAAAAATATTTTGTATCAAGTGCATTTTCTTTAAAAATTATATTTTAATAAGATATAATTTAAATTAGGCACTCTTTAGTTCATAAAATACTCCTCCTGAAATACACATACTAGTCAAATATTTGCTGAAAAATATTTAAAAACATATTGAGTTCATGTCCCTCCAACAAATATTTATTAAGTGTCCACTATGTCCCGGGCTTTGTGCACCATGGCTATGCTCTCTCCAGTGAGATAGCCTCATAGAACTAATCTCAACTGTCCACAGTAATTTATAGTTCTAAAATCTACGGGCTTTATTTTAGCTTTTAAATTATCATTATTCATTTTAATTAAACAGATTAATGGGTCTCTCTATGGCATTTCCATAAATGCATATATAGTACTTTGCTTGAATCTACCCTCCCTAATACTCCCTCTTGTCTGCTCTCCTCCCTCCCCACAGTCTCCCTCTCCTTCCCTCTTCTACTTACAGGCTGTGGTGGGGTTTTTCTGTGTGTGGGGGGGTTCCACATATGAGGAAACACATGATACCCGTCTTTCTGTATCCGGCTTATTTCACTTAACATGATGACCTCCAGTCCCATCCATCTTCCTGCAAATGACATGACTGTCCTCCTCTTTATGGCTGAATAAGACTCCACTGTGCACATATACCATATGTTCTTTATCCATTCATCTCTTGACAGGCAGCAAAGATGATTACGTACCTTGGCAATTGTGAATGTTGAGTACAAGGAATCTTTCTGTATGCTGTTTACATTTCCTTTGGGTATACATCCAGGAGAGGCATAAGTGGATCCTATGGTAGTTCTATTTTCAGAGTTTTGAGGAGCCTCTATACTGTTTTTCACAGTGGCTATACTAATTTACATTCCCACCAATGATGTATAAAGTTTCCATTTTCTCTATCCTCACCAGCATTTATTCATTTTGTTTTGCTTATAGCAGCCATTTTAACTGGGGTGAGTTGGAATCTCAGTGTGATTTTGATTTGCATTTTCCTGAGGACTTAAGATATTGGGCATTTTTAGTTTATCATGTATTTATTGTCATTCGAGTTTCTTCTTTTGAGAAGTGTCTGTTCAGAATCTAAGTCCATTTATTGATTGGATTACTTGTTCTTTGTTATTTTGAGTTATTTACATATTCTGGAAATTGTCCTGTTAGATGAATAGCTGTCAAAGATTGCTCCCATTCTGTAGTTTGTCTCCTTACTTTGTTGTTTTCTTTGCTGTGCAAAAGCTTTTTAATTTTATATAATCTCATTTATCAATTCTTGCTTTTATTGCCTGAGCTATTGGAGTTGCATTCAGGAAATTTTTGCTTGTGCCAATATCTTGAAGCATTTCCCCTATGTAATAACCTTACTTTTTTTTTTTTTTTTTTTTTAGACAGGGTCTCACTATGTAGTTGAGAATGACCTGGAACTCACTATGTAGCCCAGGATGGTCTTGAACTCATAGCGATCCTCCTGCCTCAGGGATTACAGGCATGCACCACCACTCCCGGCTAAAAACCTTACTTTTAAATCTATTTGATAACTTGAAAAATTATTAGGGATATACAGGGGATATGAAAACATAAAGATCCATATATACAATGAATTTTGTGAGTGAGCAATATGTATGGGGAGAAAATCATAAAAAACAGAATAGTGTCTGTGATATCTTTGAATGGTGAGATAATGGGTATGATTTTTTTTCTTTATATCTGTGTATTTTCCAAATATAGTAAACCTACATTTCATTTGTCAGGAAAGAAAGAGAGAGAGAAGGGGGGGCAGATGGGGGGCAGAGACAGAGATAGAGAAGAAACAAAGACAGAGAGACAGAGACAAATAAGTGAGAAGAATCTAAAAAGCCGTCCTACTCACCGTTACACGTACTGTGCCACACTGACACTTAGCAATCAGGGATAAGTCTCTCCCTGTATGTCAGGCATAACAGCATAATGACTCTGAAATGTGTTGGCTCTATGCATTTTTTAGCTCACCAGTTTTTAGAACAGTAGATACATAGAATTGCACTTCTGACCTCAAACACATGAGAGCAGTGAATTGAGCACCTAATTTAGTCTCCACTTACCCCGTTCCAGGACTCTCTCGTATGTTGGAGCCCTGTATTTCCATTCCGTATGGAATGACACTCTAGGCCTCACCTCTTGTCCACAGCGGGTGAGACTTATCTGGCTGCACAGTTAGGAAGAAGCTCTTCTGAAGCCAGCCTAACCAGAACCATGTATCCTCCCATCTGTTCTTAGTGACTATAGCTAAGTGCTCACTTCACTAGTGAAAAGGTAAACCCACTTGGCCCCCACATTCCCCAATCAACTTTATTTGTAATCAAGGCAATCTAATATCCCCACTCTCTAGCATCTGTTAATCATGCCAAATTTATAAGGACAAGAAAGAGATGTTAGTAAACCCTAACTCTACCCATCAGTGTTTGGGTGGAAAGAAAGCTGTTGGAGATAGGGGTCCTGTCTTATACTCCCACGTCCAAACCCATAGCACTTAGTATGGACGTTTACGCATACACACATATGAGGGCTCCATCGAAGGTTGGGTATGGAGGATGGGAGGAAAGGTCTCAAAGAAAAAGATACAGAATGGGATCTCTACCTGTTTCCTACTGAACTCCCTGATAATGGGACCCTTCTCAGGCAAATTTGGCTCATCATCTCCATCCTTGGCTTAATGCATTGCACAGCATTTGTGGCTTAAATAATTGATAGTGATTGAAGGGAACCACACAAGGTGAAATGGGGTCTCATCTGAGAAAAAGTCCTCAGTAATGACAGACAGGGGAGAGCTCTGGCCATCAGCTCTTAATTACATTCTGTCCTCTTGGCTGTCTCCTGCTTTCTCTTTCTCTCCTTCCTTTGACACACATTTTAAATAAAGTGAAAATTTTAAACTGGGGGAGATCTCTTAGTGCTCAATGTAACTCTATGTTGCCTTGAGTAGAGCCCTGAACTAACTAATTCCTGAAAGTCCTAACACCATTTCCTTCTTCCCATCATTTGGCATTAATTAGACACCTTCGAGGTAGGGAATAATTTGCTTAAATGCATAAGAAAATGGCCACTTCAAGTCCTTTAAGAATTTTGGTTCTCAATTACCCAGCCTTACTTCTGTGAAGAGATAATTAGAGTCTAGATGGTAACTGGATTACCAAGGACATCTCTCCCGACAGCCGTTTAACACCTAATCAAGTGTTAAGGTCGTAAATTATGTATTTCTCAACAGCATTCAGACCCATTTGAAAACAATTTGAAACAGTTCAAGAGTTCCTGATGGTCTTCAGTTTTACAGGGCCGTGAAGGGTCCTGCTTAAAGGAATTACCCGCTTAGAAGAATTACCCGGTTAAAGGAATCACCCACTTAACGGACTCAAAGTGTAAGGCTCTCTCAGCTCTTTAATTGGCTACAGATCATTATTTTTTAAACTGACAATTGGAGCCCTCCCACCACCTAACAGAGCAGAATGTTTCCCACAGTGTCACTGAGTCTCCCCAGGGAGCTCAGAGAAAAAGATTCTTGAGAGATTCTGAAAAGGAGAAAATTCAAAGAAAAGGAAAAGCCTTACAACTTCCTTTTTCTGATGACTTGTTCAAAACTAGATCTGAAAATTAAAAGTTCAATACTAAGAACAGCAGGCTGTGTTTCTCATTTCTGTTTCAGAGGGGAAAGCACTGTTGGTGATGGGGGTGAAGAATGGGAAGAGAAGTTGACCGAGAGGGTTCGTGCCTGCCTACCTGGAAAAACTGTTAGACAGGCGGGGGAAAGGAGAGCAAAGGATTGAGGTGGGGAGGGGATATTCTTCTGATGACACAGTCCCTCTGGAACTGTTACAGCTCCACTCTCACCACCATCAAACATCTCTGCAGCACCAGCGACCTGAGCAAAAGTCTCAGAGTTTGTAATAAAATTTTCCCTATCAGTTAGCCTCCTGGTCCTGCCTTCCCTTCCACTCGAGGCAAGAATGCAAATGTCTTTAGAAACCTTGGAGATCACATGATTAGTGATAGCATGGCTCTTATTCTCTTTAATACCAATGGGCCAACTTCTTTCCAAGCCCGAAAATCTGTTTACATGTTTGATCTTCCTCTTGGAGGGAGAAATGGTGTAATTGGAAGCACAGATTACGCCAAGTAATTGTACCAAGATAAAGATCCATCTTCAGTCCAGCTCAACTCAATTAGAATATTTTTATTGCTTAATTTAATCTGAAGAGCCCTACCCCAAAAAAATATATTCTCAGAGAACAGTATGTCTTCCTGGAGAACAGGCAACATTGGGCATATGTGATTTCTCTCTTTCTTCCTACAAGCATCTCAGTAATGTCCCACATATTAAAAAGTCAAGAAATGCAAAGGGAAGACACCACCCTTTCCTCCTTTCTGTTGGACTTGGGCCATTGGAATGCCTGAGTTATTGGTGGGGTAAATATACTGAGTTCCACCAAAATAAATATCCTTTGTTTAAGTATACCACTCATAAGAAGAGACAGGGGGAATAAAAGCAAAATTTGTGTTAGATGTATGAAAGATTATCTACTGGGGCCAATGTAAGTATGCCTTGCTTTCTAAATCAAAATATCCATGGGTACTCATGACTTGCTGAGTGTGATCCAAACACCATGCGATGGCCTTCACAATGAGCTCCTGCTCACTTTGCCACCTTATGTTCTATATCATCCACTCAAATAAAAATAACATAACACGCCCATCTTCAATCAAATTCTGCCAACAGATGAGATGTGTTACTGGGAGATTCTGTGGTTAGGTTTCAGTATTCTGCCCAGTATATGACGCAGACCTGAGAAAACAATACACTAAGAGACAGAACTAAGAGAGAGGAAGTGGGATGCCAGGATGAGCAGTGCCAGTGCAACTGACAAATTTGCCAGTACCAGGCACTGATTTTTACGGGCAACCAACTGGGGTAAAGGCAAGCTACATGCTGGGTCAAGACTACATGTGGGTTTTATGGAAATTAATGTAAATGAGTATTGTAAAGGATAAGACAAAACATTTTCAAATAAGGAACAGATTAGACAAAAATATATGGTTGTAATTAGAACAGTGTCAGAAGGTTTCAGTTGTGGGAATGGAATTTGGGTGCGAGTTACTCTGACCTCAGCATGTAGGCTTCAGCCATACTCACTTCTTTTTTTTTTTTTTTTTTTTTTTTTTTT